>NC_056727.1:678251424-678318924 GCF_019279795.1 Protopterus annectens | reverse complement strand
AAGAACCTGGCTCTACAGAGGTTAACCTTTGTAAGCCTGATAAGGTACTTTGTCATCCTAAGGATAAGCAGCACTGGGGTAAGGACCCTCAGGTGGACTCCATTATTGAAGAAGGGTCAACAAAACAGAGCGCTGTTAGAAGATGCAGCCGCTGTCCATCCATCAAAAACGAGTCTCATGCAGTGGTCAGGATGAGAAGGCTCACCTGTATCTCGGGTACATTTACCCTGAGGGCATTAAATTCTGTTATCACATGAACTGCTTCCAGAGAAACACAACAGAACAAATGGACTCTTTGGCAAACCAGCCACTCCCAAATCCAGGAAACAATTTGAGACCCATGTAGCTATGATGAATATTTCTGTGCTCTTCATGAGACTATTTTAATTTCTCCCAAGTCTTTTGAGATTCTGATACCATGACTGTAAAGGACCCCATTCCTAAGTCAAAGTACGATTAAAGTTAATGAAATTAGTATTGTTTCAATCTTTGATGTTAGCCAAACATGTTCTTCACAGCAGCCGCAGTGTGCCCAGTAATTGACTCCTCCTGCAACTTGTATGGAGTTAAATGTATTGGTAAAACATCCAAATATGACTATCAATTCTTTAAGACCTGTTGCCCCTACTACTACTACTACTACTACTACTGGAACTGTCTGGGTATCCTTCTTCCACATTGCCCTTGTTTCCACCTGCAAATCCTGGTATTTTATGATTTTGTTTCTCTCTCTATGCAAGATACTGTAGTCAGTGGGTATAAGCAATTTCAATAATCAATGCTACCTTTGTCATCTTTTCGTGGACCACTATATCTGGTTTTCTCGCATCTGTTTTTTTAATTGTTGGTAGTGGGTGATTCCATGTGATATAAACTTCATAATTTTCCATGATGCTTTGTGGCTCATGTTTCCAGTGGTTTTCAGCTACTTCAATATTATGTTTTCACAATCCCCAGTGCAACAGGCTTGCCACTTTATTATGCCTTTCAGTATGTAATCCTTCTGCCATTAGTATATCATAGCCAGCTACAAGATGTGTGACTGTTTCTAGTTATCTTTTACAAAACCTACATTTGTCTGTTTCTCCCACATGTTCAGTGGACTTAACTAAACCAGTGTATATGTAGCCCACTATCTTGGGCTGCCAATATTAACCTTTCATCTTTTGGTTTAAATTTGCCTCTCCTTAACCATTCCTGCATTTGATCCTGATCAACATGAGGTTCTTCCAGGAGTTTTCTATATTTGCAACTGTATTTATCCTTTTTCCAAATTTATTGCCTTCTCAGCTGATTCCTCACCTTATATTCTTTTGGGTTTTTTTTCGCACATTCAATTGCTGCCTGATTTTTATCTTCTTCTGGTTTGATTTCCATTCCCGCTTGATGATGATATGCTTCTGCAAGACTAAGAAGGGAAGTAATCTTAGATTTATTCTCCTCATGTTTCAAAACTTTTACTATGTTTGGGTCTTGTGAGATTAGCAGATATGTATGCAATACCACAATTGCAGATCTGTACATGTAATCAACTTCAAGGAGGCCTATACCTCCTTCGGAACGGGGAATATATAATCTTGGTATGTACTGACTTTTATAAATCATTTGATGAGCATGAAGCATCCTTTTCCTGTCTAACCTATCCAACACTTTTTGGGGCCAGTCACTTCAAAACTGTAAGTTAGGACAGGAAGATCAAATTGGTTTATATATTGAGTTTTGTTCCTAGATGTCAACACTGTTTTCAGGACTAATTTAAGTCTTCTAAAATATTTCTTTCTAAGTTGTATTCACATTTGTTCATGTTTTGTTGTTGATGCTTCCTCAGTTCCCAAATATTTATACACCATCTCTTGCTCATTCTTGTCCCAAACTGATGTTTTCTGGGTGCTGCAGCTATCCTGCTTTAAAGTTGCTGTTGCACATTTATCAAGACCAAATGGATGAGCTATACAGTTTTAAATCGTTGACTAAGATAAGTCTTTACACTTAGTTGCTTTCTGTGAGCCAAATTATAGCCATGAGCTAATCTGTGAAGCAGGCAGCACAGTGGGTTAAGAAGGACAAGGCAGAAGAGCAATGGTGACAGTCACCCTGGAATACCTCCCTTTGGATTTTTATCCCTGGAATAATTTGTCCTTTATCATGGCTTAACTGCAAATTGGTTTGCCACTGTTTCATGATCGATATGGTTTAGTTTTAGTTTAGGGTGTATCTTATACATTTTTAAGCACTCTTTTATCGATGAAGGTGAGATATTGTCAAATGCTTGATGAGGCTTCTATACAATATAGCTGATGGAACAGTAATAACAGTGGCAACTGGTATAACCATGAGGTGTCATGCTTGGTTCTGCCTTTCCAACCTTGTGGATAATTTCAAAGTGTCCATCAAAACATCTTAAGACAGACTGTACCTATGGTTAAGGACAAATTACAGAAGTGTGAGCAGGAGGGAAGTACTAAGTCTGCTGCAGGGGTACAGTGTGTTACCCTTCAAAGATGCTATAACAGGGATCAGAAGGGGTTCAGATATCTGAGTTAGGAAATTCCAGCATCAGTTGTTTGACTTCTCTTCTGACAGGGATGGATGAGGCAGAGGCTACCTTTACCTACCACCGCACACTAACAGTCTCTGACACTCCCAGACTTCCCACCCCACCAGTGCAGAGTGACAAAGAGCGAGAGTAAGTGACACTCTATTGAAGAAGAGCCATCCAAGAGTTTACTACAGACCAGAAAATTTCAGGGATCTGGTAGAGATTCTTTTTGGTTCATAAGAAAAATGGGGACTTCTGGGCCATTCCTGAATCTCCGTGATGTAAATTAGTATGCAACAAATCACCATTCAGAATGGTGACAGGGAAAATGATAGTGCCCTGCTTTAAACCCAAATGATAGGATATGCTCAGCAGATTTATAAGACACCTACCTCCACATCAAAGCTGCCAAGGCAGCAAGGAGGTTCCTGCTGATTTGGCAGGGATCCAATCATTTGTCATTTCAGAGCTCTGCCCTTTGATCTCACCAAAGCCCCCAGATGTTCATTAGTTGCATGGAGGTAGTTGGATCCTCTCTCTGACTGAGTGGTCCACATTTTCCTCTACCCATATGATTGGCTTTTAGCCAGTATGATTAGATTCCCTAGTAACCTACAGAGACTGCTTGTTGCAATTCTGCCATTCCTTAAGTGTCTCAGTCAGTTGTGAAAAGTCTGCTACGGCCAACTCAGTAGTATTTACAGGCTAACATCTGGTAACAGTGTGCAGATTGAGACTTCCTGACGGCAGGCTTCAAACCCCAAGAAATACAGTTTCCTGTCTACTGTATAATCAGTCACCTCCAGTCTCCCTAGTTATGAAAGTCCTAGGTCTAATGACTTGCAATACTCTTGGTCTGTCATGCTCCTCTAAACACTAGAAACGTTCAGTGGATGTTAAATGTAGAGTGATCACAACTTTCAGATTCTTTGAATGAACCCTTTCATATTACACATTTGTAAACATCTGCATTGGTGACTGAACTTCCTAACAGTGTCTGTAGGTAGATCATTTAACCTTCCCCCATTGACAGCAGCAGTTGTTATGGATGCCTCCCCTCTCGGGGTGGAAGGGCATTATGAGGATAGAATGGTCAAGAGAACCATGGGTAAATGTGGAAACAGTCTTCATGTCTAAAATCTTTCAGATTAGGACAGCTCTCCTAGTGTTGCCGAGCCTTCATTAAGTCCTGCCACCATAGTGTTATTTCCAGTGAGATAACATGTTTGTAGTATAGTACATGAAAGGTAAGAAGGAACCAGATGTTCTACACTTTGAAGAGAGGTCATGAGAATTTGGCATTGGGCAGTAGCTTCACACTGCTTTCTGATTCCAACACGTGCCAGGGAAATCCAGCTTTGTAGCAGACAGATTCAGCAGATGTATACTAATACCTCACAAACTGTTTCTCAGTCCCACAGTAGCACAACTAATCTTTAACTGCTGGGAACATTCTTGTTGTGATCTCTTTGCCTGTCCATCCAGCATGAAATGCAGCAGCTACTTTGTCGTAATCCCACCGAAGAAATAGTCACCAAGAGATGCTGTAGTCTGTTAGCGGTTTACTGGGATCTCTACTCCTTCCTCCACTTGCATGTTAACCCGACTTTTACAGATTGTCTCCATGTGCAAAGTAACAGTAATCCTCAATTCGCCATTCTAGCCCAGAAGAATCTGGTTTGCTTTGCTGAGGTCTCATTTAGTGAAGCAGCTGTGGCGTAGAAGATCTGCAACCAGACTTATTATCCCATCCACCTGGCCAGCCTCACCCAGACTTGCATTCCCTCAGGTTGACCACTTGGTTTCTCCAATTTCAGGTAATGGCCAGGGATACTACCCTACCTTTTGTGTGTGATTCAAGTATTATCAGACACTGAGAATCCATACACCCAATTTACAAGTGGAAATGCTTTTACATATAGCCCTGAAATCAAGGACTTAGACCTCTTCTGTGTCTTGAACCTGTCTGTTATACATTTACTCTCTCATTTGTCTGGGTCAAGCTATTTTATCTATTAAAGTTTAATTGGCATCTATTTCCAGTTTCTGTACTGGATTCCTTTTATCATCACTTGAAGCCAACAAATTGTGCAAAGCTTTTTGAGTCACTTTATCAAGGATCTTATCTCACCTTGGAACCTCAATTTTGTGCTAGAAACTTTAACACAACCTCCCTTTGACCCAGCATCATCTGCAGATCTATGATCTCTATCATGGAAGACTGTTTTTGGTAGGTCTCACTTCAGCAAAACAGATTTCAAAGTTGCAGGCTCTTTTCTTTGTCTTCATCTCTTCTGCAAAGTGTCGCAATGAACCAACTTCTCCTTCATTCCAAAAGCAGCCTCCGAACATGACCTAAACAAACCTTTTCCTCTCTCACAAACCATACTACCAAGGACAATGGTTGTCTGTGTATGTCATGTATGCCTTACGTTTCAGCCATTTGCAGAAGAAAAACTGTAAGAAAAGATTCACAATTGTCTGTGGTCTTTGCTCCATCCAGACTGGGTCAAAACGTCTATAAAATAACCCTATCCTAATGGCTCTCTTGTATATTTCTCTAGAAACAAGCACTTACCCTCCAGATAGAATGCTGACTCCACCTGGTCAGTCTCTACTTCTATAGCATTCTTTTTGAACTCTTCAGTGGATATCTGCGTGACAGCAATGTGGTCTGTATTGCATACCTTTGCCAAGTTGGACATGATCACTAGATTCAGAACCTGTTTTGGAGCTGCTGTCTTTAATGGTATCCTGTCATATTTCCACCCATGTGAACCGGGTAGTTTGGGATCTGAGGTTGTCTTTTTTTGGTCTGGCTTTAACATGTGCATGATTAGTTCAAAAGCTGTCCTTTTTAGAGTCTTCAACCCAGGAGCTCTGCCTCCTCTGCGCATAATGTACTGCCCATCCCTATTTTCCCCAAGTCTTTTTTGCCACCTTAGAGTGAGTTGTGGTCTACAAGCTCCACTCCCTGTATCTTTTTTTTTTTTGCTGGTTTATATAGAACAATTTTCCTTTATTCTAGTAGAAGCGTCTTGTTAGTATTTAGTGAGTTTTAGGTTTGTAGTTTTTTGCTTGTCTGCTTAGTCATGAGGTAGTTTGTATGCGTTAGCTCCTTTGTGTTTTTCTCTTTCTGAGCGTTTCCACACTTTTTCTTTTCCTTAACAAAAACGTGTTATTGTCTCAATATTTCTTAGTGTGTTTATATCTTTTGCTGTTAGGGTTTTAGTACTTGGTTAGCTCAGTGATTGCATGTGTTCTGTGTAGTTATCGTTAATGTTACTTCAGTATGCAGTTGTCCTTTCTTTCTAGGATGGAGAAAGAAAAGGTTTAAAAAATGTCCGACATGCAGACATAAGTTGCCACACAAGACGCCATTTACCACTGCATCTGTTGGGTATGGCCCACTTGATTTCAGATTGTTCTGCCTGTGCTGCGTGTGAGGCCCAGGCCCTTAATGAGAACAGGGCTAAGTTGGTCATCAAAGGGGTGCTTCTACCAGCTGCATCATCATAGTCATCCTTCCCTTCTCCCAGCAACAAACCTGGGAAGAGGGAAAGGGAGCAGTCCTGAGACAAGGACACAAATTCCCATTCCAAAAATAGAGAGGACCACATTTCATTGGTGGTAGATCAACTGGAGCCAAAGGTTAGAAAAGCTTTGACATCTCTGGTGCCAACATTATTGGGACAGACTCTGTCAAGCTGACTGTGGTCTCCTGAGCTGCTGGTGTTGGGTAGACCATAATCTCTGACCCATAGCATACTTGGTCCATCCTTGACCAAGGATTCCTGTAGTCTGGGTAGGCTGCATACCCCTTTTTCTCCACTTACACTGGCAGAGTTTGCCCAGGAATCTTCTCCCTCTCTGCCCAAGATCTGAGCTTCTCCAGTTTTGAGCCAGTCATCAGATCCTAACCCCGGAAAGAGGGCTTCCAAACCTCTGTTAGTGAATTCTTCCATGCAGTCCATCTGATCAGTTGGAAGCATGAAGCCTTTGAACGTGGAGTAGCTTATGTGCTTCCTTTATGCAAGAACAGATTCAGTTCGGGATCCTTCTAACTTCCTCTGTATCATTACCTGAAGCTCCTTTTGTTGCTTTTCCATCTTCATCCTCTTCTGCTCCTGGATTTATGGGTCCAGCTGCAGGACCATTACCCATATCTGTTCTGATGACTTAGTCCCTTGAGGTGCAGACTCCTTCCTTGGCATTCTCAACTCCAAAGATTTTGGAGCAGTGTGTGCCTGGGGGCCATGGGTCAGGGTTGACCATCCAGGTTCCTGAGTTGTCCCTTCTTCTTGGGACTTAGGCACTCAACAATTCCACTCTGATCTCAGCATCTGGGTAGGTCTGGTTAGTGCTTCATACTGGTGTCTCGCTTGGATCAGAGGAGCGTCAGATCTGGTCATCTGTTTTTGGCCTTGGCATTTGACACGTGGACAGTATTTTCTCTCACTGAGAGAGAAAATGGTAATCAGCAGCTTAGGCTCCTAACCCTTCCCTCTGTCCTGGACCTGCAGATGAGTGTCAACTAGCTCTTTGGACAGCCACTGCCTTCTGGCCCCCAGGTGTCCCTGCTTTCAGAGCCCCCTGTTTCTTCCAGGTCTCCCTGTACTCTTTGGTCAGGGAGAGGCTCGTAAGAGTCGGTTCAGGAGGAAGCATGTGGTTCTGTTGATGAACCTCTCACCAGTGGTATTGATCTTGAAGGGGTGGGCTCCCCCAAATCCCCCCATGATGATACCTACTTTATAATATTTTGGAATTGTTGAAAAAGTGTTGGGGATAGACTGCAGAAACTCCTTTCCCAGAGGAGTTGGCATATCTGGAGGCCTTTGAGGGCCAGTCCATGTCCTGAGTAGTCCCTCCTCTGGATGTGCTTAGTAACCTGATGTCTTGGTGGGCTTGGAGGGAACCTGATGTGGCTATCAATCCCCAGGAAGCCAGGTAAGATTTTGGCCTCTCCTAAGGACAGGCTGCACTGAAGTAAGGGTCCAGCAGTTAATGCGATTAAGGAGGTAGCTGCCAAGAAAAGGATATCTTGGAAGAGAATTCTTTATTTCATCCAACCAACAGAAAGTCTCAGGTGCTGGACTGCTTGGGAAAGCAGACATGTGCTTCATCGACCTTTGCCTTGTGTGTGCTGAACTACCTGGCTCATTGGCAAGGCTTCCAATGGGACCTAGTGTCCGATGTGTTAAATGCGAGAAGGAGAAGAAACGCACAAGAACCCTTGAGGCTCAGTTCTTAATAATGCTGTCTGTCACTAAACATGTCCATGAGGTTGCGGTCGAGCACAGCCTATGGCATGTCATGCATAGATACATTTGTGCAATTTTGCAGGCTGTTTTAAAGTGTCCTTTGTCAATGCTCTAATTGATGGATGTTCTTCATGTTTCACTGTTGCAGTCATTAAATTTGAGTAATCCTGCTGGCAGGTTGCCCTCAGTCGGCCTGAATTCCAAAGTCTTGGGTCCTGCGTCGGCTGCTGTCGCCCCTTCCCTGACGTCAGGTCATCTTGGGTATAAAAGAAGCAGCCAATGCCATTTTCCTCAGTCTTTCTTGCCGCGCGGTGCCCGAAACAGAAGCAGTTCGCAAGTGCCGGTCGGCCGACTCCTGAGATTTTCGAGTTTGAATTTCAGATCCGAAGTCTTCTATAAAGCGGAGTACCCCAATGGACAAACTTTTTTTTTCTTTGCTCCAGAACCGATGTCAGAAAAAGTTAATAATTGTATTTCTTGTGGGAAGCAAATACCTCATAAGGACTTTCATTCTTACTGTATTCCTTGCCTAGGCCCTGATCATAACTTTCTAGGTTGTCGGTTTTGTGCTAGATTTAACCAACGCACTATTAAGTGTCGGTATGATTTTGCTTTAAACTACTTTGGTCACAATTTTAATTATCCAGAAATGTCGTCGGAAAGCCATCCGACTACCGGAGTTCACAAAAAATGCAAAGAAAAAGAAAGACAACCGAGGCCCAAAACCGACGCCGAAGCTTCTCCTAAGCCAGTCGCCGGTTCGCAGGTTCTCAGTGAGGCGCTTTCGCAGCCCCTGATGACCGCTACTTTAGAGTCGCAGGCCGCTACCGACTCCCACGTGGAGTCTGCCATGCTGCTGGAAACTCAAGGTATTGGAGCCTCGGACGCTAATCCTTCAAATGGGTACGGAGCCGCTGAGCAGGCACCGGCTTCTGAGGGTGTATTCAGACCCAAACATCTATACATTAAACCGACTTCAAAGGCAAAGACTAAAGCTCCTTCAAAGGCAATGAAGCAAACTCAAGAGCCACGTGGACAGGCCTCCATGCCCAAAAAACAGATGCTCAAAATGGTCGAAGACTTGATTACCTTGATCAGGGGTTCCCATCCCCCTCCTGATAAGAGGCCTAGACTATGAATCTTCAGTCAGGTTTCCATTTCTTCTGATTCCTCTTCTGATCAGGAATATTCTTTTCCCCTCTATGAGGATTCTGATGCTGAAGAATCCATACCTTCAGCTTCTCCTCCTGAGGACTACTCTTTTGGGGAAACCTTACATACCATGAGGGAGCATTTCCACTGGGAGAGCCAAGATTTTTCAGAATCTAAAAAGAGGCTCAGGGATTTCCTGCTACTACCCCAGCACAAGCCACTAGCCATCCCTCCTGTGTTGGACATTGTAGATTGTAGTTTTCGGAATCTAGCCTTACCCCTGACTCCCTACCCTCCAGCTCCTGTTAAGCCTGATAGATATTACAGGGTTCCTGACTCGCATAAATTCCTTTTTCAAAACCCTGCTGCAGACCCAGAAACTATTTCTCAGGGTCCCAAGGGAGTCAAGGCTTCCGCGGCAAAAAACCCTACCCCTTCTGACAGGGATTCCAGGGCACTGGATAGATGGGGAAAAAAGGTTTACACATCTGCTACCTTGGCTATAAGGGCCTTAAACTGTCAGTTTCATATGCTCAAATATCAGCTTCATATGCTCAAATATCAGCAACATGTCATGGCATTGCTTAAACAGAAAATGTTAAACTCTGAATGTGCAGAAAACAAGGAAATGCAGGATATATTGCATGCAGCTGAACAAGTTGGAAAGCATACTTTGCAATGTGGTTTTGATTCTTTAGAGGCCTCCTGCAGGGCCGCAGTTACAGGTTCTGTAATTAGAAGGCATGCTTGGTTAAAGGAACAAAATCTGCCTGATCATGTTAAAGTTAAATTATTAGATGCACCTTTACAGCATGATACTTTGTTTGGTGTTAAGGCAGAAGAGGTGTTAAAGAAAATGGAGGACAAGGCCAAATCTATGCAAACGGTCAAAAATTTCTTACAAGTACAGCCACCTAGGTTTAGTAGACACTGGCCAACAAAGAATTGGTCCTGTCCTGTGTCAGACAGACCTCAAAGGGGCAGACCCAGATGCCCTAGAGGCAGATCTCAGGCGCAAGGTTCATACTGGTCAAAGCAATGGGGTGTTTCTACCTCCAAAAGTGGAGAAGACAAATCACAACCTTACAGGAAACAGTTCCAATGACTTTCCCCTGCCTGCACCAAGCACTTATCTCCTGGACACACCCTTAGGGGGAAAATTAGCACTTTTTTCTCAAAATTGGCACAGGTGATGGTGCTGCGGTAGCGTCGCCTCACAGTAAGATGCTGTCCGGTTCGACTCTCAGCTAGAGCGTCTTCTGCGTGGAGACATGTGTGAATGGGCATTCCTTCGTTGAAGGTTGTGCGTCAGGGCTGGCAACTCTGTACGTAAAAAGCAACTGCCAGTCCTTAGCGGACCGGAGTTCCGCTGTGGCGACCCCGAACCAGAAAAAGCCGAAAGACACAACAACAGTAACCCAGAACAAGTTTGTTCTAAATATCGTGTCACAAGGCTAAAAGTTCCATTTCCGTACCCTGCCAAAGCAAACGGCAGGCCAGATCTGCCAAAAAATCAATGGGCAGAGGCACAAAAACAAGTCATTCAGCAAGTGCCAGAGCAAGGACGGGGACAAGGATTTTGCTGAAGGCTGTTCTTAGTACCCAGAAAGGACAAGGCCTGGAAGCCAATATTGGACCTATCGATTCTGAACACATTCCTGGATATACCAAAATTCAAAATGTTGACTTTGCAACAGCTTCTGCCCATGCTGGGCAAGAACGCTTGGCTTGTAACTTTAGACCTAAAAGAGGCATACCTGCATGTCCCAATAAGACAAACATGCAGAAGATACCTCAGATTCAAGGCTGGCTCAATGCATTACCAATTCTCTGCACTGTCCTTTGGCTTATCTACTGCGCCCAGGGTCTTTACAAAGTGCTTGGCACCAGTAGTTGCATTCTGCAGACAAAGAGGAATACAGATATATCCTTACTTGGATGACGGTCTAATTCAAGCAGAGAACAAGGACAACCTTCTACAGCATCTGGCGTTTGTGAAAAAACTTCTAACATGTCTAGGGTACACAGTCAATGAAAAGAAATCAAAACTAGTACCCTCTCAAGAGATAATATTCCTGTGTGCAAGCTGAAATACAACTGCCCAGATGGCTTATCTAACACCAGACAAAGGCAACTGACTACCTATTTCAAAATGTTAGCAACAAAGGCCCATTTATCTGCAAGAAAAATCCTGCATCCTACTAATTCCATATGCAAGACTGCATATGAGGAAACTTCAGTGGTACCTAAAAAGTGTTTGGATTCAACATTGCCACAGCCTGGAAACTATAATTACTCTCATTCCCTGCCTGCAAAAGGAGTTTCGATGGTGGGCAAAGGCTTGTCACCAAAACAAGGGACAGCCATTCACATTACCCCCAGTCAGGTAGACACTAACAACGAATGCATGAGGTTATGCCTGCGGAGCCCACATGGCAGAAAGATGCATTCAGGGAACATGGACGTCAAACCAAATGCATCTACATATCAATCAAAAAGAGATGTTAGCTGTTCAAAATGCACTGACAGCCTTCAAAGACCTACTTCATCCAGGACAACTACTGATAGACAGACAACACCACGGTCATGTGGTATATAAACAAGCAGGGGGGCACACATTCTTTTACCCCCTTTGCAGACTAGCCATGACTTTGTGGGGCACAGCATTGACTTACCAAGTACATCTGCAGGCACAATTCCTGCCAGGAAGGAAAAATACTCTGGCAGACGAACTAAGTAGAAACTTTATGGATCCCCACGAGTGGCACCTGGATCCACAAGTCTTCAGCATAACAAGGAAATGGGGATGCCCGGACATAGATCTATTTGCCTCCCCTCACAACTACGAACTAAAGTGATTCTGCACAAGGATTTATCACAGACAAGCATGGAAAGTGAATGCCCTATCCTTCAGCTGGAAAAACCTATCAGTATATGCCTTTCCCCATCTGCCTCTCCTCCCCAAGGTAATCCTAAAGGTCAGACAGGAGAAGCCAAAGATGATCCTGATTGCACCAGACTGGCCACACCAGCACTGGTACACAGTATTAAGGAGCTTGTCTCAATGCCCAGCTTGGACCTTACCTCAAGTACCACATCTGCTGTCCCAGCGAAACAATCATATCCTGCACAGCCAGCTCAGGACTTTAAATCTGGCAGCATGGCACATAATGTAGTCATACAAAACACCTCTCAGCAAAGCTGTGATGGATGTCATTTTGGAAGCCAGAAGGCCTAGTACTCGGAAATCTTATGCTGGAAAATGGAAGAGATTCTGTGCTTGGGACCAGGCACAAGGAACAGATACAGCTGTGCCAAATATTCCTCAGATTTTACAATACTTAACTGAGATGCTGGACAAAGGCCTATATTTCTCATCTATTAAAATTCATGCCTCTGCCATTTTGGCTCATTACAATGCAGAGCCGCCAATCTTTTCTCATCCCTTATTAAAACAGTACCTCAGGGGAGCCAAAAATTTAAGGCCTCCAAGGAGATCACCAATGCCTGCTTGGGACCTCAACTATGTCTTGGAAAAACTCACCCTGCCTCCTTTTGAGCCAGCTGCTACTGCTGATATAAAGTTTTATCTTGGAAAACCGCTCTGCTCCTAGCAATAACTTCTGTAAGATGAGTTTCAGAGCTACAGGCACTCATGGCTGTGGAACCTTTTATCATTTTTTTGTTCATCGTGCATACAGCTGCAGTCATAACAGATGGGTTCTCCTGCCGTCAGGCGGGTCCTCGGTCGGCCGAATTCCAAAGTCTAGGTCCGGCGTCTGTTGTAGTCGCTTCTTCCCTGACGTCAGTGTGACAAGGGTATAAAAGAACCAGCAGACGCCATTTCTTCAGTCTTTCTTGCCGCGCGGTGCCCGAAGCAGAAGCAGTTCGCAAGTGCCAGTCGGCCAGCTCCTGAAATTACGAAAATTTTGAAACAAAGTCTTCTTGAAAGCTAAGTACCCCGTTGGGGAAACTTTTCTTGCCTCAGACCGATGTCAGACAAAGTTAATAATTGTATTCATGTGGGAAGCAAATACCGCATAAGGATTTCCATTCCCTCTGTATACCTTGTTTAGGCCCAGAGCACGATGTCTCGGTCTGTCGCTTTTGTGCTACATTTAACAAACGCACCATTAAGCGTCGGGCGGAGTTCACCCAGCATTATTTTGGAAAAACATTTAACTATATTATGTCGTCGGATACTCAGACTCCAGTCTTGTCTAAAAAACGTAAAGATAAGGACCGACACACGAGGTCCGCGGCCTCTACCGACCACGCCAAAGCCAACTACACGTGGTCCGGTTCTCAGCGAGGTGCCTACGCAGCCCCTGACTACTGACGACACTTCATTGGCAGTGTCTCCTGTGCCCGAGGTCGCAGGCTCCTCGGCCCACACCCCGACTACTAATACCGAAGCCACTCTTGGAGTTGAACCTCAAAATGTGGACAGGTCTACCTCCACTCAAGGTGTCTTCAGACCTTCCTCTTCTTTTTCCATCAAGGCTTTCACTAAGTCTAAAGCAGCCATGCATTGTAAGAGACAAGCTACACAGGGTCCATCTCCAGGCCCCATGCCTAAAAAACAGATGCTTAAAATGGCTGAGGCTTTAATTACTCTTATCAGGGGGTTCTCAACCCCCTCCTGGCAAAAGGCCCAGAGTGGAGGAAGAATCCCCCTCCTCTGATCAGGGCTCCATTATTTCAGAGCACTCTGATGATCAGGAACAATCTTACTCCCCTTTTGAAGACTCTGATGCAGAGGAGTCCATTCCTTCTGTATCCCCCCGAGGATTACTCATTTAGGGAAACCTTGCATACCTTAAGGGAACACTTCCACTGGGAAGGCCAAGATTATTCTGATTCCAAGAAAAGGCTTGGGGAATTTCTCTTGCTACCTCAGCACAGGCCTCTGGCTATACCTCCTGTCTTGGACATCCTTGATGATGTTTACTCGGAGGCCTGCCTTAACCCGGATTATCTGCCTCCAGCCCCAGTCCAGCCTGACAGGTACTACAGGGTTCCTGACTCGCACCAATTTCTGTACAAAAGCCATGCTGCTGAGCCAGAAACCATCTCACAGGGCCCCAAGGGAATTAAGGCCTCCACTGCTAAAAATCCATTACCTTCCGAGAGAGATTCCAGATCCTTAGAAAGGTGGGGAAAAAAGGTATATACCTCGGCCACCTTAACCATGAGGGCCTTAAACTGTCAGTTCCATATGCTAAAATACCAACAGTTTTTGTTATCACAATTGAAAAAGTAAAATGTCACAACCTGAACACCCAGACTTGAAGGAGTTGCAGGATTTGATGCATAGTGCAGAACAAGTGGGTAAGCATACCTTACAATGTGGTTTTGATGCTCTAGAGGCCTCATGTAGAGCTGCTGTTACAGGATCAGTCATACGTAGACATGCCTGTCTCAAGGAACAAATCTTGCCTGATCGTGTCAAAGCTAAATTACTAGATGCCCCTCTACAAAAGGATGTATTATTTGGTGCTAATGCTGAGGAGGTATTAAGGAAAATGGAGGAAAAGGCTAAATCAATGCAAACTGTGAAATATTTTCTACAGGTACAATCCCCACGTTTCAGTAGAAATTGGCCTTCCAAAAATTGGTCCTTTCCAGCCACGGACAGACCCCAAAGAGGTAGATACAGGCGCCCGAGGGGCAGAGGACAATCCCAAGGATCGTTTAGAGGCAGACAGTGGCAAGCTCCTACACAAATAGGTGGTGAGGACAACTCGCAATCATTCAGAAAGCAAACCCAATGACTTTCCCCTTTGCATGCCAAGCAAGATTCAAATGGCAGCCCCCTTAGGAGGAAAACTGGCATTATTTTCAAAAAATTGTCATATTGTCACAAAAGACAAATGGATCCTGGACATTATAAACAGAGGCTACAGATTCCATTTTCACACCCTTCCAAAAATGAGAGGAATGCCAAACCTGCCACACAATCAAAGGGCAGAGGCACAAAGGCAAATTACAGATCTCATAGACATGAAAGCTATTCAAGAGGTACCTACGCACGAACAAGGTCAAGGTTTAATTCCAGACTATTCCTGGTACCAAGGAAGGGAAAAGATTGGAGACCTATTTTGGACCTATCCATCCTAAACACATTTCTACTCGTACCAAAATTCAAGATGCTCACTCTACAGCAGCTTCTTCCCATTCTGGGCAAGGAGTCTTGGCTGGTAACGTTGGACCTCAAGGAGGCATACCTGCATGTCCCAATCAGACAAAATTGCAGAAGATACCTCCGATTTCTTGCAGGTTCAACCCATTATCAATTCTCTGCATTGCCCTTTGGCTTATCTACTGCGCCCAGAGTATTCACGAAATGCCTGGCATCAGTAATTGCCTATTGCAGACTTCAAGGGATACAAATATACCCCTGTTTGGACGACTGCCTGATCAAAGCGGACAGCAAGCACATTCTTCTGAAACATCTGGCTTATGTAATAATGTTGTTGAACTCTCTGGGATACACAGTCAACAAAAAGAAATCAAGGCTAATACCCTCTCGGAAGATAATTTTCCTGGGAGCCAAATTGGACACAAACACCCAGATGGCCTACCTCACGCCAGAGAAGCAGGGGCAACTAACGCAATACTTCAGAGCACTAGCAAATTGCACCAGGCTGACTGCAAGGAAAATCCTGCAGGCTCTGGGATTCATGGCATCTTGCATCTTACTAATCCCATGTGCAAAGCTGCATATGAGGAAACTTCAATGGTACCTGAAAAACCTATGGTCTAAACACAGCCACAGTTTGGAAACAATAATACCACTAATTCCATGTCTACAAAAGGAATTTCTGTGGTGGGCTCAAGCATGCCAAACAAACACAGGTCTTCCATTCAGCAAGCCTCAAGCAAATCAAGTCATCACAACGGACGCCTCAGACTATGCCTGGGGGGCGTACATGATGGATCGGTGCATTCAGGGCAAATGGTCCCAAAAAGAAAAGCACCTTCACATCAAAGGGAAATGCTAGCAGTAATAAATGCTATCATAGCTTTCAAAGACCTTCTACAACCAGGTCAACTATTGATGAGAACGGACAACACCACAGTTATGTGGTACATAAACAATCCGGGAGGAACACATTCATACCCCCTATGCAGACTGGCCATGTCACTTTG
This sequence comes from Protopterus annectens, assembly GCF_019279795.1. Classification (NCBI taxonomy): domain Eukaryota; kingdom Metazoa; phylum Chordata; order Ceratodontiformes; family Protopteridae; genus Protopterus; species Protopterus annectens. The sequence goes on along the minus strand of NC_056727.1, from coordinate 678,302,820 downwards.
GAACATGGCCATGGACTTACAAATCGAACTACAAGCACAGTATTTGCCAGGCAAGGAAAACAGGCTGGCAGACAACCTAAGCAGAAATATGACAGATCACACGAATGGAAGTTGCATCCAAAAGTTTTTACAGAAATAATCCAAGTATGGGGAAGGCCAGACATAGATCTCTTTGCCTCCCACAAAAATCACCAATTGACAAAATTCTGTTCAAGGATTTTCCATCCAAAGGCCTGGAGAGTGGACGCTCTCTCTTTCAGTTGGACATCAATGACAGTTTATGCCTTCCCACCTCTTCCTCTGCTGCCCAAAGTTCTACTGAAAACCAGAGCAGACAGACCAAAGATGATTCTCATTGCTCCAGACTGGCCAAGACAACATTGGTACCCACTCCTGAGGAGCCTGACGCATTCCCCACCATGGACCCTGCCTCTAATGCCTCTTCTCCTGACTCAGCACAGCTTCAAAACTCTCCACAGCCAGCTAAAAACACTCAATCTAGCCGCATGGAAGATTCCTTAGCATCACAACAGACCCTACTCTCCAAGGAGGTGCAGGATGTCATTTTGGAGGCCAGAAGGCCGTCTACTAGAAAAGCTTACTCCGCAAAATGGAAACGGTTTTGTGTCTGGAATGAGAAAAAGGGCCAGGATCCTGGAAAACTGAATTTACCTCAAATACTACAGTATCTAGCTGAGCTGCTAAGCGGTGGACTTTCATTCTCCTCCATCAAAATCCATGCCTCAGCCATTTCTGCAGAATACAACACTGATCCACCCTTATTCTCTCACCCCCTCTTAAAACAGTTCCTCAGAGGGGCTAAGAATCTAAGACCCCCAAGGAAACAACCAGTACCTGCTTGGGATCTCAATTTCATTCTGGAAAAGCTGACCTTGCCTCCCTTTGAGCCAGCTGCCTCATCAGATTTGCAATATTTGTCCTGGAAAACAGCTTTCCTTCTGGCTATTACCTCAGCTCGCAGAGTTTCTGAACTACAAGCTCTCATGGCTGTGCAGCCTTTTATCATCTTCCATCAGGACAGAGCTTCCTTACGAACCAACCCGTCCTTTATGCCTTAAGTGGTATCCAGGGTAGCTTTGAATCAGGCCATACACTTACCTAACTTTTACTCTAATCCTCAAAACAAAGGGGAGAGATTACTACGTTCCTTGGACATTCACAGACAACTGCGTTATTATTTGGACAGAACAAAGCCTTTCAGAAAATCAGAACAGCTCTTTGTGTCCTATGCTGTAGGAGCTCAAGGAAAGCCAATTTCCAAACAGAAATTCTCAAAATGGATAGCCCACTGCATACGTTTTTGCTATTCTTTTCATGGCAAAACTATGCCTACAGGCATCAGATCCCACTCCACAAGGGCCACAGCTACCTCTGCAGCTTTCCTCAGAGGAGTTCCTACCAAAGATATTTTGGAAGCAGCCACTTGGAGTTCTGTGCATACCTTCTCCAAGCACTACCACCTACCATTATACTCCAAATCTAGAGCAGGCTTTGCCACTGCAGTCTTGCAGGGCATTTTGGCTTCTCCTAGTTCCACCTAGTGCCTACCACTCCTTTCTTAGCTTTGGGATTCTACCCATCTGTTATGACTGCAGCTGTATGCACGATGAACATAGTACAGTTTTGTACCTACCATAAATGTAGATGTTTGAGTGCTAATACAGCTGCAGTCCAGGTTTCCCTCCTTCCTTCACCTCTTGGGACAGGCCTGTTGGCTAACACCTCCTCATACAACCTGATTGGGGTATTCATTTATGGTGTATTTGCTTGCAACTACTGTATTTTGCTTATATTGCATTTCTTTATCACACAAATTTATGTATTGCCTTCCTTCTGGGGGCACCTGACATCTGGGGCAAGAAAAACTGAAGAAAATGGCGTTGGCTGGTTCTTTTATACCCCTGTCGCACTGACGTCAGGGAAGAAGTGATGACAACCGACGCTGGACCTAGACTTTGGAATTCGGCCGACCGAGGACCCGCCTGACGGCAGGAGAACCCATCTGTTATGACTGCAGCTGTATTAGCACTTGAACATCTACATTTATGGTAGGTACAAAACTGTACTTTTTCAGAAAGACAGAGCAATTACTAGTGGCATATGCTGCAGGATCACAAGGAAAGGCTATCTCAAAGCAGACTATTTCAAAGTGGATAGGCCACTGCATTTGTTTCTGCTACTTATACGATGGCAAGCCAGTGCCTAAGGGCATTAGGCCATATTTCACCAGAGCTGCAGCCACTTCATCAGCCTTTCTCAGGAGAGTACCAACCAAGGACATTTTAGAGGCAGCTACTTTGGAGTTCAGTGCACACCTTTACAAAGCACTATCATCTGCCACTCTACTCTAAATCCAGGGCAGGCTTTGCCACTGCAGTTCTGCAGGGCCTCATAGCCGCTACTAATGCTTTTTAGCTCCAGCCTCCCAACCATAGCTTTGGGACTCTACCCAAATGTAATGACTGCAACAGTGAAACACTAAGAAAATAGTACAGTTGTGTACACTTACCATAAATGTAGATGTACGAGTGTATTCACTGTTGCAGTCCAGGATACCCAACCGCCATCCCCCTTTTTTCTGCTGGAACTTATCTTTCCTTCTCTGATTTATACAACCTATGTGGTGTATTTGCTTGTAGATGAAGGTAAAGTTTATATTGCTGCATGTATTTTTACATATATAAATTTGGCTACCCTTTTAATGGGCACCAGACATCTGGGGCAAGAAAAACTGAAGAAAATGGCATCTGCTGCCTCTTTTATACCCCTGACAACCTGACGTCAGGGAAGGGGTGACAGCAGCCGACGCAGGGCCCAAGACTTTGGAATTCAGGCCGACTGAGGGCAACCTGCCAGCAAGATTACCCAAATGTAATGACTGCAACAGTGAATACACTCTAACATCTACATTTATGGTAAGTGTACACAACTGTAATTTCTTCCCTTTTTGGCCCAAAAGTCAGAGACATTAACCAGGAGTAAGCAGGGCAGAATGACTCTGATTGCCATAGGAGTGTGCTTTGCCATCCTACAATGATCCTTTTCCAGTAATCTGAAAGGGGGGGGGGGTAAATTTTTTTTTTTTTTTTCAGAAAATGCAGCAGTCTTTCCAGGAGAGTTCTGAGGAAAGTTCCCCTCACATTAAAGGGGAATAACCATAATGGATGGTGTTCTTGTGGCAGAGGCAATCTCCAGAGCCAAAGCTTCTATGGAGCTTTCTCTAGGAGGTCTTTTCAGCATACCTGAAGTGTTGCCTGATTTGTCACACTGTGGAGGCAGTCAGGGGTCACTTGGCTCTCCACCCAAAAGCTTGAGAGGTCATCACTCTTAACTATGTATTTAAGTTGATGTCCAGAAGCTGTATGATTCCCTTCTAGATATACCACCCCATCAGATAAGGGATGCAGCAGTCGAAGTTCAAAAACTGCTGGCCAATCGAGTCATCGAAGGGGTCACAGCAGACAAGCAATAAGGTCTATTCTAGATTCTTTTTGGTGCTAAAAAAGAACAAGGGACCTCAGACCACTTTTGGATCTCAGCAGTCTGAACCATTTTGCCAAACAGACCAAGTTCCAGATGGTCACATTACAGTCCATTCTACCTCTTAGGAAAGATGACAAGATGTACTCGATAGATCTCAAGGATGCGTGCCATCACATAATGATAGCAAGGAAATCCAGGAGATTTCTCTGCTTTTGGGTGTGAGCCAATCCTTAATTTCAACTCTGACCTTTGGTCATTGTTTTGGAGTTGAGAGTAGTCCTTACATGTGCAATCAGGACCTCCTCCCCAGGGATGTGATTGTTATCCAAATGGACATATCTGTTTTGTGGTACCTAAACAAACAAGGGAGAATGTGATTTTATACCTTTTGTTTAGAGGCCTTGAGGATTTGGGAACTGGCGATGTCTTCTCTGCAGATTGATTGCAATGCATATCCTAGGGAAGTCCAACATTTTGTGAAGCAGAAACTCTCCTTCCTCATAAGTAGCAGCTCGGATTTCCCATTGTTGGGGCATCACCTGCTGCAATCTTTGTCTCCTCATTAAACTTGAAGTGCAGCAGCTTCTACGCCCTGCTGTACCTCAGGGACAGCCTCCTAGGGATGCTGCTCTGTGTACTTGGCACCCAGAAGTCTTGTATGCCTACCCACCAATACCCTTGATAATCAAGTTTCTTTAGAAGGCAGCCCATTACATTCTGACAGTGATCTTCATTGCACTGTGGCCCTGGCAAGTATGGTTGTCTTTCTTTGACCACACCTAGTTCACTCTCCCTGAGTGCTGGATCCCATCCTGGATCTGATGTCCAGCCCTGCAGGGATTATTCTGCCCAACCTTCACTCCTTTAGATTGACTGCATGGTTTCTCCAGATATTCTTCATGTTTCACTGTTGCAGTCATCACAATTGGGTTATCCCTGCCAGGGTAGCCCTCGGCCAGCCCGAATACCAGAGGCTTAGTATTTCTGCATCGGTTGCTATCGCTTCAGGACTGACATCAGGTCATTGGCAGTACAAAGTAAGGCAGCCAACGTTATATCAGTCTTTCTTGCCATGGAGCCCGAAGCAGTTTGCATGAGTGCCGGTCGGCCGCTACCTGAGTTTCGTCTACGATGTGAAGCTGAAGTCTTCTAAAGCCAAGTACCCCATTGGGGATCCTTTTTTCTTGTACTAACCAATGTCCGAAAAAGTTAACAATTGTCTCGCCTGTGAAAAGTAAATAGCACACAGAGACTTTCATTCTTACTGCGCCACTTGTTTAGGCCCAGAGCACGATGTTCCCCACTGTCGCTTCTGTGCTTTGTTCAATGCCAGAACTATCCGTTGTCAGGCCCTTATTGTAGCTAGATATTTTCGCTTACAGTCCTTGAACTCTGATATGGTTTCGGTAAGACATCCGACAGCAGATCTTCTGAAAAAACGTAAAGGTAAAGAGAGAGAGACAGACCGCACAGGTCCAAACCTACAGACGCTTCCGTTAAGCTAGTTGTCAGTTCTCTGGTCCTCAGTGAGGCGCTTTTGCAGCCCTTGACACCTGGTTCCGTGGATTCACAGGCCACTACCGAGATGCTTTCAGAGTCCGGTATGCCGCAAAACTCTTCTTAGACTAATGATCCTGCAGTTGTCTCTACCTTGGATGGCTCCGGAGCTGCTGAACAGGCACCGGCTTCCAAGAAAGTACTTCGCACTACTGATTCTCAACACAAACCAATGTCTTCTTTCGCGACTACCATTCTTTCAAAACTACTAAGTTTCTTAGGCCCAGGGTACGAACCACACCCAAGAAACCGTCAACCCAATCTCAGACACCTGCTTCCTTGCCTCAGACTCAAATGCTTAAAATGGCGGAAGACCTTATCATGCTGATCAGGGGAAGCCAAGCTACTCCCTCCAAAAGGAAAAGAGATCTGTCCCCTGTAGTTTTGTCTGAACAAGAGTCAGATGACTCTGATGCATCTAAATATGAAGACATGTAACCCCTCTCTACTTATGAGGATTCTGATGCAGAGGATTCTATCCCTTCTGCCTCTCCCCCAGAGGATTTTTCCTTTGGGGAAACCCTTCATACCTTAAGGGAACATTTCCAATGGGAGAGTCAGGACTACCCTCAGTCTAAAAAGAGACTCGGGGAATTCTTAGATCTTCCACAGCACAGACCCTTGGCCATCCCCCCAGTCCTGGATGTTGTGGAGGATGTTTTCCTGGAATCCAGCTTAATTACTGACACCCTCCCTTCTGCACCCAGAAAACAAGACTGGTACTATAGAGTCCCTGACTCATACAAATTTCTTTTTAAAAATCCTACTGCTGACCCTGAGGTAATTTCTCAAGGGCCTAAAGGGATTAAAGCAACCTGTGCTAAGAATCCCATCCCCTCGGATAGGGATTCCTGAGCACTAGACAGATTCGGTAAAAAAGTGCACACCTCAGCTACTCTTGCTATCAGGGCACTAAATTGCCAGTTCCATGTGCTAAAATTTCAGCAACATACCCTGGAACTCTTCAAACAAAAAATGTCTTCCTTTCCTGCTTGTGCAGAATCTAAAGAGTTACAAGAGTCAATGCATTCTGCAAGTCAAGTAACTAACGCACCTTGCACTGTGGTTTTGATGCCCTAGAAGCTTCTTGCAGGGTAGCAGTCACTGGATCTGTCATCAGAAGGCATGCATGGCTTAAGGAGCAGCCCTTTCCAGACCATGCCAAATCTAAATTCTTGGATACCCACTTGCATAAAGACAACTTATCTGGCACTAAGGCAGAAGAGGTCTTAAAAAGATGGAAGAAAAAGCAAAATCTATGCAGACAGTTAAGCATTTCTTACAGGTCCAGCCACCCAAGTTCAGCAGGCATTGTCCCACCAAGCACTGGTCCTTTCCTGCTCCCACTAAGCCAGACCAGCCCAGACCCTGGGGAACCAGATCCCCCAGACAGCAGCCACAGGGAATGCAGAGATTTAAGCAGTGGACTACCTCCACTTCAAAACCAGGGAGTTCTAAGCCACCCCCTTATGGTAAGAACTCACAGTGACTCGCCTCAGCCCACCCTCTGCCCACCATCAGTTACCCCAAGGAGGAAAACTCTCCTTTCACACAAGCACCTGGGCCACCATTACCAATGACCGTTGGGTTCTCATCATAGTGTCCCAGGGATACACATTTTCTTTCCACACCCTTCCTACCCAAAAGGGTTCCCAGATCCACCTCCAAACCAGTGGGCAGAGGTGCAAAAGCAAATCCTTTCCCTGCTCTCTATGAGGGCAGTAGAGCACGTTCCTGCAGAACAGAGAGGCCAAGGTTTCTACTCCAGACTTTTTCTGGTACCAGAAAAGAGGGCACCTGGCACCCCATCCTCAATCTATCCATTCTAAACGCCTTCCTGGTGATCCCAAAATTCAAAATGCTCACCCTCTAGCAGCTGCTACCCTTGCCCTCCAAGGATGCTTGGCTAGCCATCCTAGATTTGAAAGAGGCCTACCTCCATATTCCTATCAGGGAATCATGCAGGAAATATCTCAGTTTCTGAGTAGGATCTCAGCACTTTCAGTTCTTTGCGCTTCCCTTTGGCTTATCTACTGCTCCCAGAGTTTTCACAAAATGTCTGGTTCCAGCCATTGCCTTTTGCAGACAAAGGAATATCCAGATTTACCCATACGTAGATGACTGTTTAATTCAGGCAGACAGCCAGGAAAAACTGCTCAAGCACCTGGCCTTTGTAAAGTCCCTACTAACCTCCCTAGGGTACACAGTCAATGAAAAGAAATCCAAACAGGCACCCAAAGGATTATATTCCTGGGAGCAAGGCTGGACACAGCATCCCAGATGGCATTCCTTACACCAGAAAAGCAAAATTTCCTGATGGCCTACTTTTCTCAACTAACCACCAGACCCCAGCTATCTGCAAAAAAGATCCTGCAAGCTCTGGGGTTCGGGTTCTTGGCATCTTGCATACTACTCATTCCATATGAGGAAAAAGCCTTTGGTGTCAACACTGTCAAGACCTGGAGACTCTCTTATACTGATAAATCCTTGTCTCAGAAAAGATTTTCTTTGGTGGGCAGCAGCATGCTTCTACAACAAGGGACTACCTTTCTCAACACCCCCCGCTGGCCAGACCCTCACCACAGACGCAACAGATTATGCCTGGGGTGCACACCTGGACAGCAGGTGCATACAGGGCCAATGGAACCCACAGCAAATCCCTCTGCACATCATCCAAAAAGAGATTATGGCTGTCCAGCACGCCTTGATAGCTTTCAAGCCCCTTCTCTACCCAGGTGCTCTCCTGAGCAAAACAGACAACACCACTGTAATGTGGTATATCAACAAGCAGGGAGGGACTCGCTCCTACCATCTATGCAGGCTGGCCATGACCCTTTGGCACATAGCCTCTGCCATGCAACTCCACCTCTTAACACAATTCCTACCAGGTTCTCTCAACTCTCTGACAGACCAATTAAGCAGAAATCTTCTGGGGCCACATGAGTGGCAGCTCAACAGAAGAACCTTCACCCTAATGACTCAGAAACCTCTTTGCCTCCCACACCAACCATCAGCTTAGCAAATTCTGCACCAGGGAGCATCACTGCATGGCTTGGAATGTGGATGCCCTGTCTTTCCCATGGGTCAGTCTATCAGTCTATGCCTTTCCCCCGCTACCTCTCATCCCCAGGGTTCTGCTCAAAATAAAGGAGGAAAAACCAAGGACAATTGTTGTAGCTCCAGACTGACCTCACCAGCAATGGTACCCCTTGCTGCGCAGCCTGTCCCCACTGCCACCATGGCATCTTTCTCAGATTCCAAACCTGCTGACCCAGAGGGAAGGGGAATTCATGCATCCCCAATTACAGACACTCAATTTGGCATCTTGGCTTATTCCCTAACCCCCAATGAATCTGACAACTTCCGTAAACCGGTTCTAGATGTTATAAGTGAGGCCAGACGCCCAAGCACTAGAAAGTCTTATGCTGAAAAATGGAAAAGTTTTTGCACCTGGATTCAGGCTAAGGGAGCCAATACGGCACAGCCCTCCCTCCCTCTCATCCCTGATTACTTAGCTGACCTACTACACAGTGGCCTGTCTTTTTCTTCTATTAAAATTCATGCCTCTGCTATCTCTGCTCATTTTCCCATTGAGCAGCCCCTTTTCTCACACCCCTTGATCAGATGGTTTCTAAAAGGGACTAGCAACTTGAGGCCGTCCAAAAGAGCACCGACCCCAGCTTGGGACCAAGGCTCACCCTGCCCCCCTTCGAACCAGCTTCTTCTGTAGAGGTAAACTTACTCTCCTGGAAGACCGCTTTCCTTCTGGCCATCACTTCAGCCAGAAGAGTCTCTGAGTTGCATGCACTCATGGCTGTGGAACCCTTCATCATCTTCCAAGCTGACAGGGTATCCCTCAGGACTAACCCATCCTTCATGCCCTAGGTGGAGTCTACTGTGGCTCTCGTTTGTCCACCTTTTTTCCCTAATCCCCAGAACAAGGGCGAAAGGTTCCTGCACTCTCTAGATGTGCACAGACTGCTCAAATTCTATCTAGACAGGGCTAAATCCTTAAAGGCTGATCAATTGCTGGTTAGCTTTGCTACAGGGGCAAAAGGCAAAGCCATCTCCAAAAAATCCATTTCAAAATGGATAGCACACTGCATCCATTTCTGCTACAAACAACATGGAAAGCCTCCCCCAAGGGGGTCAGGACTCACTCCAGCAGAGCAGCTTTTCTCAGAGGAGTCAGCACCAGGGACATCCTGGAGACTGCCACCTGGACATCTGTTTACACTTTTACCAAACATTGCCACCTGCCTCTCTTCTCCAAATCCAGGGCATGGTTTGCCTCTGCAGTCTTGCAGGGCATCCTAGCCAGCACCCATTTCCTCAGCTTTAGAAATTAACCCAAATCTGATGACTGCAACAGTGAAACACGAACATAGTACAGTTGTGTACACTTACATAAATGTAAATGTTCGAGTGTATTCACTGTTACAGTCCTGGTTTCCCTCTCTACATCCCCCTTTTTTTCTTCTCTTTCCTTACAAGGGACATATTGTTATTTACTTTCTACTGGTGGGGTTCTTCCACCAGAACCTGGCTCCTACTTTGGGCCTCCTGACAGGTTAGGGCAAGAAAAACTGATGTAATGGTGTCGGCTGCCTTACTTTATACTACTGACGACCTGACGTCAGTCCTGAAGAGCCTGCAACTGATGCAGAAATACCAAGCCTCTGGTATTCGGGCCGGCCGAGGGCTATCCTGTCAGGGATAGCCCAAATGTGATGACTGCAACAGTGAACACACTCGAACATCTCCATTTATGATAAGTGTACACAACTGTACTTTCCAGTGATGACCAGAAATCCCAAGGTGTCTGACAGAGTTCTACATATTTTTTCATCATCCTAGAAGCCCTCCACCTGGAAAATCATTCACAGTTTGTGATTCATCCTAAGGTTTAGATCCCTTTTTGGCTTTTCTAGCTATCATTTTGGACTTTTCAGATGATTTCTTTCATGCTGGGTTGAGTTATTCTACTGTTAAGGTAGAGTTTGCTGCCATTTCTAATTTCCACATTGGTAGAGATAAAAACACTTTTGGTGGCTCTTAAGCTGTATAAAGCCTTCTTGAGGGGTACCTTTTTGTTGTGGCCACCATTTTGATAAATGGTACACCTGTGGGACATTCTTCTGATGCTCCAAGTGCTTCCTGGTCCTTCTTTTGAACCTTCAGCTTTAAAGTATCATTGAAGTTATTGTCCTGGAAGGCCATCTTTTTAGTGGCTGTAACCTTCGCCGGAAGGATATCTGAGCGATATGCATTAACTTCTGCCCCTCCTTACTTGACATTTTATAAGGGTTGAGTTAGTCTTAGAACAAGTCCTTCTTTTTTTTTTTTTGCTTAAGGTTGCCATGGGGTGTACTTTAAACCGACCTATTCACTTGCTAGTCTTGTTTCCAAATTTCACTAACAAGGGAGAGTATTTGCTTCATTTATAGATGTGCATAGACAACCCAGATTTCAGCCCAGGCAGATCAAAGTTTTTGGAGAGCGGACCAGCTCTTTGTTACCTTTTCCAGGCAAGGATGGGAAAGTCAGTGTCTGAAGTGACCCTATCCCAGTGGCTCTCCAATTGGTATTACCATGTTAATAATACGCCCCTAAGAATCAACCCAGTGGTCAGGGATCTGGGTACGCGTGTGCCCAGTAGCCTTACTTTCAACCACCACCTGGTCATAGTGATGAGGAAATCCATTTGTTATGCAGTTTGTAAGTAAGGGCATGGCATCTAGGCCCAAAGAGGTCATTAACTCCTTATACTCTGCCCTTATCAGACCAGTCATAGAGTACAATGCCCCCTTCAATATGTACCTGACCAAGCATATGCAGGAACTAGAGTGACTTCAGAGGTTACTTACAAAAAGAATACATGGTGTAACAAACATGTCTTATGCAGAATGCCTTAAAGCCCTTTGCCTGTACTCAAATCTCTTATAGACTCCTGAGGGGTGATCTATGCCTAGATTACAAAGCATCTGCAAACCCCACACTTAAAAATCTCCTGTATATTCATAAGTTAAACAGGACCAGAAATACAAAGTGTAAAGACCTGAATTATGTCTGTGACTTAAACAGAATATGCTTGAAAGACAGATGTGTCCCAGAGTCTGCCCTTCTTATGGAACAGGCTTCCTATCCATGTGATGCTGAGTTCATCTATTACCCAATTTTAAGCCCGATCCAGACAAGTGGATGGGAATAGAAAATTAACACTGGGACTGGCACCCAGGTCTGTTATGAACAGTGGGAGCTTATAAATGCCTGGCCCCTCAGTATCCTGTTTGGATACAGGATATCCTTATTCTTTTAGGAAAACTTGGCCAGGCTTAGAAAGGGCCCCTGGGTCTTTAGCCTAGTAACAAAGTATGCATTTCTTTTGTATATTCCTTGAGAGGAATGCATTTACCTGCTAAGCCCAGAAGCTGTTCTGCTGGAACATTTGCTGCTTTCAATGTATTTTTTTCACAGGATTCTATTGATGATATTTGTGCTGCTGCTACTTGGTCCAGTACTCCTACTGTTTTACATTACAAGCTGGATGTTCAGTCGAGGGCCAGGGTTGTCCATGGTTCCACCATTTTGCTTAATGTTCTTCCCACAGAAAACGGGAGACAACACAGATCTATTATTATGGTAAGTACATACATTTTGTATTCTGTCCTACAAATTAAAACAGGATGAAATTGAATACAGAAATTATGCGCTTAGCTTAACAATGGATCCTTTTTGTCTCTATCTCATCAGATTTGACCGTCCTCCCACTATTCTCCTACCACATTGTCATATAGTTTTGCAGGGACCTGTTAGACGTAATTGAATCTCTTCTATACCTCAGTTCTCCATCCTTCATTGTAGTTACCATCACTCATTGTGTGTGTTCTGCAGTCTTTATTGGGTACATATCCAGTTCAGTTTATGGGAGGAGTGAGGATGGATGCATTATAGAAATTCTTTGAAGGAGCTTTAATGCTAGGAGCACTAATGAAGTGATTAAATCAGGCCTGATTTTCCACTCCATGTTTCTCACTTCGATCTACTTTCTAAAGGGATGAAATACATCCCCACTATCAAATTTAGATTAGTTGATTGCCTTAGTGAATTTAAAAAGTATATTAGGAAATTAAACCTGGCTGTTATGTTTAAGAATTCTACAGTTTCCCAAATACCCCACAAGAAGGTATCTAAAGTGTTGAGAAAGAAGAGCACCTTTATGCCCCCTATGAATCTATTATTTCTGTATACGATAAGTCAGTCACCCAACAGCTTTATCAGTTACAGAATTATATTAATGGTACAAAGACCAATTTCAGTCTTTCCAAGGATGAATATAGGGTTTTACAAGAACTAAAGAACGACAGGAACATAAGGGTAATGAAACCAGATAAAGGGGGAGGTATAGTAATTTATGACAGTATGGAATAGGTTTCTAAAATGCATGATCTTTTAAATATGTCAGGAAACTATGAGATAGTTTTGTTGAATGAAATCAATATAGCATATCGAAGCATAGATATGCACTTGGAAGAATTTTTGATAGACGGAAGAATTTTTGATAGAAGAATCACTGAAGACACTTATTAGTTTCTTAAGGTCGAATATCCAACATTAGCATCCCTTGTTGGAATTCCTAAAGTGTATGAGTATAGAACCCCCCCCCTTTAGACCCATTATTTCAGGTAGTAAATCCAAAGTTTTTCCTATGAGTACTGTCATAGATGTCTGTCTTAAGCACATCTATGAAAAAATTCCCCATTTAGCTAAAGACTCTTGGGAATTTTTAAAAAACTATCCTGTACAGCTTTGGAAAGAAAATCTATTGTTTGTCACTATAGATGTTATAGATTTATTCTCCTGCATTCCCAAAGATGAAGGGCTGGAAGCCTTTGCTAATAGTATTAGGCTGTATGCTGACATTGAATGGGATGTAGCTTGTCTTATTTTGGATATGATGTCATTGGTATTAGAACATAATTACATCTTTTATGAGGGAGAATATTTTAGGCAAACCAGAGGCGTTGCTATGGGAGCAGAGCATGGTCCCATATACGCCAATATGGTTATGCTGGATTGGGAAGTAACAGATGTTTTCAAAAGTGAGTACATGACCTATATTAAATATTACTCCCGATATCTGGATGACATGTATATCTTATGGGACGGCTCTCCCACTTTATTAGAAAATTTCTTGGAATATATTAACCAGAGTAGTGTTTTTCTAAAATTTACATCTAGTAATTTTGAAGGTATTCCCTATTCAGATACCTACGTATTAAAAGGAGACAATGGTTTTAAATCTAGATTGTATAGGAAAAACACTTTTTCTAATAGTTATCTGGAATTCACTAGTAATCATCCCAGAAATAAATGTCTTAATATTTATAAAGGACAACTTATACGTGCCATCAGAATGACTTCACAGTACTCAGAGATGCTCGAAGAAGTGTCTTTTATCACTTCTTTATTTAGTGACAGAGGATACGACACAAGTATGATGTCTGGGGTGAGTAAAACAGTGATTAAGGAATGGGGTAATAGATACATTCCTTTATTAGGTTACAGTTATTACCACACAGACATCAAAGGTAATAATCAGGACAAGCTTATGGAAACCAGTACTACCTTTGGTCGAGCTTGCGTTCTGGAATTTGGCCCACATATAGGTAAAGTTAAGAAAATGATGGTCAATAACTGGAATATAATTTTAGTTGACCAGGATATTGTTAATATCTTAGGGACTCGTCCCCAGTTTGTCAACAAAATGGGACGTAATATTAAAAGTCATCTTGAGAGAGGTTATTTGCCTAATGTTCCAAGTTATACACACACTAAAAAATGTAGGAGTTGTAAACAATGTTATGTTATTTTGCAGGATTATAATATTATGTTGGAAAATGTGAATAGGACAAACATTTGGTTTCAACAAGGTAATTGTAATACCAAGATGGTCATTTATTTAGCTAAATGTATGGGCTGTCCAGGATTTTATATTGGAAAGACGGAAAGGAAGTTTAATAGGCGTATTTACTCTCATTTGTACAGCATTAGAACTAAAGATGACAAAAATGCTTTATATAGGCATATTAAAAAAGGGGGGGGATAGATATAATTTTTAATTTGCCATATTAGACAGCGTTCCAATGGACCCCAGGGGTGGTGATTGTAAAGGAATGCAGTCATATAAAGAAATATGGTGGCAGTTATACACCGATGCTTCTACACCACCAGGATTAAACGATGTTATTATGATAAAGCCTTTTTTGCATCCGGCTTGAATTTTATTAATTTTATTAGTTCCATTAGTATCTAATGGATGTGTTCTATAGTATTTTATACTTCGAGTTATTTAGTGATTTCTCATATATGTAGATTTATTCAGAATATTATAATATAGCCATACCAAATTGTGTATTTTTGTGTTAATGATTTAGCATTTAAGCTAATTGTATAGCTATTGTAACAATTTGATTTATTATAATATACAATGTGGTTTGTATGAATTTTTGTCTAATTCTGTAGTGTTAGATGTTGGCTCCTTAAAATGCCACTCTTTTGGAGCCAATTAAGTTATTTAAATGTTAGCTGTCCTTTTGTCTGTGATGTTATGTGATCCTATCTCGCCTACATTCTGACTGATGGGTTCGGAGCTGATCCTCGGCTCCGACTCGGCACGCTTATGCCAAAGAACGAAGTCTCTTATTGGCTGAGCTTACTATATCCCAGGATGCACCACTACCAGTCCCCCAGATCTCGTTTGCCGCTAACAAGCTAAGACGTGGTCTCGAGCTGGCTGAGCTAAGTAGTGTTTTCTTCACTTACTTCCTGTCAGGAATTTCCTAAATTCTCAACAAAAAGCTGTTTTAACAGCTATCTCGTGTTTTTTGTGTGAGTGAATATTTCTGTTGAACTTTTGTGTAGTGATTGCATTTTTTCTGACTAGAGGTCCCCTTTGAGTTTAAGGGCCTTCCCCTGTCAGTCCGTGTTGTTCAAGTCCCGTTTATTTAGGGACTCTTGGATCCCCTTAGTTATTTTGTCTCTTGTGACAGCCTTTGGTTAAAAAAAAAAAAAAAGAAAAGAATTTTTTTCTGTGATATTTAGTGTGTTTGATTTAACTAGTTCACTAAATTGGTTGCCATAATGTCTCAGGCTCCTAAGCCTTCAGGTTTTAAGAAGTGCACTAAGTGCAGTTTCAAGATGTCAATAACTGATGATCATTCTCTCTGTGTGTACTGTTTGGGCGCCAAACATTTGCAGGAGTCCTGTAGCGTGTGCCACGCGTTTTCCTCGAGGGTCCTCCAAGAGAGGAAAAATAAACTTATTTTAAAAGGCCTTATTAAACCCTCATTTGAAGAGGCTTTAGCTTCCTCTCCTTCTCCTGCAAAGAAGAAAGGCGCCGGCTCCGACCAGCCCGCCGGAACCGACTGCCAAAAGACATAGGCAGGCTTCTCCTTCGGCTCCACGGACTTGAGCCGAGGGCGAATGGTCTGCCTCGATGCCTCCAGCCTCGACTCCTCTGGGTTCGGAGCCGACGGCTGGGGCCTCGAGGCGGGTCATCTTCATCGGCTCCACTGATCTTGGAGCCGATGAAGGTTATCGCTCAGACACTTCCTCCTCGGCGCCAAGCCCTCTTCGCACCGATAGAAATTGGTTTGGACACTCCTTCGGCCGATAATTATCGAGTCGATTCGGAGCCGGTCCCCTAGTCCCTTGGGGCCGTTGGAGAGGCCTACTCGGACCCGTTCGGTCTCTTCCAGGTCATCAAGGATGTCAGATTCGGACATAGACAGGGTACTCCAAAGACTTTTCCAGTCCCCAGTCTTTCAGAAATTTGTTTCGGCTCCGACCCAATTGCCTTCTGAGCCGATAGCCCATTCCATTGCCATTCCTCCTCCGACCGCTTCGGCTCCGTCGGAGCAGGTGCTGATGGAGCCAGTAGAGATCCTAGGGTCGGCTCCGACCCTTACTCCAACCCCGGCCTTCGGGTCCAAGTTTAGCACACGGACTTCTTCGGCCGGGCCCGGGGTGACGTTTGGGACCAATGCTGTCGGTTCCAAGCCTCCCTCTCGGTGCTTGACGCGGGACTTCCGTCTGCTATCATGGCTCCGGAGACTGGACCCTCCCAGGATTCTGGGGGTCCGGCCTTCAGAGCTATGAGGAGTGCCTTGGCCAAATCTTCTTTGGCCATCTCTACGGCTTTACCAGCACCTTCCCTGGGCATGGAGACTGGGTCTTTGGCAGTTCCCTGTCTTTAGGCAGCGGAGCCCTGGGCCTGAGGTTACCCCCACTGGGGTTCCCTCCTCCTGAGGGTCTTCGGAGTTGTCTTCGGAGGAGCCCCAAGGAAGAGATCGTGCAAGAGGAAGCACGTGGACTCCCCGATGAGTCTCTTACATCGGACACTGATCTTGATGATGCGGAGGAGTCCCCAAAGTCGCCCTCGGATGATGTCTGATTTGCAGACATTCTAGAGATCCTCAAGCAACGAGGCGGCTGGAATTCCAAACCCCTCCGCTGATGAGTCGGTGTTCCTCAAGGCCTTGGGCTCAGCCCTCCGCCTCCTGGGTGTCTCCGCCCTTCGACGAGCTCCTGGATTTGGTTTGTCGGAGGGCGTGGGAACATCCAGATACTGTGGAACCAGTGCCTTCTCGCCCTAACAAATTTTTGTCTGCCCCACCCGAGAAGGAGTTCTTAACGAAAGGCGTGGCTGTAGATGCCATGGTGGTGGCATCTGCTACCCAGCAGGACGTGGCAGAGGCTTCAACGTCCGTCCATCCTCCTAATGAGTCTAGGAGCATGGACCGGTACGGGAAGCGCACCCTGACTTCAGCGGCCTTTACTCTGAGGTCCCTGAATTATTTGGCACATTTCACCAGACTACAGAGGGATCTGGTCAAGGAGCTCTCAGACTCCCTCTCAGGTAACCTACCTGAGCAGCTAGCCCAGTCGGTTAGCTCTCAGTTGGCTATCCTTACCTCGATTTCTAACTCGTCCATGAGGCTCATTTCATATGCGGCGAAGGGGCGGCAGAGCGGCAGGCATAGGCGTGGTTCTACGAAGACAAGCCTGGCTCCGTTTGTGTCATTTCATGGAGGCCTTCAAGTCTTCCTTTGCCGACGCTCCCTTTGATGGATCCTCTTTGTTTGGACCCAAGGTAAAAGACACTCTTACCCACTGTGAGCAGGAGGGAAAGACTTTATCTGCCGTAGGAGCACGATTTTCCACTCCCTTTCGGCCTTATCCCAAGGCTAAAAGAGGAGGGAAGATGTGGTTCTGCAAATCACAGAAATTCTTTCCTCAACAGCAGGAAGATTCCCCTTCCAGAGGCAGAGGACGGGAAATTTTTCTGGGAGACGCCGTCCCAGAGGCGGCAGAGGCCCCGCAACACTGGAGACCGCGAGTCCTTTCGTGGCTCTTCAGCCTCCCACACTCCATGAGGGATTGCCCGGCTGTGCTGCTCGAGCCAGTCGGGTGCCGTTGCCAAGCACCTAAAAGCCTGGGAGTCTATTACTCAGGACAGATGGGTGCTTGGATTATTGCCGGAGGTTACACCATTCCCTTCACACGCCCACCCCACCGTCCAAAAAATCCCGGACCCACCACCCAGTCAAAGGGAAATTGCAGCCGTAGAAGCTACAAAGCTGCTAGAAAAGGAGTCATCCAACCGGTCCCCACAGACCAGATCGGATCCGAAATTACTCAAGGTTCTTTTTAGTGCCAAAAAAGACAGGGGACCTGAGACCCATTTTGGATCTCAGCAAACTAAACCAGTCCGTCATGAAGTCCAAATTCGAATGGCCACTTTACAATCCATTCTCCCATTGTTGGAGAAAGATGTTTGGATGTGCTCCATAGATCTCAAGGACGCCTATTATCACATACCGATACATCAGGCGTCCAGGAGGTATCTGCGCTTCAACCTGGGAGACAGTCATTTCCAATTTTGTGCACTGCCCTTTGGTCTCACCACAGCCCCCAGGGTGTTCACCAAGTGCTTGGCAGTAGTGACTGCTCACCTGAGGAGTCTCTGATTCCAAGTGTTTCCCTATCTGGACGACTGGCTCCTGACTGCCACCACCAGGCATCTACTACTAGAGAACCTACAAGCCACCATCTCCCTGGGTGCTTCCCTGGGAATTACATTCAACTGGTCAAAGTCTGTCTTGCTGCCTTCTCAGCGCATAAGATTCATAGGAGCAGAGATAGACTCAAAATTAATGCAAATCTTCCTTCCTACCGAAAGGATACAAACATTACAAGATCAAGTCCGAGCCCTGCTTCTAAGATCCAAAGCCCCAGCCAGGATTGTCCTGCAACTTTTAGGTTCAATGTCTGCCATGGTTCTCCTAGTTCCTCTGGCAAGATTGCACATGAGGATTCTCCAGTGGCTGTTATCGACACAATGGTCTTTTCAGGATCTCCCCCTCAATCATCACATACTGATTTACAGAAACGTGCAAACAGGACCTCCGCTGGTGGCTTCTGCCATCCAATCTGAATCAGGGAAGACCCTTTGTTATACCCCCTCCGGTGGCCACCTTGACAATGGATGCCTCCCAGACGGGGTGGGGGGGGCATTGTCTGGGCAGGTCAGTTCAGGGTTCTTGGCTTCCAAACGAAACATTTCTCCATATCAATGTGTTGGAAATGAGGGCTGTACTTCTGTCCCTACAAGCCCTTCACAAGTTTCTCCCTCAAGGCATTATCGCCATCCACACAGACAACATGTCGGTGGTCTGGTATCTAAACAAACAAGGAGGGACCAGATCTTACCCCCTTTGCAGAGAGGCCATGAGGGTGTGGGAATGGGCAGTGGCTACCAAGCGCTTCCTGGTAGCGACCCACATTCCAGGAAAATCCAATGTATTGGCAGACAGACTGAGCAGGACTATTCTCTCTCCTCACGAGTGGTCTCTGAACAAACAGTAGCAGCTCAGATTTTCAAAGATGGGGGTTTCCGTGCTGCGACCTGTTTGCAACACCACGAAACACGAAGTGCAAAAGGTTCTTTTCCCTGACCCCGCGTCAAGGGGAGGCAGCTACGGATGCTCTAGTCCAACCTTGGCCAACAGGACTGCTTTATGCTTTCCCTCCAATTCCACTCCTCCCCAAAGTCATCCAGAAAGCTTCCCAAATGGGGTCCACAATGATTCTAATTGCTCCGTACTGGCCTCGTCAGGTATGGTTCCCCTACCTACACAAATATACTCTGGAAGGTCCTTGGTTCTTGGATCTAATTCCGGACCTTCTGGTTCATCAGTCGGGACAACAGCACCAGTCCCTTCACACTTTGAAATTAACAGCTTGGCTCCTCCACTTCCGACTTTAGTCAGAAATCACACCTTGGACCCGGAAGTTATTCACATTTTATCTTCAGCCCACAAACCCACCACTAAGAAATTGTATCACAGTAAGTGGAAGAGGTTTGCTATCTGGGCTCAACTCAGAGGCTTAGACCCTATTACTGCCTCGATACCAGAGGTCTTGAAATTTTTAACATCCTTGTTTAATCAAGGATCTTCAGTCTCTACTATTAAAGTCCAACTAGCAGCTATCTCCAAATTTCACGATTCCATAGACCCACCGTTGATGAGCAGCAGATTATGTAAAACTTTCATGAAAGGTGCTGTGCTTTTAAGACCCCCAGTTTTTCATCCTGCGCCTCTGTGGGATCTTGATTTGGTACTTCGTGCCTTAACATCTTCCCCCTTTGAACCGGCTGCTACATGTGAGTTGAAATATCTGTCTTGGAAAACTGCCTTCTTAATTGCAATTACCTCTGCAAGAAGAGTTTCAGAACTTCAAGCCCTATCTATCAAACCACCGTACTTGATATTTCACAAGGATAGAGTATCACTTAGACCTAAGCCATCTTTTGTCCCAAAAGTTTGCTCTAATCTCTGTCTCCAACAATCTTTAGAGCTACCAGTTTTCTTTCCAAAATTTTCAAACAAAGCGGAATACACCTTCCATACATTGGATGTTCACAGGCAATTGCGCTTCTATCTAGATAGGACTCAACAAATTCGGAAAACAGATCAATTGTTTGTGTCCTTTTCAGATAATAAACTGGGTAAAACCATCACTAAAGCTACTATTGCCAAATGGATCAGAGATTGCATAACTCAAGCTTATTCCTCTTCAAATAAACAACTTACAACATCTGTCAAAGCTCACTCTACTAGAGCTATGGCTACCTCTATTGCATTCCATTCCAAGCTCGCTATTTCTGAGATTTGTGCTGTGGCTACTTGGTCCAACCCGCACACTTTCATTTCCCACTATAAATTGGATGTGGCATCTAATGGACGAGCATCATTTGGTTCCACGGTACTCAGGAGTGTTTTCCAGTGAGCCACCCAGGATTTAGGTGCTAGGGACGCTGTCCCATCAATCAGAATGTAGGCGAGATAGGATCACATAACATCTTTTAGTTATGTACTCACCATAACTTCAGATGTTTGGGATCCATCTCGCCTACATTCCTAATAACCCACCCTCCTTCCCCCTGCCTTGGAGATCAGAAGAGATTGAACGGTTTGAGTTCTACTGTTTTTTATCTTGTTTCATCTGTCAATGTTATATAAGCAGTGCATGCGTGTGTGCATGTATGCGGACAAACTAGATATGGGGGACTGGTAGTGGTGCATCCTGGGATATAGTAAGCTCAGCCAATAAGAGACTTCGTTCTTTGGCATAAGCGTGCCGAGTCGGAGCCGAGGATCGGCTCCGAACCCATCAGTCAGAATGTAGGCGAGATGGATCCCAAACATCTGAAGTTATGGTGAGTACATAACTAAAAGTTCTGATGAAGCTTGCATTTTAGCGAGTGAAAGTGCTCAACCAGTTTTTTGTGCTAATAAATCAGTGGATTTTACTTCTTAGTGAAGACTTGGTTTTGTTCTGCTGTGGCTTAATTTGTGGAGTTGGCGTCTCAAGACACAGAGGCTGTAAGCGTTCTACTTTTGTGGTTGCTGTTGGTTCACAGAATGCTTTTGTGTATCTTTTTGAAATTGGGTCTGACAAGTCACTCAGTCACACAAGTCAAATCAAATGGATTAGAGATAAAAAAGAAGAACCTAGTATATAACATCATTACAGTTTGTTGTTCTTCCATCAAGGACTGTTTAGTGCTCGTCTTTATCATTCATTCTTGTCAAGTCTTTCCTTTCTTGGCAACTTTAAAGGATTGTAAGACCACCTTTTGCAGAATTTTTCAGATCAGGACTCCACTCTGAGATGCATTCCCACTTTGGGATATTCACCTCATGCTCAAGGAGCTGGTCCTTTCACTTTTTGTGCCTGGAGCCTCATGTGGCTTGAAAGTGTTGTAACTGTATTTCTCCTGGCTGTTACTGTTAAACTAAACTGTTTTATGTAAGCAAATTGATTTATGTAATATATGTAAAGTGTCAGTGTAATGCATGTGGGGCACATTTGTATAGATTCTTGTTATCCATAGGCTTACACTTTTTTTCATGGGCAGCATAGTACTGCTGTGAGAGTTCCAGAATGCAGAAAGTGAAGAGACCGACTGGATTTGGAGATTTTCTGAGGAAACTTCCTCAGCAGAAGCAGGACATGAAAGGAGAGCTGCCATTCGGTCACTGGGCAAGGCCATCGGCCCAACAATAGCTTTGCAATAAGAGACTCTAAAGCATTTATGTTGTAAAAGATGATCAAGTGACAAAGAGCATTTTAAAGTCAGCCATTTAATGCTTACTGTGGCTTAACTGAAATATATCGACTTGAGCCTAGACAGTGTAAGTCTGTTTCTGTACTGGTGCTTGCTGCTTTAACAGTGGCGAGCCAGATCAGTTTTGAAATGCACACTAACAAAGTTTCAAAGTCAACAGTAAATATTTAAAATACTTGTACATTTTAAATGTTGACGTTAACATGTAGTTCGACATATTGTTAATCGAAGACTTGCTGGTTCATGCTTCTTCCTGATGAAAAGGGTGAATGAGACATTTAACAACTCTTAATCAACAAGTTATCTGACGGACAAAGACTTTTGGCAGAATTTTCCAGTTTCCAGCTCGATCACCCTGTGACTGTTAACAGCTCACAGTAAGCCTTTTTCTGTCGCAGAATGGATGCCATTGAAGACTTGAGCGTAAAGTGCCCACATGTGTAGATGTTAAGTTATAAAGATGTATGGGATGTTTTAAATGAAATGGTATGATTTGAATTGAGTAAAATGCAGATTTTTTTTTAAGTAATAAGGTTAATTTTGCACATCTTTCTAAGATTGTGGTAGGTTTTGATCAATATGTACAAAAATCAAAATCACTACTGACATGTGTAAAGTGGTAATAGTACCACTACTTTATACTGTCAGGAATGTGTTGATATACTTAAGATTATCTGTCACAAGTGTCAGGGTAATATGCAGTTACCTGAAACACAAACAGATGCTGCAGTTTTAGTGATGCCAGTAACTAAACCACTGGGAAATATTCAGGAATATTAATAAACAATGTAATGATTTTCAGGCTCCAATTCTAACTCTTTCATTCGTACAGTATTGTTTGTAATGGTCAGAGGCAGCTAAAGCTGAAGGGGAAAACAGGTGATACAGTAGCAAAGTTAAATAAGATGACACAAAGCTTTAAGGAAAAACTGCAGAAATGTGATACAGATCTTAGGCAGTACACTGAGTCTTCATGTTTTCTCCTAACTGCTTTGCAAACTGCATTACTATCTTTGCAGGAAAGCATACAGAAATGGGAGCATGAAATCACTGCCATAAAACCACAGTTAAAAATGGCAGAGGATGACAGCTCGAAGAGAAGGTTTAGAGTACAGGCAGTTATGGATAAAGAAAACTGCACTAGAGCAAATGTAAAGTTACTGCAACAAATACAGGAATTGCAGGTATAACTTAAAAACACACCATGCATTAAATCAGAAGAAATAAATTTAGTAAATTCATCAACTGATGTATATCAACAGTACAGTGGAATGATAAAAAGGGAATTTTCACAACATGGTGGCCTTTGAGGAATGGGTCATACACACAGGTTTTACATATTGGTTGGAAACTTTGGAAAATGTTTCCACGTTTTTATGCCAAAATGTTTTTCTAAATACATACAGGCAAAAAGTTAGAGGTGTCTACACCTATACAGAGAATATGGGCAGATTTTTCAGCATATACTTGGGGACAGCCATTAACTACTAAGCTTTTGGATGATTTCATCATTATAGTCTCTGACAGATTAGTGGAACAGGCAGACAATTTTAAAGTAACTTCTCAAATAGTGCACAGTAAGGCAAGTGAGTAAATGGAGGAGGAGGCCGTCCAAAAGCAGTTAACCATAGATGTTAAGTTGTCTATCTTGCCTTCATTCTTGCTGGATGGGTTCGGAGCCGACCTCGGCTCCGACTCGGCCACTCTAAAGCTCGAGAGTTGGTTCCACCGGCTCGAGGCTCCCCTTATATCCCACAATGCTAGGCGAGAATTACCTCAGATCTCGTTTGCCGCTACAGCGATCGAGGTGTTGGTTTTCTACCGGCTTCTTGGTGAGTAACTTTGGATTAAAGTTAGTATTCTTAAACCCCTTTAATTTTAATTTTAACACTTGTTTCCCTTAGTTTAGTGGAATCACCCCCACCTTCTCTCTAAAATCCCATTTTTTCTCCACAAGAACTTATAAGTTCTTCCCTCGGGCCTTCTGGCCTTCTTCCTCCATCCCCTAGTGGTGTGTGTGTGTTTTTCTCATAATTTAAAACTTTGGTAGATTGTTTTATTTTTTGAGTTTAAAATAGGATAGGGTGTAATCTGTGTGTTTGACTGGGTGTGTGTGATTACACTTTTCTAAAATGTCTAAAGACTCAAAGGTCTCAGGCTTCAAGAAGTGTGACTCGTGCTGTCAGAAAATGTCTCTGACAGACGGTCACACTTCTTGTGTCTACTGCCTGGGGCCTTTGCACCTGCAGGACTCCTGTGCTGTATGCCACGGCTTCAGCCCCAGGGTCCTGCAGGAAAGAAAAAACAAACTGATTCTGAGAGGTTTACTCAAGCCTGAGGGTTCCCTTACTGTCTCTTGGAAAGCCCTCCAAGGCTTCTAGGTCCTCGGCTCCAGCTACTGAGCCGAGACCTAAGGCTACGAAACCTCCGTCTACATCGGCTCTGGCTGGAGCCGATGAGTCTCAGTCTACAGTTTCTGTGGTTTCCTCGGCTCCGGCTGGAGCCGAGGTATTAGAAATTCCCGTGTCGGCTCCGACCAGACCTTCGGAACTGACATCTAGGAAGAGGTCTAGGTCACCATCCCTTGGCTCCGTTCATTTGGCTCCAGCATCTCCTCTGCTGTCTGAACGGAGCCATAGATCTCACTCCTCTAGGTCATCGAGGCTGTCGGACCATGACCTTCAGAGGGTAGTGAGTCGACTTCTTAAGTCCGAGGCACTGGCCCAAATGCTTCAGAGCCCGACTCATCAGTCGATGCCTGCCCCTGTCCCTCAATATGTTCCTCCTCCGACTCCGTTGAGCTCGGAGCCGGGGCGTTTCGGATCCGAGACTGTGGTAGCGTCGGAGCCGATACAATTGTCTTCGGCTCCATCGTCGTCTCCGATTTCTTCCTTAGAAGAATCTCGGCGCCGGACTTCCATCGTCTGTTCCGAGGGGGTGAGTGGCATCGGACCATTGTCCGACCCCGCTCTCCCTCTCGGGGCTTTGGCGCTGGTGAGTTCGGCTCCGACATCGGCCTCGGAGCCATCACTGTCGGTGCCGAGGGAGGTTTTTAGCTTTTCGGAGCGGGGACCTCTGGCTCTGCCTGACGGGTGCGTTCGAGGTCATGCGGAGTGTGTTAGAACCTGGTTCTACCCCACAGTCGGCTCCGTCCCCCCCTCTTGATTGCCTCAGGTCAAGTCGACTCACTCCCTCATCCCGGACCGCAGAGAGCCAGCTCCTCAGGAATCCCCTGTGGGGATCTCATCCTCTTCCGAGGCCTCTCCTGATTTGGCAGAAGAGCCCCCTCGGAAGAGAAAGTGTAAGAGGAAACACATAGAATCACCTGAGTCCGTCACCTCTGACACAGATTTAGAGGATTCCGAGGGTTCCCCCCGTTCCCCTTTTGAAGATGTCTCATTTGCAGACATTCTAGAAATCCTTAAGCAGAGGGGAAATTGGCCAGCCCTCAACCCTTCGGAGGATGAATCTGTGTACCTTGAGGCGTTTGGCTCTCGTCCTTCCACCTCTTGGGTGTCTCCCCCCTTTGACCCCCTCATGCAGGTGGTAGCAAAGGCATGGACGGCTCCTGATTCAGTGGACCCCACTCCCAGGAGACCCTCAAAATTCATTACAGCACCAGCAGATAAACAGTTTCTGACAAAAGGAGTTTCTGTGGATGCTATGGTGGTTGCTGCTGCCACTAAGAAGGAACTAGCTGATCCTTCAGTGCCTGTCCATCCACCTAACAAGGAATCTAGGTCCATGGACAGGTACGGGAAGCGGATGTTCTCGTCAGCGACATTTGCAATGCGTGCTGAACTACCTATGCCATTTTACTCGTCTTCAAAGGGACTTGATCAAAGAAGCGAGTGACATGTTGAAGGATCCTACGGCTGCGGGTTTTCAAGACAAGATGAGCACTCAGCTGGCTACCCTGAACTCCATAGCCAACTCCTCCATGCGCCTCCTCTCTTATGCGGCTGATGGAGCGAGCAGGGCCGCAGGGACAGGTGTGGCCTTACATAGGCATGCCTGGATGCGGCTATGCAACTTTGCGGACCCCTTTAAAACATCATTCACTAATTCCCCATTCGATGGATCATCTCTTTTTGGTCCTCAAGTGAAAGAAACCTTGACTAGGTGCGAGACAGATGGCAAGACTCTTTCTGCCGTCGGAGTCCGTTTTTCTACTCCTTCTAGGCCTTACCCCAAAGGTCAGAAAAGTGGGAAAATGTGGTTCCGCAAACAATCTCAAGGGTCTTCACCTGACGCACAGAGTCGGTTCCCCGCCAGAGGCAGAGGCAGGAACAACAATGGTAGACGTCGCCCTAGAGGCAGGGGGGGTCCGCAGAACCAGGGCAATCGAGAAGCCTTCTCTGATAAGCCCTTTCAGCATCCCTGAGGTGTTGCCCGACTGCCCACCTTCGGAGGCAGTCGGGGGAAGGTTGTCACTGTACCCAGAAGCCTGGCTATCCCTGACTCAAGACAAATGGGTACAGTCCATCATTTCCGAAGGCTATTCCATTCCCTTTCTTCGCATTCCAAACCAATCAAAAAAATCCCTTCCAGATGTTCCACCCGCTCAAAGGGATCTTGCAGCTTTGGAAATTTCAAAGCTGCTTGCAAAAAGAGCAATTCAGCCAGTTCCAGCAGACCAGCAAGGATCCGGAATCTACTCAAGGTTCTTTTAGTTCCAAAGAAAACAGGGGACTGGAGACCAATTTTGGATCTCAGTATCTTGAACAAGTCAGTCAAGAAAACAAGATTTCGGATGGTCACGCTGCAGTCCATCCTTCCCCTATTGGGAAAAGGAAACTGGATGTGCTCTATAGACCTTCAGGATGCGTACTATCACATAAAAATGAACAGACGCTCCAGAAGATTCCTCCGCTTCAGGCTGGGAACCAGTCATTTTCAATTCAGGGCCCTGCCCTTTGGTCTCACCACTGCCCCGGTGTTTACCAAATGCATGGCAGTGGTAGCTTCTCACCTGAGACGTCAAGGATTCCAGGTGTTTCCATATTTGGACGACTGGCTCCTCACAGCTCCCACCAAGCATCTTCTTCTATTGGCCAGGGACTACACCTTTCGCATTTGTCAAAATTTAGGCATTTCAATAAATTGCGAAAAGTCTGTTTTGTCGCCTTGTCGTGTTATTACCTTCATAGGCGCAATTCTAGACACAGTCAACATGTCTGCGAGGCTAACAGATCAGAGAATAACAGACATACAAAAACTGGTCTCGCTCATCTTCAGCAGCAACAGAGTCAAAGCCAGGTTAGTTCTGAAAGTATTGGGGATTATGGCGGCTGCCATTCCTTTGCTTCCGTTAGCCAGATTCCACATGAGAATCCTTCAATGGATGCTCTTCACACAATGGTCATACCAGCAACTTCCGATGTCCCACACCATTATGATCATGCAAATATGCAGGAACCATCTTCTGTGGTGGATGTCTTCCCCTCAGCTCTTATTGGGAAGACCCTTTGTTCCTCCCCCTCCGGTTGCTACACTGACAACGGACGCCTCCCTGATCGGGTGGGGGGGGCATTATCAGGGCAGAACTGTCCAGGGCACATGGCAACCAGAAGAATGCCACTTGCACATAAATGTTCTAGAGATGAGAGCAGTGCTTTCAGCGTTGCAAGCCCTTCAAGACTCTCTTCCCTTGGGAACGATAGCAATCCAGACGGACAATATGTCCGTAGTGTGGTATATCAACAAACAAGGCGGAACCAGGTCCTACCCCCTGTGTCGAGAAGCACTCAGACTGTGGCAATGGGTGATTTCTTCTCAGCGGTTTCTGATAGCAACGCACATCCCGGAAGTCCAATCAAATCGCGGACAAGTTGAGCAGAGCTATCCTCATGCCTCACGAGTGGTCTCTGAAAGACTCTGTTGTGAGAGAAATTTTTCTCAAGTGGGGTCAGCCTTGCTGCGACCTTTTTGCTACTCCCCAAAACAGCAAGTGCAGAGATTATTTCACCCTATTCCCTTTACCAGGCCAGCCCAGCAGAGACGCTCTAGTCCAAGTTTGGCCCGGGACTTCTGTATGCATTTCCTCCTTCCCACTAATCTCTCAAGTGATACAGAAAGCTATCGCTCAGAAGGCCTTGTTGATCCTCATTGCTCCTTACTGGCCTCGACAGGTTTGGTTCCCCTTTCTGCATCATTTTCTGTTGGAGCGACCTTGGCATCTGGACCTAGTTCCAGATCTTTTGATCCATCAGTCGGGTCAGTTTCATCGCTCCCTTCCCTCTCTGAACCTCACTGCTTGGTTCCTCCAATTCCAACCTTAGCCAGGCTTCCTCAAATATCTCACTCTGTTCGAGATATTTTGATAGCTTCCCATAAATCTTCCACTAGAAAGATTTATTTGAGTAAGTGGAAACGTTTCGCCTATTAGGCTCAAGGAAGGGACATAGATCCTTTCACTGCTTCCATCCAAATGGTCCTTGATTTTCTAGCTGAACTCTTCCATGCAGGTTCATCTCCTTCTACTCTTAAAGTTCAACTGGCAGCTATTTCTAATTTTCATGTGGGTATTTCAGAGTCTGCCATAATGTCCCACAAGCTTTGCAAAGCCTTTTTGAAAGGAGTTTTTCTACTCAGACCTCCTATAAGAAATCCTCCTCCTCCTTGGGACCTAAATTTAGTTCTTAGTTCTTTGATTCTTCCCCTTCGAACCTGCAGCCTCCTGTTCTTTAAAATTGCTATCATGGAAGACTCTCTTTCTGGTAGCTATTACTTCAGCTAGAAGAGTTTCAGAATTTCATGCACTCAGCTGTCGACCTCCTTATCTGTTGTTCCATAAGGACAGGGTATCTTCTGAACCAACCCATCTTTTTGCCTAAGATAGCCTCGGCGTCTAACCTAAATCAAAGCATTGACCTCCCTGTGTTTTTTCCAGAATATTCCAATAGGTCTGAACAAAAATTACACTGGCTAGATGTTCATCGTCAGTTAAGGTACTATTTGGATAGAACCAAACAATTCAGAAAATCTGACCAGCTGTTTGTCTCCTATGCAGAAGGCAGAAAGGGACTTTCAGTTTCAAAGGTATCATTATCTAGATGGCTAACATCTCTGATTTCCCTTGTTTATGAAATTAGACACCAAAAGCTGCCTAACAAACCTGAAGCCCATTCCACCAGAACTTTGGCTACTTCTATAGCCTTCCAAGACAGACTGCCTATTGACACCATTTGTGCAGCGGCTACTTGGGCTACTCCTCACACTTTCATTTCTCATTATAAGTTGGATTTAGCTTCTAGGCATAGAGCTAACTTTGGTTCCACTGTTCTCAAGAGTCTGTTCCGTTAGGCCACCCGGGACAAGGTGCTAGGGACGCGGTCCCATCCAGCAAGAATGAAGGCGAGATAGACAACTTAACATATAGAAGTTATGTTCTTACCATAACGTTCCATGTTAGTTGTCTTCTTCTCGCCTTCTTTCTTACGTCCCACCCTCCTTCCCCCTGGCCTGGACAGACCTAGAGGAGTTTGATTGTGACCTCTCTTTCTACCACCTCTTTGCTATAGGTATATGCTCTGCTGTGCATATTTTCCTAGATCAGGCTTTAGGTCACCTTTCCTCTTCCCCTTGTTTACAGAGGTGGATTCTTTTTCCAGTTTTTCTGGTTATATTATTAGCTGGGCCTAGCTCACAAACGAGATCTGAGGTAATTCTCGCCTAGCATTGTGGGATATAAGGGGAGCCTCGAGCCGGTGGAACCAACTCTCGAGCTTTAGAGTGGCCGAGTCGGAGCCGAGGTCGGCTCCGAACCCATCCAGCAAGAAAGAAGGCGAGAAGAAGACAACTAACATGGAACGTTATGGTAAGAACATAACTTCTATTTTTCTTGAACAGGTTAAGGGAGTACAGGCAACATTAAGTATATTTATGAGGAAGGCTCCAAAACACTGGAGGGAAGTGGGTGACTATGTTGATAAAAAGAGAAAAACTGGATGGTAAGCAGTGTACAGTGGAAAATATTTTTTGTATTGAGGTCGGGTAAGTCAAAATCCATCAAGCAACACCTAGAAAAAATAGAGATGTCAGAAAACTCCAGGAAAACTTGGAGTACTAATTGGAGTGATTGGCTGAATAGTCTGTTTTCAAGATGGTCCAGATGAATCATCACATTGGTTGCCATTATTGTCATTATTTTACTAATTGGTATTGTTTTTACATGCATAAAGCTTTGTGTAACAAAAACATAATCAAATTAATATTATAAATACAGAAGAGTTAGTAAAGGTTTGAGGTTCTGCTTAACTGCTTTAATGAAATGGTTTTATTTTTATTTGTTTTTTAAAAGGAGGAATTGTTAGAGTAAACTTATGTAAGCAAATTGATTTATGTAGTATATATAAAGTGTAAAGTGTTAGTATAATGCATGTTGGTCTCAGTGTTATAGATTCTTGACATCCATAGATGTACACTTTTCTTCATGGGCAGCATAGTGCTGCTGTGAGAGTTCCAGAATGCGGACACTGCTTTATAAATAAGTGAAGAGGCTGACTGGATTTGGAGATTTTCTGAGGAAACTTTGTTGGCAGAAGTGGGAAACGAAAGGAGAGCTGCCAGTTGGGCATGGGCAACGGCGGCAGCCCTGTGAAGATATGTAAAGGCTGCCAGCCTAGCCAGATACAATTTTGTAGATAATTCTGTCATTTGTAAATATTAATATAAGCTACATGCTTGTTCTCTTTGTTAAATGTTGACCTTCAAAAATGTAACCACATTGCACTCTGCTGGAGGAAAGCTAAGTCAAGCATTGTATAATTGTTTGATCTCAAAACTCGGTGCTGAGATGTCTGGATGTAGGAATTCTTGCTATTGTTTTGAGACCAGAGTTAATTGCTAGAATTTGCATGAATACTGTATTTTATTGCTGTAGCTTCCTGACCAGGTGCAAGATCAAAAGGGCTGCTAAACTCTGAGTTTCTATTAGCCTGGGAAACCGAGAATAATGATGAAATCTGAAATGAGTCAGTAGTACTGTGTTATCAATTTAAGGACAGAGAGAATCAGGGCATTTTGCATTTGTCTTCAGAACATCCAACATCACCAGCACTTTCTTACTCTGTATCCAAGTTTATTTTAGAACTGTTTGCTTTTGGATATATATAGGAAATAGGAAGTCTAGTCTAGCTGTTTTCTGTATTGATGTCAGACCTTTTCTACTGTATTATTTTAAGCATTTCTCTGTGATCTCGGAACTATTGACTAGCACTGTATAGTAAAAAGTATTGTCTTGTGTTCTTATTATTTATTATTAAATATTTTGAAACCTTTCAACTGTGGCTGTTTTGTGTAGAAATCATTTAAGCTCTAGAGTACATTGCATGTGCATAGTGATACTGGCCAAGCCACTCCAAGAAGCCCTAAAAAGGTCTGGTCACACTTACTAATTAGATAATAATAATGCACAGTAATAACTTAATACTCTTTGATAAGGGCCTTTTAGTAGCTGATAAGTAAGGGTCCTGGTGGCAGTGATTACTACCTTATAGCATGGACAGAAGGGGCACAACTAGTGAACCTGTGCCAGCCTTCCCCTGGAGTGTCTGTGTGGTTGTATATAAATCATATCTCAAAGTGTGTGTGTGTGTGTGTGTGTGTGTGTGTGTGTGTGTGTGTGTGTGTGTGTGTGTTTGTGTCAGCTACTTGGGCAGGGACACGAAGCACTGGTTGGACAGAAAGTGCTAGCAGGACTTGGCTTGGGACCCTGGCTAAGGACCCCACTCTATAGCTGTCCCAGTGAAGAGTCTTATTGGGGATCTGGAGAGAAAGGGAGAAACCAGCCCCAGACTCACTGTGACCTCTGTGTGCTCTTAAGGGAACTTGTACTATCCTTCCCAGTGTGGATGCCCCTCGCTGGTGTTAGTGGTGAGGATTGAGGCTACTTGATTGCTGGGCCAGTGCATGGGCATCACAAACCCTACAATAGCTTTACAGTAAGAGACTCTAAAGCATTTATATTGTAAAAGATAATTGAGTCTCGACAAAGAGTATTTTAAAGTCAGCCAGTTAATGCTTA
The DNA here is from genome assembly GCF_019279795.1 of Protopterus annectens. NCBI lineage: Eukaryota > Metazoa > Chordata > Ceratodontiformes > Protopteridae > Protopterus > Protopterus annectens. The sequence goes on along the minus strand of NC_056727.1, from coordinate 678,271,036 downwards.
TTGCGGCTTAACTGAAATCCGTATATCTACTCGAACCTAGACTGTGTAAATCTGTTTCTGTTTGGGTGCTTCCCGCTTTAACAGTTACCTGTGCTAAGAGATTTTCTGAACTACAAGTCCTTTCTGTGGAGGATTCTTATCTAGCTTTCCACAAGGAAAGTGTGGTGTTTAGGGCTAATCCTTCCTGCACAAAGTTGCTTCCAAAGCTGTTTTAAACCAGTGTACCAGTCCGATGTTGTCCTTTCTGTCCATTCATCATCATATGGGTTTGTTTGTGTCTTTCGGCTTTTCCCGGTTAGGGGTCGCCACAGCGGTACTCCGATCCGCTAATGATTGGCAGTTGATTTTTACATACCGGCTTGCCAGGCCTGACGCACAACCTTCAACAAAGGTACGCCCATTCACGCATGTCTCCACACAGAAGACGCTCTAGTTGAGAATCGAACCGGACAGCGTCTTACTGTGAGGCGGCAACGCTACCGCAGCACCACCACCGCGGGTATTCATTCATCATCATATGGGTCTCTGACCTAAACTCAGATCTGGCTTCGGGCACTTCTAAGTTTAGGAGCTGGTGCTCAGGCTTATCCCCGTACTCACAATCCCTTGTGAAAGGAGCGAGCTACCCTACATCCTGTTTGCATCCATAAGTGTTTGATGGATCTTTGTGCTCAGGCATGACTTTTTTTAGGAAAAAAAGATACATCTCTAGATGAGTCCTTTTATTTTGATTTAAAATTGAATTCTTATTCTCTTATTTCATAAAATGTTAACCACTTATGTCCCTCTTTTTTTTAAGTAATATTTATCGTATAGTTTATAATGTAAACATTTTTTTCCTCTAGGACACTACTTTCCTTCACTGAATAGACACTTTTCCAGTTTGACTCTTGCACAGGGCAGCTTTGCATCTTAGCTGAAGTTCCATACTTCCTTGACTCCAATGAGTCCTATGAAAAAGCAGTCAGCATCTCAAAGCTGAACTTGACTCTATCAGGATAGGATCGGATCTGAGATCTTTGGATCCTTTTCTCCCTCTAGCGGGCTACAACAGCTTTGAATCCCAGACAAATGGCTTCTAGAGTTGATCTACCTTCGGGAGAATCCGCTCTGAAAGTAAGGCTCCCCAGATCTGTGTCTAGCTTGGTGTTTGAGGCTTTTGAGATCCCATCCTAGAGAGAGGTCTACCTTTCTGGAACTGGATCAAACCCTTCCCCATATGATTTCCCAGGGCCAGCAGCCTGCTTTCCTGGTCCTGATGGGACGGTCATTTTCTGGGAGCCTAGAGTCTGTCCTCCTAAGAAAGACTGTCAGTTTCTGAGTCCTGTCCTGAGTAACCTAGAAAGGAAGTTAACATTAAATCTCATTTGGAGAAATTATCACACTTCTAGGACAGGAAGGGATTTGGTCCTCACAGGTGCCATCTCTGGAGGAATCATTTTCTTCAGGCTTTTGGTTCTGACCCATCTACTTCTTGGGTGGTTTCCCCCAAGCCGATGAGATTATAGGCTCAGCTGTATCCATTTTCTTTCATGCCCAGCAGGAAATCAGGTCTGTCTGCCAAAACCATGACGGAAGTTTCTGGCTGCCCCCAAAGACTGTCCCCATTGGATCAAGGCTCCCGTGGCAGATTCTATGGTGATGGCAACAGCCACTAAGAAGGAGCTTGCAGAAAAATAAATAGGAGCTTTGGAAGACAGTTCCTCTGTCTATCCACCGAATAAGGAGTCATGTCTGTTGAACAGATTTGGGAAGCATGGCTACACCTCGTATACTTTTGTGATGAGAGTGCTTAATAACTTGGCACAAATCACTTGTTTCCAGAGGCATTTGACAAATGAAATTACCAGTACTCTCTCAGACCTGACTGCTGACCAAAGAAAATTCATTAATTCACAGTTGGCTACCCTACAGTTGCTGTTTAGTGCCTCTGTGTGCCTTATCTCTAATGATATAGAGGATGTGGCTAGAACAGCTGGCACAGGCATTTACATAAGAAGGCATGCCTGGCTGCATCTGTGATTTTGCAGAGCATTTCAAGATGTCCTTCGTTAACCATCCCCATATGATGGATCAACTCTCTTTAGTCCTAGAGTTAGAGGCCATCTCGAGAAGGATGGTAAATCCCTATCTGGCACTTCTGAAGAAACATTTGCAGAGCTCACATCCAGTATTGGCTATAATCTCTGCATGTTCTACATGGATATCCTTTCATTATTCCTGCCTCCCAGCCACATTGACCACAGCTTGTGAGGGCATTATCTGAGGAAGACAGTCCAAGGCACTTGGTCCCAGAGATCAGTCTTCACACCAATATAATGGAGATGAGAGCAGTCTTTCTAACATTGCAGGCCTTTCAGGACTCACTCCCTTTGGATATATCTATTCAGACCGACAGTACAGTATTTGTTTGGTACATCAACAAACATGGAGGAACCAGATTGTATCCCTTGTGTTGAGAGGGTACAACATTGCGGCAGTGGGTGAAAGCTTCTCTCCTATTTCTAATAGTAACACATACCTCAGAGAAATCCAGTATTCTTACAGACAGATTAAGCATGCCTGTCCTGCTACGTCACAAATGTTCCTTCAATCCATTTGTAATGGAGAAGATTTTCTGCTGTTGGGGCCAACCTTGTTCCAACCTCTTTGCCTTTCCCCACATTACCAAATGCAAAGATCTTCGCTTTAGTCCCTTGAGACAAGAGTCACCCAAAGACACTGTAAAGCAATCTCTGTCTCCAGGACTCCTTTATGCCTTTCCTCTGATGCCCCTGCTTCCAAAATTTCTTTAGAAAGCAGCTGTGATTAATGTCACAATCATTCTCATAGCCCTCATCTTCAACAAGTCTGTTTTCCCTTCCTTTGGCCTCATTTAGTCCACAGTCCCTTGTTGCTGAGCTTGGACCCAGATATTCTGCTTCACCCAAGCATTCAGTCCTTCAAACTGACTGCATGGTTTCTCCAGTTCTAACAGTGGTTTGACAGTCCAGTTTTTCATTTTCAGTTGACCACATTTTTTTTTCTTTCCAAAAAACCTTGACTAGGAAAATTTATAAGAGCAAATGGAAAAGCTTTTCTATCTGGTGACTAAAAAAGATATTGACTCTTTCTCAGACTGTTTTCCAGCAATTTTGGACATCGTCGCACACCTTTTCCAAAATGGAGCCAGCAATTCCACATTCGAGGTACAGCTAGCTGCAATATCTTGTTTCTGTATGGGGAAAATCATGCACCCATTGCATCTCTGATTATCCAAGGTTTTCCTCTGAGGTACCCTGTGACAAAAGCGGTACTGCCAGCCCAGCTATCTGGAATTTTGCAAATTATATGTCATTTTGTGAATATCAACATGATTTCATATAAGATGTTTATGTTGCAAATGTATTGGAGCTGTATGCCATATAAGATGCCTTGTACAGAAGTGTGTGTTGAAAAGGTTTTTGCAAAGTGCTTAAAATGTAACCACAGCATGCCCTACTGGAATAGAATAGAAATGTGTATACACTATTGTAACTGTTGAAATGTATATATTTTAACAGGGCAAACTGGAATGCAGAAGGTTAACTTCAGAAAACTAGGTGAAATTAGATTACTTTATGGCCACGCAATAAAAAAGATGTTACCTTTAAGTTTCGGTGCAGCAGGAGAGATGATGTCTGCACTAGAGATGTTTTCTGTATTGTCTTTAAATGTGGAGGAATGTAAATAGTTTTACGACTTCCATGATTTGCCAAAGATCTGAAGGACAGTGCTCGTCTATGTATTTTTACAGGTGCATGCTAAATACTGCTAGCTTTCAGCAGTAGGGGTATTACCTGGGATAGAGTGAGATGATGTCATTCTGCAAGCTATCCCAGCAGTGATATTTGAGATATTAATGTAAGAACTCGAGACTCTGCATTTTGTATTCTGTCTTCAAGATTCATTCACCACACATCTGCCTTGCTGCTCTAATTAAGTAAGTTTATTAGGGTATAGTAATTCTCTTAGATATAGGCAGGAATATAGCGAAGCAAATTTGAGACTGTCCTGCAATGTTGTTTTAAATATTTCCTGTGATTTTGAACTCTGCTGTCACTGTAAATATATACTGAGTAGTTTATTGTTATTTTAATATTTATTATTAAATATATTTAAACCTTTCATTGTGGCTGATTTTTGTAGAGATATTAAGTCCTGAGAGTACTTTCATATTTATTTGGTGATACTGTCAGCCACTCCTAATGCTGTGCTCTTGGTCAACTACCATTTGTATTGATAGTAACATTAGACAGTAAGATTGGACACCATTTGTTAAGGGCCTCAAGGTAGCTGATAAAGAGGTGGCTGGTGGTAGTAATAACTACCTATTGTTTGGGCAGAAGAGGACATAGCTAGTAAGCCTGTGGCCAGCCTTTGCCAAGTGTGTGTGTGTGTGTGTGTGTGTGTGTGTGTGTGTGTAAAACAAATCTCCAAGGGGGTGTGTGTGTGTCAGCTACTTGGGCAGGGACATGAATCACTGGTTGGGCAGAGAGAGTTTTGGAGGTCTTGACTTGGCCACTCAGCTGAGATCTCAAATCTATAGTTGTGTCAGTGGAGAGTGTTATTGGGGAACTGGAGAAAAAAAGGAGAAACCAGCCCCAGACTGACTGTGGTCTCTGTGTGCTCTCAAGGGAAATTGCACTTGATGCAGAGAGCTGCATCTGGAAATACTGTGCGTGTAACTGTTATCCTCCCAATGTGCATCCCCCTTTGTTGCCAGTGGTGATGATTGATGCTCTTTGATTACTGGGCCAGTGGTGGGGCATCACACAACCTTTTACTATGTCCTCCACTTAGAGATATTCCCTCCATGGAATATTACTGCTGTGCTGTGGGTTTCACTGGACCCCCATTCAAGCCTGCTGCTTGAGTTGATCTGAAGTTTTTATCTAGGAATGCTTTATTTCTGGTGGCTAGCACTTCTGCCAGGAGAATTTCTGAACTACATACCCTATCAACAAAACCTCCCTACCCAATTTTTTACAAGGCCAGAGTGTCCCTGTAAACCAGCCGCTCCTTTCTTCCTAAGATGGCTGCTGAATCCTCCATTAATCAGCCCATAAATCTTCCAATGTGCATGCCAAATTCCTTGGAAAAAGGGCTAATCACCCTTGATATCCACATCCCACCCCCACCACCCAGTAAGGAAACCTCCATAAAAAATTTCTTCAAAGCCAACTTCATGCTGCTCAAGTCAGAAGTGACAAACTTCATGACACCCATGCAGATGAGAACTGAAAGTTCGACTGCTAAATCCTACACTAAGGCACTGTACGAGTACATCCACTCGTATAAATCGTGCCATCCCAGATAGAACCAAGATGCTCACTTCCAAAAAAAGGAAGCCGATCTGGTGGTCCCGTGCCATAAACAAACTTTACAACAAAAGGAAGAAACTGTTGCAGAAAAGAGGAAAATCCCAGGATGCAAAAAACTCCCTTGCCAGCCTCAGTAAGAAGCTGAGATCCTCCATAAAATCCTCCAAGGCTAGTTACAAAAATAAGATTGCCAAAGATTCCAAAGACATTCTGTAACTATGTCAAGAATCTAAATGGCAATGCTCAGATCTGCTCTGAGCTACAACAGAATGGCATTAAATATACTGATCCCAATGATATTGCCAATATCCTGGCAGATCGATTCATTGCCAACTTCACCCCCTAAACGGCCCATCTCAATACCGAAAGATTGCCAAATTCTGGTAATAATGGCCACACAGGTAAACACACACTCTCCAAAGCTAAGAATACAGCATCCATGGGACCAGATGACATCCCGGGCTGTGCACTATATGAACTACAAAATGAACTGGCACTTCACCTAAGTGTCATGTTTAATCATAGCCTTACCTCAGGCTTCATGCCCACTGAGTGGCTCACAGCTACAGTTATCCCACTCCACAAGGGAGGATCCACCTTGGATCCCGGGAACTACTGCCCCATCAGTCTGACAAGCCTGATCTGCAAGGCCCTGGAATGTATTATCATGGAAATTATAAACAAAGACATTGGCAACCTTCAAACAGTGGAACCCATCCAGTTTGGGTTTGTGAAGGGCCGATCTTGTCTCCTGAACCTGATTGACTTCTTTCAATCGGTCTGCAAAGCCGTGGATGAGGGTAAGGAGGTCCACACCGCCTATCTGGACCTCGCCAAGGCCTTTGACACCATCCCCCACTCTGGAATCATAGATAAACATACTAAGCTGGGCATTAATCCCTACGTCACTGGATGGGTTGCCAACTGGCTTACTAATTGAACGCACACTGTAAAAGTAGCTGACTCCAAATCCAGCTCCAGACAAGTGGAGGACCTCAGGGTTCAATCCTAGGACCGCTCTTTGACATCTCCTTCTCTGACGTACAGGCCACCACTAAGGTACTCTGGCTAACAAAGTTCACAGATGACTGAAAACTGGGAGCCATTGTTGAACCCCCAAATGATGTGGAAACTCTACAAAAGGGCCTTACAGAAACAGATGCTTGTTGCCAGAGCCATGGGCTCAAGTTCAGTGCCAAAAAATGTATAGTTATCCCCTTTGGGAAAAAACATGAACCCATGAATTACCACATAGGTGGCAGTACACTAAACACCGAAAGTGTGATAAGAGACTTGGGGACACAGGTGGACAGTGGTGTCACCTTCGATAACCACATCGCCACAACATTCAGGAAATCCTTCAATGTGGCACACCTCATCACTAAGGGCTTTTCATCCAGAAAAAAGGAGGTCATTGTCCCACTATATTCATCCCTCATTAGACCCATTATAGAATACAACGCCGCGTTAGGTATGTACCTCTCAAGACATCTGCAACAACTGGAAAGGCCACAGAAATACCTCACTAAAAGAATCACAGGCTTAAAGCAGATGCCATACACTCACCTCCTTAAAAAACTCCAGTTTTACTCTGTCGCATATCGTCTACTCAGAGGTGATCTCTGCTTAACATACAAGGCCATGTCAAACCCAGAGCTGTTGGACATGCTACACTTAACGAAATCCCAATCCACATGCTCCAGGGATGTAAACCTTGTCATCGCAATAAATAAAACATGCTGGAGGAATAAGTTCCTGACCCAGAGACTCCCCAGACTCTGGAATAGACTGCCCATACATGTCAAGCAGAGCACCTCTTTGGCCCTCTTCAAAAGGAACCTTGACGATTGGATGGGAGAAAGGAAATTCGCCCTGGGGATCACGTCAGTCACCCTGCTAGACAGGGGTCCCGGGAAGTAAATACTGTGGGAAGAAATAGTCATGGAATTGTTATGGCTAGGCTTGTATAGGCCCTAGGGCCGATAGCATAGTACCAACCTATGAATAATACTTTGCATTTCCTAGATGTTCATTGTCAGTTACATTTTTATTTACATAGGTTTTCCTGAAAGATTTTGTCCATTCAGGAAATCTGATCAGTTATTTATGTCCTTCTCTACAGCTATCGAAAAAACCTTGTCCAAAGTCACCCTTTTGTGATGGCTGTTACAGTGCATTTCCTTTCTTTGTCAGGAAAGAGGATTTGCCTCATCCTTTGACTCCAGTCATTCTGTCAGACCTGTGGCTTCATCTACAGTCTTCTCTAGTGTTTCAGTTGATCACATATGTGCTGGAACTTAACCTGGTCCATGGTACATACCTTCATTTCCTAGTACAAGTTAGATATGCTATCCAGAAACACAGCCTCCTTTGGTTTAGCTGTGCTGTGGAGTATCCTTCCATAAGGCCTCCCACATGAGAAAGTAGCCAGAGACGCTGTCCCATACTTTGAGGAATGGACAGAAAAGACCACATCAGACACTAAATTTATGTACTCATCATAACAATAGATCTGTGTTGTCTGTTTCTGTCCTTCAACTACCTTTCCGCCATCCTTCTCATGTTTGTATGCAGTTTTTTTCTTATGTTTCCATTTTAAGATGGCTTTAGTCGACCTTGCCTTGGCTCCTGAAGTTGTATCTTTTTCTTTCGCTCTTTTTTTCTCAGTCAGACAGTATTTCTGCTAGCTAATTTTTTTTGTCTGTCAACACCTTTATAATTTTAGGTTCCTCTTTTGTGGGCAAACATGATCGGAGGTAGCTCTGTCTTAATGGATTATATGGGTAGGGTGAGGAGTCTGAGCACCAGGTCAAAAGCTTAGATGTGTCCAAAGCCAGATCCAAGACTAGTATGTTGAGAGAGGGCATAAGCAGGCAACACAGATCTATCATTTTGGTGAGCACATAACTTTTAATGTTATGTTGTCCTGTCTCACCTTCATTCTTACTGGTTGGGGTTCGGAGAAGATTCTCTCCAATGACTCGGCCGAGTCCACTAGCTTGAAGTCTTTCACTTGGCTCATGGCTGAATAGGTATTCCATCATACAGGGATTTATTTCTCCAGATCTCGTTTGCCTCTGAGTTCAGACGCTTTCTCCTTGGCCATGGCTATGTTTGTTTAAAACGTTATAGTTTTCTTGTCTTTTGCTATAATTATTAGTCTGTGTTTAGTTATTTAGATATTTTTTCTCTACTGTAGTGTTGCATGTGCAATTTAATCTTGCTACTGTGTTTGTTGCTTGTTGGCCTTCGTTTAGTCGCAAGGCTGTTTTCCCTTTTTCCCGTCAATTTTTTTTTTATGTAAAATAGTTGGTTAGTGTGTGTATTCCCTTGTCTGTGTGTATTAGCTCATTTTAGTTAGAGAGCTTAAGTACCCATTTAACTTGGAGGGTTTGTCTATTGTGTCACTTGTTGTAGCTCTACTAGGTCCATTTAAGTTAGACGGCCTAGTGCCTGTTTAACTTGGAGGGCAGAGCTGTTCTTTATCCCTTTCTCTTTAATAGATGTGGTGTGTTTTATTATAGTGTGTTGATAGGATATTTAAGTATTGTGTCGGTTAGTTTGTCTATAGAGGTGTAGTTAGTTCATAGATTCATAAGTTCATAGGTTAGTACTAAGCTAACTGCCCTTGCGAGCCATTTTAAGCCTAGCCAATTATCCCTCGTGAGACTCAAACCATGCTCCTTGTGTTTGTAAGGCAAATACATTAACCATTAGGCCACCCTCCCAAGTGCTTATCCTTTTTCAGTATTAGTAGTTATGTTCCTTCTGATGATGTCTAAGGAAAGCAGAGCGAAGGAACCTAAGCCATCAGGCTTTAAAAAGTGCCAGAAATGTTCACAAAAAATGTCAATTACTGATAGGCATAATATTTGTGTTTATTGTTTGGGGGCCATTCACCTCCAAGAGACATGTACTTTCTGTCACTCTTTCACCTCCCATATCTTACAGGAAAGAAAGTGCAAGCTTATTTTCAAAGGATTCCTGAAACCTCCCTTTGATGAAGCTTTACAGAGTACCGCTTCTACAAATATGTCCCCTTTCTCTAAATGTGACAAGTCTACAAAAAGACCATCTTCCTTGGCTCATTCGGAGCCACCTCAAAAACTGGCCAAAACTTCAGAAACCTCAATCTCCTCTGCTCCACAGCCCTCGGAAGCTAGAGACATAATTCAATTGGACAAATCAAATCCTTCCGCTCGATGGCCTTCGGAGCCGAAAGAGACTACCTTTCGGAGCCTGTCCACTGAACTAGTACTGGTCTCCCCTACCTTGAGATCTCCCATATTTTAGAGGTCTCGCTCACCAGCCCTCTCCTTCAGGTCCTCTAGGAGCTTGTCAGACGATGACGTGGACAGGGTGGACCACAGACTTTTGAAGTCAACGGCGCTGGCTAAATTGTTTTCGGCTCCGACCCAAACTGTTTTGGAGCCATCCAAGACTATTACATCCATGACTATTCCTCCTCTGAGCCAAGCCGGATCTTCAGAGCCAGAATGCCAGATACCACTTGCTGTAGACTCTTTGTTCTGAGACTGCTTCAGGAAATTTTGGAACCGATCCCTGCTCGGACACTCTCGGTGCCATTCTGGGTGTCTAGTGGCCAAAGTTCTCCAGTTGGCTTGGGGGCACTCTGACCCAAATTTCTTTGGTTCTGAGTTTGCCTCTCGGAGCTTTGGTTCATCTGAGCTCTGCTTCTGCATCAGCCTCGGCGCCGGTCTCTGTGGAGCCAGGATTCCCTCTGTTTCATCAGAACCGGAGGTGTCCTCGGAGCTGGGTAGATCTGCTTTCGAGTTGATGAGGAATGTGCTGTCCCCACCTTAAGCTCTACACAAGAATACTGGTACCCCCCCCCCCAAGCCACCGGCTTCTGTCTCAGCACCACCCCATCCACAGGACAGCAAAGATTCAGAGCCTCAGGGAACCCCATTGGGCAAACCCCACTCTTCTGAGACCTCCCCAGAATACCCTTCTGAGGAGCCTGCTTGAAAGAGAACATGCAAGAGGAAGCATATAGACTCCCCTGATGAGTCCATCTCTGACGCGGTCCCCCATGGTCATCCTCTGAAGATATCTCCTGTGCAGATATCTTAGAAATCCTGAAACAGAGAGGCGGCTGGAAAGCCATCAACCCTTCTGATGAGGAGTCAGTGGACCTGAAGGCCTTTGGATCTCAACCTTCAGCCTCCCGAGTGTCTCCCCCTTTTGACGAGCTATTGGAGTTGGTTAGTCGAAAGGCATGGGAGTCACCAGACACTATGGAGCCAGTGCCTCTGAGGCCAAATAAGTTCTTATCAGCTCCATCTGAAAGAGATTTTCTCACAAAAGCCGTTCCTGTAGATGCTATGATGGTGGCAGCACCCCCAGAAAGAACTTTCTGAAACCTCATCTGTCCATCCACTGAACAAGGACTCTCGAATGATGGACAGATACGGGAAGTGTATTTTTTCGTCAGTGACTTTTACCCTTAGATTGCTGAACTACCTTACGCACTTTACAAGACTACAGAGAGATCTCCTGAAGGAGTTAGGAGATTCTGTCCAAGGTTCCTTAGCTGTGGGGGTCTCATAAAATGTGACCTCTCAGCTGTCTACCTTAAATTCCATAGTTAACTCTTCAATGAGAGTGATGTCCTATGCAGTGGATGGAGCAAGCAGAGCAGCGGGTTTAGGAGTTTCCTTGAGGAGACGCTTCTGGATGCGCTTGTGTAACTTTGCGGAACCTTTCAAGTCTAACTTTAATGCCCCTTTTGATGGTTCCTTACTCTTTGGACCCAAAGGCAAGGACACACTCGCCAGATGCGAGCAGGAAGGAAAAACTCTCTCTGCCAGTGGAGTACGTTTTTCCATACCCTAAATGTCAGAAGCATGGGAAAATATGGTTCAAAAGATCCCAGGAAGTTTCAGGACACATGAGGTGAACCCTTCCCCCGGGGCAGAGGGGAAGGCAATAATGGTAGACATCCACGAGGCAGAGGGGGGTCTGCAAAACCGGGTGACTTTGATTCCTTTCATGGCCGGCCCTACCAGCGCTCCTGAAAGGAGGCCGGTTGCTCTACTCTGGAGGCAGTCAGGGGGGTGGTTAACTTTGTACCCAGAAGCCTGGTGAGTTATCACAAGAGACAAGTGGGTACAAAGTATAATATCCAGAGATTATTCCATTCCTTTTTGCCATCTTGTCCCACAGATGAAAACAATCCCAGATGTTCCACCCAATCAAAGAGAACAAGCAGCTGTAGAAATTCAGAAGTTGCTAGACAAGTGCCATCCAAAAAGTCCTCGCAGACCAAAAAGGATTCGGAACTTACTCAGGATTCTTTTTAGTGCCAAAAAGAACAGGGGACTGGAGACCCTTATTGGATCTCGGCAAACTAAATGAATCCATGAAGAAGTCCAAGTTACGAATGGTGACACTGCAGTCTTTTCTTCCTTTTTAGGAAAAGACGATTGGATGTGCTCAAATTAGACTTCCAAGATGTGTACTACCACATAAAAATGGACAGAGCATCAAGGAGTCATTTACGCTTCCGGCTGGGAGCCAGTCATTATTGGATTCCCTCTACCCTTTGGTCTCACTACAGCCCCCAGAGTGTTCACCAAATGCATGGCAGTAGTCCTAGCTCACTTGAGACGTCTAGGATTCCAAGTGTTTGTGTACCTAGACGACTGGCTCCTAACTGCCACCACCAAGCATCTACTTCAACAGGCCAGAGACACCACCTATAAATCTACTGTTAGGCATAACAGTGAGTTTAGAAAAATCTGCCTTGTCGCCCTGTCAGCATATTACATTCATATGCGCAGATCTCAACACAGTTTCCATGATGGCACGTCTGCCTCCCAACAGAGTTTCTCTTCTTAGACAGCAAATAGACGACCTTCTAGCCAGAAACAAGGTGAAAACAAAAACAGTTTTGAAAGTCCTAGGAACCATGGCATCAACTATCACCCTAGTTCCTCTAGCCAGGATGCATATGAGAATTCTTCACTGGCTAATGTTTGTTTAGTGGTCGTTAAAAGAGCTTCCCATGTCTCACCAAATCAGAATTAGTCATGCAAGAGAGATCTTCTATGGTGGCTTCAGTCCAGCCACGTGATCCTCGGACGACCTTTTGTGCCACAACAACCCATAGCTACAGTGACCACGGACGCCTCCCAGATAGGTTGAGGGGGGGCATTATCTGGGAAGAACAGTCCAAGGCACATTTGGCAAGAACACTATGCCCATTTGCACATCAGTGTTCTATAGATGAGAACAGTGCTTCTAGTGTTGGAAGCACTCCCGGACTCTCTTCTACTAGGAACAATTGCAATCCAGTCAGACAACATGTCAGTAGTCTTGTACATAAACAAGGAGGAACCATATCGTACCCCCTTTGTTGAGAAGTGCTGAGAGCATGGCAATGGGCAATCTCTTCCCAACGTTTTCTGGTAGCAACGCATATCTCGGAGAAATCCAACGTGATAGTAGACAAACTCAGCAGGGTGATATTAATGCCTCACGAGTGGTCTCTAAACCTAAACATAGCGGAGAAGATTTTCCGAAAATGGGGCCAGCCTTGCTGCGACCTATTTGCCACTCCCATGAATACCAAATGCAGCAGCTACTTTGCCCTAATCCCCCCCTATGGGAGAGACCCACTTGTTCACTATTGGCCCTCGGGACTACTGTATGCCTTTCCCCTGATACCCAAAGTCATTCAGAAAGCAAAATCCTTGGGAAGCAGGCTAATTCTCTTTGCTCCATATTGGCCTCATCAGATTGGTTTCTCCTTTCTCTGGCCTCACCTACAGGAGAAACCATGGGTTCTGAACCCAGTTCCAGACCTCCTGACCCATATGTCCGGAACACTTCATCCTGATCTTCAAACCCTCAATTTGACAGCATGGCTGCTCCATTTCCAAACTTCGGCTTCAAGACTTCACTCCAGCAGTAAAACGCATTTTGGTATCTTCTCACAAGGCTTCTACCAGGAAGTTATATTATTCTAGTAAATGGAAGAGGTTTTCCTACAGGGCGCAAGCAAAAAACATTAATCCTTTTTCTGCCCCAATTAGTTCAGTTTTAGAATTTCTTGCAGAACCTTTCCAGCAAGGTTCAGCCACAGCTACAATTAGTTCAACTAGCTGCAATTTCTAATTTTCACATTGGTGAATACACTCCTAACCTGATGTCACACAAATTGTGTAAAGCATTTTTAAAAGGCACTTGCTTATTGAGACCTCCCATAAAGGAACCTCTCTCACCATGGGATCTGAATTTTGTCCTGACTCGCCTAATATTACCTCCCCTTGAACCTTCAGTATCATGTGATATCAAATTTCTCTCTTGGAAAACTATTTCCCTACTGGCCATTACATCTGCAAGACGAGTCTTGGAATTGCAGGCTCTATCAATCAAGCCGCCATACTTGATTTTCAATAAGGATAGAGTATCTCTGCAAACTAATCCATCCTTTGAGCCAAAAGTTTGTTCTCAAACCAATCTGAATCAATCAGTCGAGCTCCCAATGTTTTTTCCTAATCATAGCAACAAGGCAGAATACAAACTTCAATTGGATGTGCATAGGTGAGTTAGGTTTTATCTGCATAGAACTAAAGATGTTAGGAAAACAGACCAATTGTTCATCTCCTTTTCAGAAGCTAAAAAGGGCATGACGGTTTCAAAAGTTACACTTTCAAATTGGCTCTCAAATTGCATTACCTTTATATACACCTCAAATAACAGGAAATTACCATTCAAAGTTAGAGGCCACTCGACTAGAGCCTTAGCAACATTCTTTGCTTACCTAGTCAAATTATCAATGGACAATATTTGTGCCGCTGCTACATGGGTAAGACCCCCATACTTACATTACTCATTACAAAGTTGATTTGGCCTCCAGGGACAGGCTTCCTTTGATTCCAGTGTGCTCAAAGGTATACTCCCGTGAGCCACCCAGGAAAATGGTACAAGGGACGCTGTCCCAACCAGTAAGAATGAAGGTGAGATAGGACAACATAACATGAAGTTATGTACTCATTGTAAAGTTCCATGTTTGTTGTCCATCTCACCCTTAATTCTTACGACCCTCCCACTTTCCCCCAGCCAAGGGCTCTTGGAGATCTTTCTTCTTTGGTGAAGGAGCTCCTCTGAATTTCCTTGTTATTTCTATACCTGATGCATGATAACTGTAGACACATTATGATTAGAAGCAAGCAAGATCTGGGGAATTGCACTACTGCATGATGGGATACCTATTCAGCCATGAGCCAAGTGAAAGACTTCGAGCTAGTGTACTCGGCCGAGTCAGAGCCGAGGGTCGGCTCTGAACCATATCCAGTAAGACTTAAGGGCAAGATGGACAACAAACATGGAACGTTATGGTGAGTACATAACTTCTTTTTTTATTCTTCAGCGTAATTCAGCTGTGGTGACCATCTTGTTCATTGTATGGTTGTTCACAGACAGCTTAGATTTTATGTGGACAGAGCCGAAGAGAAACTCTGAATTTATTTTCTTCCCCATGATTTCTGATCACATCATCATTGGATGAAAATGTTTGGGGGGGTCTCATATATGGGTTCTAGTATTTTACCACTTGCAGCATTTAGAACCGTATGGATGTCCTTCAAGAATGCAACTGCAGTCATAACATATGGGTTGTCCTGCCTCAGGCAGCCCTCGGTCGTCCGGATTCCAAAGTCTGGGTCCGATGTCGGCTGATGTCGCATTTCTCTCCGACGTCAGAGCGGCTGGAGTACATAAGCATCAACCGACGCCATTTTCTTCAGTCTTTCTTGCCGCGGTGCCGGCAGAAGCAGTTCGCAAGTGCCGGTCGGTCAGCTCCTGTATTCTTCGAATCTGAAGTCATCAAAAAAGCTAAGTACCCCGTTGGGGACCTTTTCTTGCCTCAGCCAATGTCAGAAATTAGTGAAAAAGTTAACAATTGTCTTTCTTGTGGTAAACAAATACCTCATAAGGATTTCCACTCTTACTGTCTTCCTTGCCTTGGCCCAGACCACGACGTCTCGGCCTGTGTCGCCTGTGCTCGCTTCAATAAGCGCACTCTCAGGCGCCGGGCGGAGTTCGCTGAAGATTTTTTCGGCGAAAAATTTGCTTATACAATGCCGTCGGAACTTCCGACATCGCAAACTCCCAAGAAACGAAAAGACCGGGACCGAAATCCTCGGCCCGCGTCTACCACCGACTCCACGCCAAAACCTACCGCGAGTGCTCCGGTACCCCCTGAGACGGTTATTCCACCACTCCGAACCGAAGACACCGCATTACCGACGACTCCGATACTGGATACCACTCCGACGCCAGTTATAGATTTTCCTCCGGATACTGAAACCGAGGAAATGCCCGAGACCATTGCTGTAGAGAAGGTCACTCCTGCACGTGGAGCTGCCAGGCCTCCTATGGCCATGTCTATTAAGGCCTACACTCGGGCTAAGGCAGCCAGCAAGACTCGGCCGAGTCAGAGCCGAGGGTCGGCTCTGAACCATATCCAGTAAGACTTAAGGGCAAGATGGACAACAAACATGGAACGTTATGGTGAGTACATAACGTCTTTTTTATTCTTCAGCGTAATTCAGCTGTGGTGACCATCTTGTTCATTGTATGGTTGTTCACAGACAGCTTAGATTTTATGTGGACAGAGCTGAAGAGAAACGCTGAATTTATTTTCTTCCCCATGATTTCTGATCACATCATCATTGGATGAAAATGTTTGGGGGGGGTCTCATATATGGGTTCTAGTATTTTACCACTTGCAGCATTTAGAACCGTATGGTTTCTGGGGGCCTAGCCACCCCAAATCCCTGAGATAATTTCCTTAATTCTTCCATAGTTATTATTAGTGTAGCTTTGGTCAGTTATGGGATGTTGAAAGGATGCAGAAAAAAGCTGAAGAGTAAGACAAAGTATAACAAGAGCAAGAAAAAAGTCATTTTGATGTTAAGGGAAGACTAGGGTGGGGGGACGCTGGGAGGATGCGGTAGTGGGTAGTGGTAAACAGCGGGGAAGGGGGGGTGCACCTTAGAACCCTTTGCCTACAGCTGTATTTCACCCAATGCCGGCCCTGACAGAGACCACCAAGAAGGTGAGTTGAGAAGAGCCAATATTTTCTAGTGTACCATAAGTAGATAAACTTGATACAGTTTTAAGATGAGTGTGCATCGGCTATTTGTTACTGTCTGTTTACTCATGGGAGGTTCTTTAGAGAAGTTCTAAATGATTGATTATTTTTCTCTTATTTGGAAGTGAATACTTTCTACTGGAGTATAAGTGCAGGGGTGGGGTATGATTTTAAAGATGGCAAAAGAGGTTGTGCCAATGTCTGGGCAAGATCGAAGTAAGATTACCTTGCAGGGTCAAAAGGTTTATTGAAAGCATACTTAAAGTATCAAAACCTAGTAAAAGAGCAGGTAGCTGCCTCTATTCCCATTCCATAAGTTAGCTGTGGAACACCCTCCCATCATCAATTACTGAATTAGACAACATAATCTCCTTGAAAAGAAAACTAAAATAGCATCTCACTGACCACCCCAGCTGCACATGCAACACATATCCGCAGCCTCCTTAATCTATCAAAAGTGTTTCACGTAGCAAATATACTTATGTATATGTTATGCTGTTAGACCACACGCGTTAACCCTAATCTTTAGTATCATAGTCCACACATCAGTACAGTTATTTATTTATTTATTTATTTTACATTTGTTAACCGGGAAATTCTGACTGGACCAGGTCCATTTTCAGTGGAGGCCCGGGGAGAAAAGCTCCAACATCAAGTTATGCAAATACAGTACATCCAGCATAATACACAAAACAGGTTACATCATGTATGCTGAGCATAGTAATATAACAAGAATTAATAAAAACACTTCAGGTAAAATATATAGAACATGGGTAAAAAGACAATGTCAGTCATACTTTGGTAAGAAAAGAAAATATATCAAGTAAAATTCTACAGTTAAAAGTACCCTTTCAGATGACAAAGCCTACAGGGGATCAGAGCTCAAGCATGTGATCAGAGAGGAATTTGGGGAGTTAGTAGTAGTATGGGTAGGGTTATGTGATACAAGGGCATAACCATGTACTAAGAAGGTGCGATTTGAGGGAGTTTTTAAATATGGATGTGGAGGGGGCAGTGGACACAGATAGGGGAAGAGAGTTCCAATTTCTGGCAACGGTGTGGGAGTAGAGCGCTTTCCCTGCATTATTGTTAGCCTTGGTGATGGAGAGGAGAGATTTTTCACTGGATCTTAGGTATCGGTTTGTAGTATAGATAGTAAGTAGGTTGGATAATGAGGGTTTTTTTTCAGGATATTTGAGAATATTGTAGGCTGTGCCCAGCTGGTGATAGTTAAGTAGCTTTGGTAGCTCAAGCCATTTTAGTTCTTTTAGTGCAGCACAGTGATGGGTTCTATAGGTTGAGTTAGTAGCAAACTTGGCTATTTTATTGTAGCATGATTCTAGTTTGTTTAGGTCACATTGTCTGATTTGGGTAAAGATTGGTGCTGCGTATAATAGAGTTGAGAGGAGGTGGCTTTGTGCAAGAGTGACTCTTGCTTTTTGTGAGAGAAAGGACTTATGCCTGTATAGGGAGCCTATTTTTTTGTGTACTAGTTTTATGGTATGTGAGATGTGAACATCAAAGTGGAGGTTATTGTCTATTTCAATGCCCAGAAGTTTGGTGTGGTTAGAAGGGGAGATGGTGCCGTCCTTAGATGTTATGATAAAGGAGAGGGTTTTTTTTGATCTGTTAAAGGGTAAATAGTAGCGGTTTTGTCTTTTTGGGATTTAGAATTAGTTGAATCCCAGATATCCTTTTTTCTACTGAGATAAAGGTATCTTGAGTGAGTGTATGTAGGGTGGTGGGAGATGAGGAGAATTATCTTAACACATTCTCTTCTCTGTCACTTTCTGCTTTTAATGCTACCATTAAATATATGCCACCTATAATCGACTTATTCCCACTCCCTAGCTATACGATTCTAACTATATCCGTCTTACCTTTAAGTTTAACTTTCTAATTCTATCATTCCCTTTTCCTACCCCCCCCCCAAAAATTGAGCTGTATTGTTAAATATTTCTAACTGTATAATTTTCCTACATGCTAATGTTCCATTGTTACTGTATTGTGCCTTTTTACGACATATTTGCTGTTTAGATAGTTTCTGTATTATTTCATTTGCTGTATCATTATAATTGTGTTTCCTTACAAGTTCATGTAATGATTTTCATGTAACTTGGAGCTTTTCTCCCAAGGCCTCCACTGAAAATGGGTCTCAAGCCCAGTGGACTTTCCCGGTCAACAAATGTCAATAAATAATAAATAAACAATAAATAAGCAGTCTCTCTCTAGTCATTTTCTCCACAATGTCCCTGTTTTTTGCCTTAAGAATTTTCTTTGTTTCACACGATTTGCGTTTTTACAGTAAGAAATAGAAAAACAAATAGTATAAAACCAAATAAGTAAATGGAGGTGTTCAAAGTGTGCATTCCACCACAAATCCCATTACTGTTGATAGATGTATGAGTGAACACAGTACATTCTGAAGTTATGTTACAAGTGGAATCCTGATAATCAGTTTTCCTTAAATTATTTTTGTGAATTTTTGAGTCGAGAAGTCTGGCATTATGATTGAAGATGACAGTGTTATTGATAGTAGCCTTCATTTTGCGGGTGAAGAGTTGTAGTAAACTTAAGGCATGCTTTAACTCTGTAGATTTCTTGAACCATGGTGTTTTCAAGTTTAAAAAGAGCATGTCAGAGGTGAAGCTGCAGTAATACGAATATGCATAATCAGATCATTACTTCTACAGGTTCTGTATACTTATTACTTGTACATTAATGGGAAGGTGAGGTTTATAACAAGATATAATAGGAAAGACTGTTTAAAGGTTGTAACAAGAACTGGTAGACTAGAACACATTTGTTTTGAATTAGAATTTTTTTAAGGCCAGTGAAGGCCTTTTGGGAGCTCATCAAGGATTTCTAAAATATTCTTATGATTTATTCTGCATTAGATTTGCTTCTTATTAAAACATGTACAGAAAGAAAATTTTAGTTTTATCCAATGCTACGTTGTTGACTAGTTCTTAAAATTTTTAGTTTTTATAACCTCTTCCAAGAAAGTTATGGCAAGTCAACAGGAGGTATCTGTTCCAAAATGATTTTATATATATATATATATATATAAATTTTTAAAGTTTTTGTTTTTTAAAAAAAAAAAATTTTTTATTATAAAAAATTTTTTATATAAAAATTTTTGAATATT
>NC_056727.1:678008667-678250924 GCF_019279795.1 Protopterus annectens | reverse complement strand
GTTTTTATTTAAAAAACTCTATCGCTACATTTGAATGCAATGTAGTCTTTCTGAATAATATAATTTTGATTAGAAAGGCTAATGTATTTTCTGCTCTTTGAGTTCTGGTTTTGGCTGGAGATGGTCAATAAACCAGTCCACTTAACCAGTGAGCAAACAGTAAGTAAAAAAATAAATATGATATTTAACTCTTCCTACCCCCAGTCACTCACATGGGTAACTTGAAATCAAAAAATTAAATATAATCCTAGATCTGATGCCAGTTTTCATTTTATCTTGAACATATGGCTCGGTTCCAACCTTTGGAACTGACTCTGGTATTACTACAGCCCACGCTGACCAAAGACTCTCGAGCTTCACCTCTATTAATAATGCCCATCTCCCAATTACCTCAGATCTTGTTTGCTGCTTTTACAGACAGACGCGTTCACCACAGCTCTTAAGCTTAGTTTTGCTTTTTTGAATAATTTGTCTCTCTACCTTTTGAATTCCTTTTCTGAGTGTTTGTTCTCTTTCACTGTTTTCTCTACCCTTTTAGTATTACTATCTCCTTTTTTGTGCACTGTGGTGTATTCTGTGCTATCATTGCTGATAGCTTTCTTCTGTACACTTCTGTGTACTTAACTATCATCATTGATTGTTTCTTTTTCTTTCCTTCTCATTTCTCAGTACAAAAAAAAGTCTGCCATGTTTCTTTCCTTCCTGGTTGAGAGGTTTGCCTATGTCTCCTTTGAGCAAGTATGCGTGTGAGCGAGTGTGTACTGCCAGCATACTTTTTGTTATGGCTGAAAAAATCTAAGGCCTCCTCTGGCTTCAAAAAATCCCAGAAATGCCATGAGATTCTTCTTTCAGACCTACATCTTTTATGTGTATATTGTTTGGGTTCTGTGCATTTACAGCAGGATTGCATATCTGGCATAGTTTTAGCCATAGGGCTCTTTTTGAGAGTAGGAACAAGCTGATTTTAGAAGTCTTGATTCCATTCATCTTTGGTGAGGCCATATTTGATACTGACAAAAGCGAAATGGATTTTTTTCCCCTTTCATCATTATCATCTTTGGACAAGAGATGTTCATGGTATTACCCTGCTGCAGTCATCACACATGGGTTATCCTGTCGTGAGGTGGTCCCGCAGTCGGCCGGAATTCCAAAGTCTTGGTCGGGTGTCGGTTGCTGTTGTTTCTTCCCTGACGTCAGTGCGCCAGGGGTATATATAATGCATCCAATGCCATTTTCTTCAGTCTTTCTTGCCGCGCGGTGCCTGAAGCAGAAGCAGTTTGCAAGTGACGGTCGGCCGACTCCTGAGATTTTCGAAGTCGAATTTCAGATCTGAAGTCTTCGATAAAGCTAAGTACCCAGTTGGGGAAACTTTTCTTGCCTCAGACCGATGTCAGAAAAAGTTAACAATTGTATTTCTTGTGGGAAGCAAATACCTCATAAGGATTTTCATTCTTACTGCATACCTTGCCTTCGGTCCAGACCACAACGTCACTGGTTGTCGTTTTTGTGCTAGGTTTAATAAGCGTACTATAAAAAGAAGCTTTGATTTCACACGACACTACTTTGGTAGAAAATTTAACTACACTATGCCGTCGGAGCAACCGACTACCGGCGTGCACAAAAAACGCAAGGATAAGGACAGGCAGCCTAGACCCAAGCCAGACTCCGAGGCCACTGCTGGTCCGGTCTCCGGTTCACCGGTCTTCAGTGAGGCTCCGACGCAGCCCCTGACTACCGCAGATCTGGAACCAGAGACTGCTTCGGAACTTTTGGCGGAAAGTACTAGGCCGACGCAGCCATTTTCTTTAGCCCCTACAGACGACACTGCTGAAAAAGATGTCGGTGCTGCAGAAACACCTTCAGTTTCTGAAGGTGTCTTCAGACCGACGACTCTCACCATAAAAACATATCCTAAGACTAAGACTCCTATTAAACCTAAAAAGACTGCACTTCAGTCTCCAGTTCAAGGCCCCATGCCTAAGAAACAGATGCTCAAAATGGCTGAAGATTTGATCTCTCTAATCAGGGGTTCCCAACCCCCACCCGACAAAAGGCCTAGACAAGAGGAAGATTATGCCTCCTCTGAACAAGTGTCTATTTCCTCAGGCTCCTCTGAGGACCAAGATTACTCCTTCTCCCCTTTTGAAGATTCTGATGCTGAGGATTCTATTCCCTCAGCCTCTCTTTCTGAAGACTACTCCTTTGGGGAAACTTTACACACTATGAGGAAACATTTTCACTGGGAAGGGCAGGACTACTCTGACTCAAAGAAATTGCTCAGAGAGTTTCTTTTACTCCCCCAGCACAGACCACTTGCCATCCCCCCAGTTTTAGACATTGTGGATGATGTTTACTTAGAATCCAGTTTGAACCCAGATTCTCTGCCTCCTGCTCCGGCTAAACCTGACCGATACTATAAAGTGCCTGATTCCCACAAATTTCTTTATAAAAGCCCTGTTGCTGATCCAGAGACTATCTCCCAAAGGGGCTAAGGCTTCTATGGCAAAAAATCCTGTACCCTTTGAAAGGGAATCCAGAGCACTAGAAAGGTGGGGGATAAAGGTTTACACCTCAGCCACTCTAGCTATGAGGGCACTAAATTGCCAATTTCACATGCTAAAATATCAGCAATTTCTAATGTCTCAGTTAAAACAAAAAATGAGCACACTCCCTCAACAGTCTGAATTGAAAGAAATGCAGAATCTGTTGCATGCAACTGAACAGGTGGGCAAACATACTTTACAATGTGGGTTTGATTCTTTGGAGGCTTCCTGCAGAGCAGCTGTCACTGGGTCTGTTATACGTAGGCATGCTTGGTTAAAGGAACAAACTCTGCCTGATCATGTTAAAGCAAAGCTTCTAGATGCTCCCTTACAGCAGGATGTTCTTTTTGGAGATAAAGCAGAAGTCTTAAAGAAAATGGAGGATAAGGCAAAATCTATGCAGACAGTCAAAGATTTCCTACAGGTACAGCCCCCTAGCTTCAGCAGAAATTGGCCAACAAAAAATTGGTCCTTTCCAGCTACTGACATACCACAGAGGGGTAAATACAGATGTCCAAGAGGCAGAGGACAGCCACAAGCCCAGTACAAACCTCGACAATGGGGCACTGCAACACAAAAGGGAGGAGAAGACAGGTCCCAAACTACTAGAAGGCAAACTCAGTGACTTGCACCTCATCTGGCTAAGCAAGACTCTCTTGGCAGCCCCCTTGGGAGGAAAACTTGCACTTTTTTTCAGACAACTGGCACATTGTCACAAAGGACAAATGGGTCCTAGACATAATTTCACGAGGATACAGATTCCATTTTCACACCTTGCCAATGAAAAGGGGAATGCCAATCCTGCCACTAAATCAGTGGGCAGAGGCACAAAAACAAATTACAGCTCTCATGGACATGAGAGCCATTCAACTGGTACCTACTCGAGAGCAAGGCCAAGGATTTTACTCAAGACTCTTTCTAGTTCCCAGAAAGGACAATGCCTGGAGACCAATTCTGGACCTTTCAATTCTAAACACCTTCTTACAAGTACCCAAATTCACGATGCTAACACTACAGCAGCTTCTTCCCATGTTGGGCAAGAAAGCATGGCTAGTAACGTTGGACCTCAAGGAGGCATACCTGCATGTCCCTATCAGACAAAGTTGCAGAAGATACCTCTGTTTCATTGCAGGTTCAACCCATTACCAATTCTCTGCACTGCCCTTTGGCTTATCTACTGCCCAGGGTCTTCACAAAATGCCTGGCACCAGTAATTGCATACTGCAGACAAAGAGGAATTCAAATATACCCATACCTGGATGACTGCCTCATCCAAGCAGAAAGCAAGGACATCCTCTTACAACATCTGGCTTTTGTAAAACATCTTCTAAGTTGCCTGGGATACACAGTAAACGAAAAGAAATCAAAACTAGTACCCTCACAAAATATGACATTCCTGGGTGCCAGCTTGAATACAACGGCCCAGAAGGCTTATCTGACGCCAGACAAACAACTACAACTGACTCAATATTTCAAAACAATGGCAACAAAGACCCAACTACTTGCAAGAAAAATTCTGCAGGCCTTGGGCTTCATGGCATCTTGCATACTACTAATACCATTTAAAAAGCTGCATATGAGGAAATTACAGTGGTACCTAAAAAGCGTATGGTCTCAACACAGCCACAGCTTGGACACAATGATATCTCTCATTCCCTGCCTACAACAGGAGTTTCTATGGTGGTCACAGGCATGTCACCTCAACAAGGGTCAGCCTTTCACCTTGCCCCCAGCCAGGCAAACTATGACAACAGATGCATCAGACTACGCCTGGGGGGCACACATGGCAGGACAGTGCGTTCAAGGCGTATGGACTGCAGATCAAAGGAATCTGCACATCAATCAAAAAGAAATGCTAGCTGTACAGAATGCTCTGACAGCCTTCAAGAATCTATTACATCCAGGACAACTTACAATAAGGACGGACAACACCACAGTAATGTGGTACATAAACAAGTGGGTACACACTCCTACCCTCTATGCAGGCAAGCAATGACCTTGTGGAACACAGCTCTGGCTTACCAAGTTCAGTTACAAGCTCAATTCCTGCAAGGAAAAAAGAACACATTGGCAGACGACCTCAGCAGAAACATCATGGATCCCCACGAGTGGAAACTGGATCCACAAGTATTTGCAATGATAACTCAAAAATGGGGCCTTCCAGACATAGACCTGTTTGCCAGTCCTCAAAACTATCAACTAACAAAATTTTGTACAAGGACACTTCACCATCAAGCTTGGAAAGTGGACGCACTCTCATTCAGTTGGAAAAACCTGACAGTATATGCCTTCCCTCCATTGCCTCTCCTTACAAAGGTGCTTCTGAAAGTCAGAAAGGAGAGACCACGACTGATGCTCATAGCCCCAGACTGGCCACGCCAGCACTGGTACCCACTATTGAGGAATATGGCCCAGGGCCCACCTTGGATTTTACCACAAATTGCCCATTTGCTCACACAGCAAAACAATCAGATTCTTCACAGCCAGCTCAAAACCTTAAATCTGGCTGCATGGCAAATCACCTAAGCATCCAGCCAGCTCTTCTTTCCCAAGCAGTTATGGATGTTATTCTGGAAGCTAGGAGGCCCAGCACCAGGAAGGCCTATTCGGACAAATGGAAAAGGTTTTGTGTTTGGAACCAAGCTAAAGGCCAAAACACACTTCAGCCTCACATGCCTCAGATTCTATAGTATTTAACTGAGATTTTGCACAAAGGACTTTCTTTTTCTTCCATTAAAATCCATGCATCAGCTATTTCAGCCCACTACAACACGGAGCCCCACTCTTCTTTTCACATCCACTTCTAAGGCAGTTCCTCAGAGGGGCAAAAAACATTAGGGCCCCCCAGGAGAGCACCTACACCAACATGGGACCTCAATTTTGTTCTGGAAAAACTTACGCTACCTCCCTTTGAACCAGCTTTCTCTGCAGATTTACAGTTCCTATCATGGAAGACTGCCCTGCTGTTAGCAATAACTTCAGCTAGAAGAGTCTCAGAGCTGCAGGCACTAATGGCAGTGGAACCTTTCATCATTTTCCATCAAGACAGAGTTTCTCTACGAACTAATCCTTCCTTCATGCCTAAGGTGGTTTCCAGTGTGGCTTTAAATCAAACTATTCACTTACCCACCTTCTTCCCAAATCCACAGAACAAAGGAGAAAGACTCCTGCATTCCTTGGACATTCACAGGCAACTTCGTTACTACTTGGATAAAACTAAGGCTTTCAGAAAATCTGACCAGCTCTTTGTATCCTATGCTACAGCTTCACAAGGGAAGGCTATATCAAAACAAACCATTTCCAAATGGATAGGGCATCGCATTCATTTTTGCTATACCCAGCATGGAAACCAGTTCCTGCTACCATTAGGCCTCACTCTACCAGGGCAACGGCTACATCTACAGCCTTCCTCAGGGGGGTTCCAACCAAGGAGATTTTGGAAGCTGCAACTTGGAGTTCAGTACACACCTTTACCAAACACTGCAGTTTTGCAGGGCCTTCTAGCCTCCTCTAACCCTCTATAACACCTCCACCCATCCTTAGCTTTGGGATTCTACCCAAGTGTGATGACTGCAGCAGGGTAACACAATGAACATAGTACAGTTTTGTACGTACCATAAATGTAGATGTTCGAGTGTACACCTTGCTGCAGTCCAGGTTACCCTCCCTCCATCCCCTCTGATCTAACTAGCTAAATCTCTACAATACCTTTCTGATGTATTTACTTATAGCTGGAGGAATTTTGTGTTTGTGCAAAAATTACTTAATTTGGTACTAATTACTGACCACCTTTTTGGGGGCACCTGACATCTGGGGCAAGAAAAACTGAAGAAAATGGCATCGGATGCATTATATATACCCCTGGCGCACTGATGTCAGGGAAGAAGCGACAGCAACCGACGCCGGACCAAGACTTTGGAATTCAGGCTGACTGCGGGGACCGCCTGACGACAGGATAACCCAAGTGTGATGACTGCAGCAGGGTGTACACTCGAACTTCTACATTTATGGTAGGTACAAAACTGTACTTTTCTCTGTATCATCCTCTTGGCACCAGCAGCAAAGAAACATAGATCCTCAGTTGCTAAAAGATCCGCTGAGGTGAAGGACTTTGCTAAGATTTCGGTATCGGTAAAGTTCCCGGCTGTGATGTCCGTTCTGATGACAAAACTCTGGATGCCGATGGCTTCAGCAGAACAAGACTTGCATTCACTTCTCCATTGACACAAACTACTTTGGTGCAGACTACAGACATTGGACAAAAAGAAACTCTACCTAGGACTTGCTACTACCCATCTATTGACCCCTTTGAGGGTGAGTTACCTGAGGTCTTTCTTCAGAGACCAAAATCACCTTCTCTGTCATTGGTTTGTTTCACCAAAAGCCTTACAGAGCTCTATTTGGAGAAACTGGTGAATAAAATTTTGTGGGTGAGAGGTTTCTCAGGTTTCCTTCAGCTCTGGCCCCTATGGGCTCAGGAGCTGAACCTTAATTTATCTCTCTAACTCCTTCTGCTCTGACTTCCTCTGAGGCTTCAGAGTTTCCAGCTCTGAGTCGTCTGATGCTGATTGTATTGGTTCTGGAGATCTCTCTCTCTCTCTCTTCATAACCAGTTATTGTCCTGAGTGTTTTAGTTATTTCAGAGCTGGAGACCTCCCAGGGCATGTTTGTCCTGTCAGCTCTGAGGGGCAGGAGTCAACTCCATTTTTTTAGAGCCATCCCTGCACCTTGGAGCATTGATGTGGTTCAGTTCGGCTCCAGTTCTATTTTGGGGGCTGTCACTTCAGATTGGAGAGTCACCTCAGTTCCAAAGAAGTGCATCTCAGTTCCGGGCTCCCTTCCCTCTTCGGGGAGTGGGGCAGTCATCCTCTGATGCAGTGGAGAGGGCCTTGTCTCTTAGTGATCTGGATACCCTTCTCACGCCTAGTTATTCGACCTGTCTCTCCACTGAGGCAGCAAGCACCAAAACCACAAGATTCTCAGATACAGGTTCTGTCTTCTTCTGATACTCCCCAAATTATTCCCCTGAGGAGGTTCCTTCACAAATGAAGTGCAAGAGGAAGCACTTGTATTCCCCACTGGAATCGATCGGGGAAGACACAAATTTCAATGAAGGGGAGGGGTCCCCGAGATCATCCCCTGACGATATCTCCTTCAGAGACATCCTAGAAATCTTGAAACAGAGGAGTGAGTGGAAGTCTCAGAACCTTTCCTCAGAGAAATCAGTTTGCCTGCAGGCTTTCGGTGCTCACCAGTCTACCTCTTTGGTGACTCTGCCCTCTGACTAACTCCTTCAGATGATTTCTCATCGGGGCATTGAAGGCTCCAGACACCATTGAAGCCATCCCCAAGAGACCAGAAAAAATGTTATCTGCACCTGAGGATAAGCAATTTTGGGCTAAAGAGATGCCATGGTCATAGCAGCCACCACAAAAAAGCAACTCACTGAGGAGTGTTCATCTATGCATCCACCAAACAGAGTCTTGGGCAATGAATAGATTTTTGAAGTGAGCTTATGCTTCATTGACCTTCACCTTAAGATCTTTGAATTTCCTGGCACATTTCACCCGACTTCAAGAGGATCCGATCATGGAGTTGTCAGATACTCTGGTGGGATCTGTTACTGAGTGGACTTCCAGAACGGTGGGTCCAGGCGTAGCCATAAGGAGACGCGCCTGGATGTGCTTATGTGACTTTGTGAAACCATTTAAGCCTTCATTCGTCAATGCACCTTTTGACAGATCATCTTTGTTTGGCCCAAAATTAAGAGACTTTATCCAGGTGGGAGAAGAATAAGAACCTTTCTTTTGTGGGCATACCCCCCCCCCCCCCGACCAAAGATACCTTTCTAGGAATCAGAGGAGCAGTGGAAAGCTGTGGTTCAAAAAATCCCAAGGTCCTTTCAGGACACATGTGGAAGGCAGTTCCCCCAGGGACAGAGAGGGAACCACAATGGAAGACACTGCCCACAGAGCAGAGGTGGTCTGCAGAACCAGGGCTTTACAGACTTCTTCCTGAGTAAGCCCTTTCAGTATTCCTGAAAGGAGGTCCTATTGTCTTTCCTCTGGAGGCAGTTGGAGGATGCTTATCCTTTCACTAAAATGCCTAACTGAATATAACAGTTTCTTGGGTGCAATGGATCATATCCATTGGTTATACCATACCCTTTTCCCATCTTGCCCCTTGTATGCAAAAAAAAAAATCCTTGATGATCCACCAAGTCAGAGGGAACCAGCAGTTCTAGAAATTCAAAAACTGCTAGACAAGTCATCCATGTAGTCCCACCAGACCAGAGAGGATCCAGAATTTACTCAAGATTCTTTAGTGCCAAAAAAAAATCAGGGGAGTAGAGACCAATTTTGGATCTGTGTGTTCAACAAATCAGTTCGACATACAAAATTCCTGATTAGTCACTGTACAGTTCATTCTTCCTATTTTAGGAAAGGATGACTGGATGTGCTTGATAGATCTTCAGGATGTATATTACCATATAAAAATGGACAAGTGCTCCAGAAAGTTCCTCCACTTGTGGCTGGGAGCCAGTCATTACCAATTCAGGGTGCTATCCTTTGGTCTCAGTGCATGGCAGCAGTAGCAGATCACTTAAGACTGCAAGAATTCCGGGTGTTTCTGTACTTTATTGACTGGCTCATTACTGCTCTGACCAGGCATCTATTGATAGAAGTGAGGGGTTATGTTCACCAGACCTGTGCATACCTAGGAATAAATATCAGCCAAGAAAAAGTTGAACTGTTTCCAACCCAGAATTTGGAGCTCATAGGGCCCATTGCTGAATACAACAACCATGGAGCTTCTCTTTCTCCAGTGAGACTTCAAAAAAATCATAACCCAGGTGAAAAAAAATTATACACAGAAGGAAGTTTCCTGCTCGGGTAGTTTTGCAGGCTCTATGGCAGTGACAATTACTCTAGTTCCCATAGCCAGGTATCACATGAGAATTCTACAATGGCTATTGGCTTCTCAATGTTCTATACTATTGCAACCTATGTCAGACCAGATTCTGATCACCAGTCTTCAGTTTTGCATTCTATTCCCCTGTCCTTTTGCTGAAGTTCTTGTTCAGTCTGCCTGTAATGCCACATTGTCTGCATACAGTAACTTTGTTGATCTGTTCTTTCCAATCTGTTTGCTAATGTAGTCTATCACCAGTATGAACAGCTGTGGGTTGAGAGCTGAAACCTGGTGCACACTCACTCCCACTGCGAAACCTTATGTGAGGCCGAACACTGTTCATACTTGTCATTTGGTCCTATTTCATAGCCTGTATTAATTCTACCATTGTTTCTGTGACTTTGAACAATGCAGTACTGCCCAAATCAGCTTTCGTGGGACCTCGTCATATGCTTTCTGCAAGTCTAAGAATGCCCAGTTCTTCTCTTTCCTCATCTCTAGCTTCTTCTCAACTATCTGCCTCACTGCAAACATTGGGTCAGTTGTGGTGCATCCTGATCGGAATCTGAACTGTTCATCTCCCATCTTACATTTCAGTACTCTGCATATCCAATCACCGTCTCCAGAACTTTCATGCAATGTATTAGTTTAATGCCTCTGTACTGCCCAGAGTTCTGAATGTCCCCTTTGTTCTTGTACATTGGCACAAGTATGCGTATTCTCCAGTCATTTGGGATATGCCTTTCTTTCCACACTGCTACGAGTACTCTCAGGAGCCATTTCTCCCCCCATCTCACCCGGCATCAGTATATCTGTTGTGACTTTATCTGTGCATGCTGCTTTCCCTGACTTCATTTTCCTTAATGCTGTTCTTACTTCTAGGGTGGGCTCCTCCTCCTCTTTCATTGTGGGCTGTTTCTGGGGCAGTGCAGCTTCTGTGGGGATTTCTTCATTCAGAAACTGCTGGAAATACTCCTTCACTCTGCCTTTGATGTCCTGTGGCCTGGTGAGCAGGCTGTTGCTGGCATCCCTTATGAAAGGTGTCTGACTATCTTCTTTCTTTCTGTCTTTGACTTATAACCTGACAGTTTCTTTGTACCACCTACTGAGTCACTTTCCAGTAGTCGGTAGAGTGCCTCCGATGCCCTATTCCTTGCTATTGTAACTCCATTTTTAGCTTCTTTGTTAGCCAACCAGTATTCCTTCCTAGCCTGGTCGGCCTTTTCCATCTCCCATTTTTTCTTGCATCCCTTTCTTTTTATCATTTCCTGGACTTCTGCATTCCACCACCAGCTTTCCTTGTATAACTTATATATCTGGCTCTGCTACATATCCATTCTGTAGTCCTAACAATTGCTGTTTTGAGGTGCTGCCATTCTTCAACTCCACCAATTTCTTCTTCTTGGGATGCTAGAGACCTGAGTAATTCCTTTAACTGTTGTATTTTCTCTCCAGTCAATTTCCAGGTCTTCATCTTGGTTTCTGTTGACGTTAGAGCCTTCTCTGACCATTGCTTGCAAGTGATTGTGACAACCAGTGTTTTTTGCTGTGGGCTGACTGTTTCACTGGGGATAACTTTGCAATCATGGATTCTACCCCAGTGCCTTTTCCTTCCTAGGAGGAAGTCTACCCGAGTTGCACGTTGGCTACCCTTGTATGTGATCTTGTGACTCTCTTTCTGAACCATGTGTTGGCTACTATCAGGCCACATGCCAGACAGAAGTGTAGAACGGCTTTGCCTTTATTCCTGTTGCCCCACCCATGTGGACCCAGGCAGTCCTCATACCCTGTTCTGTTTGTCCCGGTATGTGCATTCAAGTCACCCATTATCAACACCAATTCATGCTGTCCTGCTTTATCCAGTAGGTGCTGCAACTGCTGTCTTAATGCACTCTTTTCCTCACCATCACAGCCTTGCTGTTGGGCATAGGGTGAGATTTTGAATACTGTCCTTTCTTTACACTAGAGTCTGATTGCCATGAGTCTTTCACTAATTCTGATGATATCCCTCACTGCCTTCTAAAGCGTTTCTCTCACTACAGTACCCACACCATTTCTAGTCTGTCCCCCTCCTGAGTAGTAGACTCTGGATCCTAAGCCAAGTGGGTTTGGTGCACTGCCCTTCTATCTGGTCTCTTGTATACATAGAATGTCCAGTCTCCTCTCTATCATCATGTCATCCACTTTCAAATGTATCCTGTCAGTGAACCTACATTAATTGTAGGAATTCTCAGTTCATGCTTGGCAGGTTGATTGGTCATACGTCCAGGTTTCGCTCAACAGAGTTATCCCAGGTAACCTAGGCTGGGCAACTAGACACCAGCCAGCCAGTAGCTTATTGATCTAGGGCTGCAGGGCATTATGACAGGCACACACTGGCTAATAGGGCCATATTCACCCCTCCCACCATAAGCATGGGTCCTTGGTGTAGGTCAGAGTAGGCCGGGTCCTCAACCCACTTCTCACCGGTAACTACCCATGCCCATTTTGGCGACATTAGTCAACATGACTGAATCACCAAGAGCCATATTTTACAACATCGAGTTGCTAGCTCTGCCATGGCATGCAGTCTGTGATCCTTGTTCTCTTATCTCAAGGATATTGTGCACCACAGTAGATACCCAAAGCAGGTGGTCTGTACAACTCTCTTCTCCCTGTAGGGCACCAAATAGTCTGTGTTACTGCCCACAGCTCCATTCATTGCTGAGATTTGAGATGGAAAAACTCAGCATGTTTTTTGGAGGTGGGGGGAACCCCACAAAGATGCAAGGAGACCATGCAAACTCCAAAACAGGCATTGGTCAGAGGTCAGGATCGAATGTTGTACAATTCTGCATGAATGTGAAGACATTAACCATTATGTCAACTGGTCTCAGACTCCATAAGGCATTTTTAAAAGGGATTCATTTGATGAAATGCCCTTTGAAAGATCCTACCCCACCTTGGGACCTAAACCTAGTGTTGCAAACTATTGTACAGTCTCCTTTTGAACCATCTGCAGACTATGATCTGAAATGTTTGTCATGGAAAACATTATTTTTGGTGGCCATGACCTCTGCTAGAAGGATTTCAGAAATTCATGCTTTATCATGTAAACCACCTTACCTGATCTTTCATAAGGACAAGTCTCTGTATGAACAAATCCTACTTTCCTACCTAAAGTAGCATTAGTCTAATATCAATCAGATGATAAATTTGCCAGTATTTTTTCCAAATTTTTCAAACAGAGGTGAATATTGTTTGCAGTTGTGAGATGTTCACAGGCAATTATGCTCTTACCTTCACAGGACAAAAGACATGAGAAAATCTGAGAAACTATTTGTTTCCTTTTCAAGTGCTAGGTATGGACAGTCAGCAAGGTGACCTTAGCCAGGTGGCTCAAGGATTATATTTCCTTTATCTGTGACAGAAGAAAAATGTCCTTACCTAGACCTGTTAAAGCACATAATCCAAGATCTGTTACTGCTTCAGCAGGTTTCCAGTCTAGAGCTTCAATGGATAATACCTGTGCAGCAGCTACTTGGGCTTCTCCCCAAACCTTTATTAGTCATTACAAATTGGATTTGGTCTCTAGGGAAAGAGCATCCTTTGATTCAGTGGTGCTCAGGAATATTCTTCCATGAGTTCTCCCAAGGTCTAAAGTAGCTGGGGACTCTGCCCCACATGTCAAGGATAAAATGAAAATTGACAACATCAGATAAAGAAGTTTTATACTCACCATAATGTTCCATCTGGGTTGTCCATTTTCATTTATCCTCTCCTTCCCTCCCTCCATCCCCCCGGCCTTTGAACTTTTTGGTGGAACAGATGATGTACTTATTTCTTATGGTAATCTTTAGGGCATAGCAGATATGGCTTCATTAAGGCTTCTTTATCGATCATGCATAAAATGTGTGTGTGTGTATGTATGTATATGTGTGTGTGTGTGTGTGTGTGTGTGTGTGTGTATATATATATATATATATATATATATATATATATGTATGTAATCTGCAAATTCGATCTGAGGTAATTGGGAAACGGGCATTATTATGGGTAGAGGTGAAGCTCAAGAGTTTTTGGTTGGTGCGAGCTGTAGTAACAGCAAAGTATGTTCTAAGGGTCAGAACCGAACCCACGTGTGAAGTATAAATGAAAATGGGCAATGCAGATGGAACATTACGGTGAGTACATAACTTTTTTTCTGGAATTCTAAAATTGTATATCCCTGAATTAGTTAATGCTAAAAGGGGGAACGTACTTCTAAAACTGACTGGAGTGACTTTGTCAATACCTTATGAAGGGGAGTGGGTAGGACTTAGTGCTTTAGACTTCACTGAGAAGGTGCGTTGCATCATTGTCATGGGTTCACTGGTAAATACTATTCTGTATCAGTCTGCAGATTATTGACCAGTGTAGCCAATAAAAAGAGATCAGAATCAAGTCCTATACTTTCTACCTGTAAGGTATGTTCCCTGAGCTAGATGAGCTGTGAAAAAAAGGGATGGCTGGCAAACAGTGACAACAATAGGTAAAGAAAGTAGAAAGATTCAAACTCTGCACCCTTGTCACAGGAAGAAGCTCATTAATATGTCAGAGCTGTAGTTCTCTGCAATAAATGCCAGAGTAGCAGGTGACCCCTACTTTACTTAACATAACTGACTACATGGTTGCTGCAGCTCAAAGAAAAGGGACGTTTCTCACAATTCCATAGTTAAAAAAAAATGTACAAAACTGTAACAAGAAGTGCCTCGTAGGTCTTTGTGGTTGCATGCTTGCTTTCCAGTTCCAGGGATTGTTCTCTATTAGGAGTGGCTTAACTCTGTTCCCGTCCTCCATTTCTTTGGAGGAGCACTGTGGCTTGGTAGAGATGCACTTCCAGGTCCCACACTGGGGAAACGCATCCTGCATAATTGTGCTGCCTTCCTCCAAACTTGATCATTTTGATCCAGAGTCTGCCCAGCCTTGATCTATGAGGAGTAACTACTCAAGTCAACTTGTTGCGGATGAAGATATTTGGGTCTGAGACTGCTGCTCCTAAAACTTCCTCTCAGCTTAGCTGGATGGTTTGGCTGAAGTGGAGGTGTCATCACAAGATGAGGCACTGCCAAATGGTTCACAACCTAGGCTTTGAGACAGCAAGCATATTTTTGACTCCTGGTAGGAAGAAAGATTCACAGGCAGGGGATTTCGTCCTATGGAGTCCTGGTTCATATCCAAGAGAAACAAATGACTTTCTGTTCTCATGCTCTGCCTTTGTTAGTTGTGGTCCTTGATCTTCCCAGTGCCACACACATGTTCTTATCATATGTTCATCCTAGCCTTGACACAATACCAGGTCCTCAGTATTTGAAAGACCCAAGCTGCCTTCACCTTGGGGGTTGTTAGAGTTGGTCAAATATGAAGGCCGTTAGTTTTGAGACGGAAGAAACATGTACATTACAATTCTTTCTTGGGGTGATGCTTGTTTAGAGGAAGCCTTGCAGTATACAAGTGCCTGCTTTGACTTCCTTCTCAGTAGTACTTGTCACTTTCCAAGTTTTTAGAACATTTGACATTCTTCATATGTATCACTGGTGTTCTAGCATTCATAATGGCTGCTGGTGAACATCCACTTGAGCGCTACAAACATTCTGAAGCAGGATTACATGCCTGCATTCTGTATTAGAAGGGCCGTCAAAATAACTTTGTTCAGTTTTTTTTCCACAGGCATATACACTGTATTGCAGTGTGAAAGTTTGTTGCTGCTCTGTCTTGTCTCAACCCCCAAGCTTCCCTCTACAGAACTCTCTGAAAGTTAAACAGCCCTTTGGTGAAATTGTTTTTCTTTTACTGAATAACTGTTTTTTGCTGGTAAATGATCCTAAGGGATTTTTTTTTTTGTTCTTGGGGTATACATTGTGCAGGCCTGAAAAGCTTTTTTAACTGGATGTTTGCTTTCTTGGTTCTTTTTTTACAAAGCAGAGTCCCCACCTCATTGTGGCATGATATATTTTGAGGGTTTCACTGGGAAAACTTAAAGAAGAGAAGCTTCTGTTCTTGCCCTGCTAATGCAGAAAAAAGCTGGTGGCCCTCTTGCAAGCTTCAGATTTGGAAAAGTCATCATCTTACATGGGATAATCATTGCCTGTCAAGAACATTCACAGAAAAATTTTATTACAAGGAGCTTGAGAATAAAAGGACCCTAAAGAAAGGTGCAGCCAAAGAGAAGGTTGTCCCTTGCATCAGGCACACCTTCTCAGGATGTCTCATGTGAAGAGACCCACACACTCATAAGGGAACATCTAAACCCACTGCTTTATTCACAATATTTGAGACCTTTGAAGGCGCCTTTGACTGCATCACTGAAGTTGGATTCCTAACCTCTATCCCTTAGCAAACCTGGTGGATTCTATAAGGTTCAGCAGGTTTCCCACTGCCTGTGCAGTATTATGACAGCAGACCTGGCTGTGGTTTCTATCAATGCTGCTAATTTTGTTTGTTCCAGGCCTCAGTATTTTCCAAAATGATATGGAGAGTGGGATGCTTAGTAAGTTTGGGAACTGGGTCAAAGGGTCTTACATACCTGCTATCTTCATATTTAGGATTATTGATTGCTAGACCATAATAAAATAACAAGGAGAAAGCCTAGAGAGATGGGTCTTTTGGGGTATTTGAGGTAGCTTATTTACATCAATACCACTGGAATATCAGCCTATTAATCAAATCAGTTTGACAATTTTTATTCTTACTGTTTTTAATATTGCTTGTTTGATTGTGCATATTTTTACTAAGAACAGAGTATACTTGATGATTTGCTGGTTTAAGCGTGCAAAGGAACATGAAGTTATACTCTTATTCTAACTGTAATCATCAGCATTGGGCCATCTCACTTTATATAAGTGAAACAGGACTGTTTAGGGAGCTAAGGTGGGTTGCCTTGATTGTAAAGCTACAAATAATTTGTTTGACTGTTTAGTGTTCTGTGAACCACCTTTCTTATGTTTGTTTATAAAGGTTGTGTACAAATAAAAACATACCAAGGAGTGATACTGAAACAAGTGAAAGAGTTTGAATCAGAGCTCAAGAATGAGACCCTTAAGTTTCAGATTTGCACTCTGGCCCATGTCGCACAGAAGATGGCCCGACATAACATGCAAGTCTGATGCTGTTGACTCCACATCAAGAAAAGCAGTAGCATTAGGACCAGTGAAAGGAGGTGTGCTTGGCTGAGAATGGTGGACATTAGGGTTAGCTACTTAGCGTACCCTAGACAGGGACCTCCATTTTTGTCCTCCCAAACAGATGTTCAGAAGGTTGGATGAAAAAGGAAAGATAATGGAGAATGGCAAACAACTTTTCCTTCTACTAATTTCTGTTTACAGCAGAACTTCTGTAAACACAATGTGCGTTCTAGTTTTAGACCAGAGGTCAGCAGGCCAGGAAGCGGGCTATACAGACTAGAAAAGAAAAATTAACAGAGCAATAGAAAGGAAAGTATGTGAGGTCTTCTGGCAGTAGCTGCACAGGGTTCTTTGAGCAATTGCGGCTGTTGAGAATGGCCTTCCTCCTCTCCCTCCTCCACCTCAGCTAGCTTCCTTTCCTCCACTAATTAATTGGGAGATCAGCTTGACTCCCTTGGGAGAAAATTGAACAATGGGTATCGGACAGATGGACATTGGACACTTTCTCTTCAGATTATTGAATAAAATTCAAATTAAAACTCTCCCCTTTTTAATGGGGAGGTATCCTATCTCAGTAGATCAGGTAGAGTAGGCCCCTTCCTCCTGTACCACCTCCTGTCTCAGAGCCATATTAAGGGTTTTCCTGGAGAAAGAAGGGAAGAGTTTTGATTCTAGACTCTTCCTTATCCCCAGTGTAGACAGGCTATGAAGATTTGTTTAGGACCTATCAAAATTAAATTGATTGTTGTTAAAGGTATCGGAATTTAAAATACTTAACTCTGCAGTCCTTTCTCCCCTTGTTAGTGCCTGCTGCTTTATGGTCACTCAGGACCACAAAGATGCCTAATTGCATGCTCATATACACACAAATACCAGAGTAGCTGAGCATATTCATTAGGTTCAGGGCTGGGGGCTTCCATTTCCAGTTTATATCCTTGCCTTTTAGGCTTCAGTGCTCTGAATCTTTACCAGATGCATTCCCCAGTAGTTACATTTTTGAGGGCCAGGGAATTCATATCAAACTGTACCTAGATGACTCCCTTTTGCAGACAAAGTTCAGGGAAGGACAGCAGAAAGCTTCTGTTTACCTTCAACTGTATTCAGAACTTGGGGTTCTCCTTAAATTTCCCTAAATTCTTTTGGATGCCCAACACATCCAGGATCTTTCTGGGGGCGAGTGTGGAGAGTGTCTTAGTAGCAGTTTCCTACTCACCCAAGAAGTAACCTTGCAATAGAAAGTTTCCTACATCAATTTGAGAAGATGACCATGACAAAGGAGCTCCTTGGATCCCTGGAAATTGTCATCCATAATCTTCACGATACTCGTAGCAAGACTCTGTGAAGAATCCACCGATATCTGAAAAACTGATTGGAAAACAATATTTCTACCTCTTACAGAAGGACGTGCCAGTCCTGTTATGCATTCAGAAGGACTTTGTCTGTTGGACTTTTCAAGTCATTGGAAATGTGAGGAAATGCCATGTCAGCCTCCTGCTCACAATCGGAGTCTGACTACAGATACACTTGGTACAGTTCAGAGTACCTTGCACTTCCATAAAAGATGACCAGCATGTTAATATCAGAGAGATCGGGGTGGCACTGGCTGTCTTAAGCTTTCAAACTGGTTTAGTAACCATGAGTCCTGCTGTTTACCAAACACAACCCTGTAGTGATGTGGTACATCAGCAAGCTGTAGTGGGGCACAGACTAGCCATACTAGACTAGGAAATGGCCTTACTCTTGCAGATTAGTTTCAGGATGTATACATACTCTCACACCTCAACAGCACAGTAGGTTAACCTCAACCAACTTTCTTGAGTGGCTCCTGAACAGACCCCTTCAAAAGTCTAATTAAAAAATGGAGGCTGCAGGAATACAAACTTGTTCATTTCAACAGACAACCACTGTCGCCCAAAGTTTTGAACAAGTTGATATCTTCTTCTTGCCTTCGAATGACCTCTTCCTCTATTTATACTTCTCAACTCCTTTGCTATCCAGAGAACTGCAGCAGATCAGGCTGGAGACACCCATGATAGGTTTAATAGCCCTTTCTGGTCCATGTAACGTTAGCTTTTCTCTCCCTATGCAACTGCCTACCTCCTATCTGTGGTAGTAGACCTGTTGATACAGCAGTTGGGATTACTAATGCCTTCAAAACTCCATGGCTTCCGACTGATGGAATGGGTTGCACTCCTTCCTCTCAAATACTTGTTTTATAAGGGGTATACTATAAGTCATGAAGAAAAGCAGGAACCCTAACACATGTAGATGTTCAAACACACTGGCTTACTGGCATATGGGTAGTACTGCCCTGTTTACCCTCCCTCTGGCAGTCTATAAAAGCTCTCGGCTCCTTCATCTGCTGTATTGTCCTTCTGTGAATGTGAAGGACCAATCACCTGTCAGCATCAGGACTGCCCTTCAAACCCACAACAGGCAGGACCATTCAGTTTTCTAGTGTCTAGTAAGAGAAGGATCTTTTTAAAGACTTCTCTTTTCCTCTGGTTTACTTCTGCTACTGATCTCAGTCAAGAAACCCTTTTGGGTTTTTAATCCCCCTCCTAGCTTTCTTTGTGTTTGTAATGTGCATTCTGCTGATTTGCTTGTTTTTGTCTTATTGGAAAAATATATGTACTTTGAGTTTTACTTCACGTTCAGTATAAGTTGTACTCTGTTTTAAGATGACTCTGAGTTCTTGTGGGGTTTGCAACCCTTTGATGTGTTGTATTGGTCATTGGTGTTTAACCAAGTTTGTGTACTAAGGCCATTTTAGTACATTTCCTCACATTGCCTTATGCTGCTAGAACAGCAAGTAATTTATGACCGTTATTTCCACTGATTAAAAGTTTCTTTTGAAAGTTTTGAAGGAAAACTTGCTGTTTTGCAGTTTTTTTCTTTGGGGTTATGATTATTTGATATAATTAAGTAGATTTGCAGCATGTTACATTTTTCTTTCATTTAGATTGCGATTTTTATGCCATTTTCTTAAGAAAAAAATCCATTCAGAAATGTTTATATTTAATTCCTTGTTTAAGGCTATTTTAAGCTGTTTCTATTCGTGTAGGGCTGAAACTAGCCCTTATTAAAGTTGGGGGTATTTGTGATATGTATTTTGTGCTTTGTGCTAGACTACTGAAATTGCTGTCTTTTTCTGTCAGTGCAGTGTTCCTTATACTATCCCTGCAGTAATAAACTTCAGACTGCTGTGAGGGTGAATAGAGGAATTTGTTCATTTTTACTGGGTTGGCTGTGCATCCAGTGTTTGGTATTTATCTGGCAAGTAATTTTGTCCCCTCTCTTGCCAGTCTCAGAGACCATGTCCCTCACCCACCATCTACCCCTTTTGCATATAAAAAAACATAAAAAGAGATAAAAAAATGTCTCACCCTACAGCTTGTGACTCCTCAGAAGCATCAACCTTTGGGCAGGCTAGGCTGAGCTATTTGACCACTCACCTTCCGATACCTCCAGGTACTCTGTTGTGGTGTTATAGAAACTGTGAATTACACAAGAGTCGGACACATCCTCTAGGGCTATACTGTTGCCTACTTCAGGTATGGGAGAACCACCAAACCTTTTCAATGCATGGAAAGTTAAGGGTGCAATGTCTGTTGCCATTGTTGATGTGCCTCCCTCCAGGGATTTTCTCACTAGAAGCTAAGCTAAGAAGAGACAGAAAACTAGCAGTCAGACTGTTTTCTCACTTGAGATGGTGACTATATATCCATTGTTCAGGCATTTGATTACAGGGTGCATACCCGAGTTATGAGTAGTGCTAGTGCTTTCACTTCTAGTCAGTCATATAAAGATCCTGATTTTGAAGGGGATCTGGTGTCTGAGATTTTGGACATGTCACAGTCTGATCACTCTGTTTCCTGTGATGAACAGGTTCAGGAACCCAAACACTTGTTTTCTTTTCCCCAAATGCTAGCTAGATTTTGAGATGTATTCAGTTGGGAGTGGCTCCCTCTGAGATCAGCAAGGTTTATGATCTTTTGGTGGATGAGAATCTGGATGTGAAGACCTTTCCTCCATTGATCCCAGCACTGGAGGATGTTTTTAAGAAAGCTTGTCTGCTCATTGAGGCTCTGTCTTAAAAATTTTAAGAAATTCAGGTTATGCTCTCCCATGCCTGTTCTCCAAGCCCCCATTGTCTGTGGACCCTTGGTGTCTCTAGTGACTTCTATAAAAGGACTAAACTAAGCAGATGGCTAGAATCTTGGGGTGAGAAGTTGGATTAGTCCAGCACTGTGGCTTTTAAATTGTTTTAACTAGTGTTTTACATGGAAATTTCTGTTGATGTATGTATAGCTTAGATGAGTTTGCTGCATTGTTACTTGCTGAGCAAAAGGTCTTTGTCAAAGATATTGTTGCCAGTGTTTCTCAGGAGTGAAAATATGCTTTAGAGTGCCTTGGGGTAGGACTTAAATACAGTATCATCAATGGTGATCTGAAGGTACACTTGGTTGCACAGTCGGAATTTTTTGACGAGTTAAAAAATGAGATTTTGAATGCTCCACTTGAGTCTAATTTTGTTTGGTACGGCAGTTAATCAGATCCTTAAACACTAGGATGACAGAAACTTATGCAAGGGGTGTCCTCTAAGCAGGATAATTTTCATCGGCCTTCCAGACAAAAGTCTAAGACAAACAAAATTCAAGGCAGTAAAAGCAAATGGCAGGATGAGAATCTCAAGCTTAACAAGAAGTACCTTTCCCATAAAAGATAATTCCCCTTCCAACTTAATGACTGTGCCAAGGAGTGGCACTTGTCTTGTTCTCAAGCCCCCTGATGCCATATGTCTAATATTCTCTCTTGACAAGGTGGCTTGGACCATCAGTGATTTCTGGCAAATGGGTGCTCAACATTAATGACGGGGTTACAAATGGTAGAGAAAAAAAAACATCAGATTCTCCATCATCCCCTGGATCAGCCTGTTATCCCTTCTTATTCTCTGTCAAGTGCAGGACTCATGGGTGGGTGCTAGTCAGAAAGAATGAGAGGTTTCCACTCCAGAATTTTCCTGCTCTCAAAATAGAGCCCCTGGGGAAACTACATTTGTGTAAGAACGTAACATAACAGTTAATGCCCTACTTCTTACTGTTGCAGTATTTTTTGCATCTGGGATATCCTACAGAGGATAGCTGAACATCCTGCTAGCATACCAAAGACTTGATACCTTCCAGCATTGTACATCAGACGTTTGTTCTACGTCCAATGTGTAAGGTAAGATGTGACCATATTTATTTATTTTACATTTGTTGACCGGGAATGTCTGACGAGCCAAAGCCCTTTTACAGCAGAGGCCCGAGAGTGTATGAAAGCCTAATCCTCAACTGAATTGCCCCAGAAGAGCCAGAGCAACCCAGGATGAGAAACAAACCATATACAATCCAGGAAGGGAAGAGGAAAGTTGCTAAGGAGGAGAGTAAGAAAGACCCCTTGGTGATGAGTAAGGCAACTGAGAAGAGAGGGGGAAAAGAGAATGGGTCAGAATACTGCAGCAGTGAAAAGCAGATCATTTGCTATTATGGTAAGTTCTTACATAACTGTGCTGTATCCTCTGTTATCACCGTTGCAAGCACTCTGTACATCTGGGATAGTACAAAAGCTACTAGAAAGGATGGGAAGAGGAAGCCACAGAGGAGCACTCCAAAAACTCATGAAGTATGGCCCAGCCAAAACCCACCATGCCTTAGAAATCTCATCCAACTTGTAATGTTTAATAAATGTGTATACAGAAAACCATGTAGCAACTTCTAAAATGGAACTAGTATCAAGACCCTTAAAAAAAGCACCTAACCAGAAGAATAAAGCTGCTTGCCATGAGAAGAATAACCAAAGGAAATGGCCTCATAGATCCAGGAGGAAGTTGTTTGCTTGGAAACAACCAAACTTAATTTACTGGGATGAAAAGAAACAAAAAGCTGCTTTGATTTTGTGACATCTTTAGTTTAAGTAATACCAGACTTGTCTATGTAAATCCAAAGCATGGAGAATCCTCTGACTAGCATTTTGTGGAGAGGAGAAAAAAAAAGGAGACAGATAAATTGTTTGATTCAGTGAGTGAGAAATCATTAACCATCTTTGGCATAAAGGAAGGATTAGTACAAAGAAAGCCCCGTCTTTGTGGGGGTGGGGGGGTGGGACTGGCATGACTGCTTGAAGTTCAGAGACCCTTTTGGCAGAAGTAAGCGTCACCAACAGTACTGTTTTCCAAGTCCAGTGTAGCAAAGAGGAGGAATCTTCAGGCTCAAAGGGAGTCTGAGTTAATTTCTCAAGAATGAAATTGAGGAGAGACTTCCAAGATGGCTGCACACTGACCAACAGCTTAATTTCAGCTCTCCCGGTGTGAAAACAAACTCCGAAAAGAGACAGTGAATTTGTCTTTTTGGATAAATTTAATTTACTGGCTAGTAAGTAACCACCTGAATAGTAGCAAAAAAAAAAGTACAGAGAACCTGAAAGAAAATCTGTCACAAAAGAGGAGGAGAAAACATTGGCTAGGAAGAATCCTGCAGCTGTTCAGCAAAAAAGAGTCCAAGCTGCAGCTTTGGTACAAGACATAACTTTTAGTGATCTAGATGAAAAAAAGTCAAATATGCTCAGAACTAATTAAAATAAAACACTGAAGGAATGTATCAACTCAGATAAAAGGCTGGAAAAATCGAAGAAGCTTTAACAGATATTCAGATGAGGTGATAAAAGTGCAAAAATTAGAAGTCGAAATGAAGAAAAGGCTGGCTGAAAATTTGACTGCTCAATAAGAGATGTTCCAAAAAATCTAGAATTGGAGAATAGAGCACATAGGGAAAACATGAGATTTTCTGCTGTACCAGAGAAACTGGAAGGGACAGACTGTATTAATTTTATGAAAGCACAAATAAGCAACTGGACTCGTATTCTACAGCAGGAGTTGTTAATTGAAAGGGCACATATGTATGCTCCGAACCTGGCCATGAGAAAGCTTCTAAGACCTTTAATAGTAAATATGTAATCCTACCATTAGAGTTGATACAGACAAAACTGTGGCAGAAGTACAGAGTAATAAAAGTTGGAGACTGTAGACTGTTTGTGGAAAATGATTACTCACTGTATACCAGACAGAAGATGAGTACATTTATTCCAACAATCAAGGAATATTGAGAAGCAAGTGTGAGATTTAAGCTGCTGTAGCCTGTTATCTTCAGAATATTTGTTTTCATGAAGGGTCAATGTCATTGTTTGCTGCTGAACATGCTAAGGAGGAAATACAAAAGTTTGTCCAACAAAAAGTGAGCTATCAAATGGAAGGGGATGCTGTTTCTCATTCTTCTGATAGTAAAGCTCATAGAGAGACTTTATTCCAGTGAAACCTTTTTCCATTTTTCCAAAGGAAAATGCTTGCTAGAGACAAAAAAAAAAGCACAGGAGTTTACTAGAAGAAAAGGAGTATGTTGGAAATGACCCCAACACTGGATTTGGGGGATGGAGATAAACGGGAAGAAAACCAGCAACTCCAAAATTAATGAATAAATGTGGGATTACAAAGCATCAAGTACATTTGTAAAATGACAGAACAAGAAAACTTGGAAATATTGTTAAACTTGTAGGGGACTCCAAAGTATATGCCCTACTTCATGTCATTAATGTTTGGATGAAAATTAGAGATAAGAGGAAGGAAAGAGGTAACTGTAAGTAAAACAAGTTTAACAGTATTATTTTTATAAAACATGACAAGTACATGCTACAAAGTAAAGCTTTTTCAGTTATTTTTGTGTGTAATAGGGACACTAAAGTAAACAGATGCCCCTGTTTTTTTTCCTTCCATTCTTATTCAGTTTTAATAAATGTAGGTACTGCGATGGGAAAAAAGAAAGCCTGCACAAAACAGAATGATATAGTAAAAACTGATGCACGTCTTCTTACTTTTACATAGAAGGACTGGATTAAGGACCTAGGTTTACTCTAATAAGTTTTAAGGGGAAGCAGGTAAATAAAAGAATACTGAATATAATAAAAAGTTAGTGTTCACATTGCAACATGGGATGCTTGTAGTGGAAGTCAACTGTATATGTAATTCTTATGTTTCTATGGGGACAGATAAGCTGGCAATAAAAAGAGATTACTTGTTTCTTTCAGTGGCTAGGAGATGCTTTTCTGAAAGCATCCAAGTTTTCTACATCTGGGATGGGAATAAAGTCGAGGCAAAAACAGCACTTACTGTAAGTAGATGCACAGGCTGTATGGTGAGTCTTGGTATGGTAACCTTCATTATTTCTTAATTTAAGCCTGTGAG
Organism: Protopterus annectens; assembly: GCF_019279795.1. Lineage (NCBI taxonomy): Eukaryota > Metazoa > Chordata > Ceratodontiformes > Protopteridae > Protopterus > Protopterus annectens. Next base: position 678,226,049 of record NC_056727.1, on the reverse strand, counting down.
TATGGCTGTCAGTGTGGGACAGTTCTTATTAGAAGGGTTAACCTTCATTATTTGAAGATGGACAGAGTTTTGTGTGTTTTGTATTAATAGGTTATAGGGATCTTCTGAGGGTATGCTTGTTTTTCTGTTTGAGGGTTTTCATTAAAATGAAGGATTTTATAAGATGTTGACATAGGTTTAAGTAGATATGACAAGCAGCAACTGTATAAAAGATCAGCCTGCCAAACGTTAATGGATGCATGTAACACAAAAGTTGAAACTAGACATTAAAAAAAGCTGTTGCACATGACAGCTGGGAATAACAACTTATAATAATGACACTTTCCATATTATCTTTAAATGTGAATGGTGTCATAGGTATGTACAAAAAAGACTAGTGAAATGTATTTAAAATGCATAGTGCAAATAGCTATGTTACAGGAAAGACATTCTGAAAGAAATTAGCATGTGAATTTGATAAAAAAGGATTTCAGGATGGTTATTCAACAGAACATCTCTGACAAATAAGGGGAGCACTTATATTAATTGCAAAAGGAGCTCCAATATTGATAGAATGGGGAAAAAGGTGATAACGATAGATTTGTAGTACTAAGGGGCTACTGCCGAGGGAAGAGGATTATGCTGCCATGCATTTATATTCCACCTAAAACTGCTACAGTGCAGCTTTAGAATATTCAGGGAGAAATCAGCAGCTTTCAGCTGTTAATATTACTTTTAGGAGGGGACTGTAATTTGATTTGCAACAGTGAAGATGTCCCTAGGGGTCCTGAAAGGGAAAATATAACAAGAGGGTAGGTTTTTGAAGAACATTTTGAAAAATTTAATATGGAAGATATGAAGTCAGTAGTATGAGTTTGGAGAGAATTTTTATATTCCCCATGGTACTGAAACTGGGTTAGGCTAGTAAGGCGGCGTATTTCACAGGAGCATGTGCATTTATTTGAAAGTTTTGATACGCATCCAGTATTTCATTTGGATGACATTCCAGTAATAACTAAAATAACATTGCAGAATAATGATTAAAACTGAAACATTGGTACTTCCCCACCTATCTGTTAGAGAAGCATTTAAGGAATGGGTAGTGGAAATTATTTGGGATTTATTGGGGAAGATAGATATTTTTTCTGAAAAGATAAAATTAAACTAGAGTTTGAAAATAGTCTGGAAATAAGAGAGATGGTTAAGAAGTAACCAGAATTATTTAGCGGGACTGACAAAGGTTAAAGTATTGCAGAACAGGGAGAATTTCACAGAACAAAGAAGACTTGCTGCAATTGCAGAGTGGCTAAAGACGAAATAAGGGACTACCTTGATAATATGCATGAGTTTAGAAAGATTGCTGTTAAGCAACTGTTTTGTGCTCTAGAGTTATCAAAAGAGGTTGTGGCACAACGATTCAGGCAACAGAAAGTAGAAAGGTTTGTTGCCAAGCTTAGGGAGCTTATAACAAGTTAAATAATTATAGTTCCTGTAGATTAGATGTATTGTAAATATTTTGGAAATTTTATGAAAATGTGTATAAAGCAGAAAAATATGGAAATCAAGAAAAAAGTTTAAATGGAAATGTTTATGTAAGAATTAAATGTGCTAAGGTTAGAGGTAGGTGAGGCTCAATTACTAACTGTTAGGATAAAAGGAGATGAGATAAAAATGGTGATGTATAACCAATCTACAGGAAAGTCTCCAGGAATAGATGGTATTCCTGAGTATGTTGGGAAGATAGTGATAAAAGATCTGGAAGGTTTTGCTTAACAGTATTTTAAAAGAGGGAAAAGCATAAGAATATCCTGGAAGAAAGCATTGGTGACTGTTGTACCTAAAGATGGTTAAGAGCCATCAGATCCAGCTTTGTATAGACCTGTTTTGATTCTAAACCCAGATTATAAATTGTTTGTATATAATGGCTAAAAGAATGCGGAAGATGATGCCAGAATTGATAGATATGTATCAATATGGTTTCTGGAGGGGAGGCAAACATTTCACAACATTAATTGAATAGTGATGATCCAGAGAAGCAGAATGTAATAAAATACCACTGTTGTTGGTGGGTTTTGAAGCAGAGAAAGCATTCGATAGAGTAAGATAGGATTTTGAGTAGGGCAATGAAAGCATTTGCATTCCCTAATAAAATTATATGGTTGATTAGGAGGGTCTATGAGAAATTAGAGGTGAAATTTAAAGTGGGGGGGGGGGTTCCTCTCTAAGCTGTGATTGAGCAGAGCAACCAGGCAGGTGTCCTCTTTCCCCTTTGTTATGCGAGTTATCTTTAGAATCATTGGCAAAGAAAATAAGTGACTTGGATGTTCAAGGATATAATTGGTATGGTAATCAAGAAAAGTTGGCTTTATTTGCAGACAGTATTATTTTTATTTATTTATTTTACATTTGTTTACTGGAAAAGTCCGACTGGACACAGGTCCATTTTCAGCGGAGGCCTGGGGAGAAAAGCTCCAAATACAGTATAATACACAGACCCAGATTTTATAATATAACACATGTGAATTAACATACAGGGAGATTTTACAGTAGAACATACTTAGCAGTAATGAACTTTATTTTTTAGAACTATAGGATAGTACAGCAGGGGTGTAAATAAATCCAGAAAAGGACATTTCGGTGTTGTGGAACATTCTGAGACCGTTTAAAGTATTTTCGGGATACAAAATTAATGAAGATGAAAAACAGACAGTAGCTGTAAACTGTGTATATATACACACACAGACACAGACAGACACACACCATATTTATGGTGACCTGATAAATGAAGTACTTAAGAATGTGGATTACAATGGATGCCATTATGGCATCTTAGGTTATGTTGGAAGAGACTGAAGATTGCACAAAAACTGAGAAATTAAAAAGTCCATTTTATGGATGTGGATAGCAAAACAATAGCAATGAAAATGTTTTTAGTCCCTTTACTTTTCTACACAGGTCAGACATATTTTTATCAGCTGGAGGAGACCGTCTGGATAGCAATTAAACAGTTGAAGGATTTTATTTGGGAGGAGAAGAGGGCAAGAGTCAAGTGGGTTAAGCTGATACTTCCAATAGAACTAGGTAGTTTGGGATTACCTGCTTTGAAGGGGTATTTCAGAGCTACACAGATAAGGTTCCTGTATATAACCCAAGCAGAAAACTATAATTCAAAGTGGAAAGGGAAGATGATGAAGGGGAGGGCTCAAGAAATGAGGACAAACTGGGATTTTGGATGCAGATCCTTAAGGAGACTAACAACCATACAGAATATTATATTTATAAAGTAGCAGAAAATATTCTAAGAACTAAGCCAACACAAGAATGGAGAAAATAAATTCTGCCAATAGGGTTACAGAGATTAGTCAAGAGGGGGCTGGAATTTACTGGAGAAAACTGTCAAATGAACCAAGGTATTGGGAGCAAATAGAGAAGGAAAAGTAATAGAATGGGAAGCGGCCATGAATTTATTTGGATTGCAGTCTAGAGATTTCCTTCCCTATCAAGGATTGATATTAGAGTATAGGCAAAGAGAAAGAAATAGGGGGATCCTAAGCAAAAGACAAGAACTGTTAGAGTTTTTAGTATAATGTAGAACAGAAGCTGCTGTTTAAAAAGGGATAATTAGTAGGGCATATAAAATATTGCATGATAACTATAGGAATCAATCAGACAAGGTTAGAAAGGATTGGGAAGGCAGATTGGATAAGCAATTCACAAATCAACAATGGGGAGGATATATGTATGGCTCCCAAATATGCAGCAAAGTCTAGAAAATTTAAGGTCTTTGCTTGGAATTGTTTGCATAGGTATGTTTATACCCCAAACAGACTCCAAATAATTTTTCCTCGGGTAGATTGCAAATGTTGGATGTGTGATGGGAAAGAAATAGGTTGGGAACGAAATAGGTTGGGAACACATTTTTTGGGTGTGTAATGAGTTGGCTGGCTTTAAAAATTCCCTGCAGACTACTCTGTCAGAAATACTGGGTAAGTAAATTGGTGTAATTAAGGAAATTATTTTTAGCTGTGATACAGAATTGGAATTGCCTAGACATAGTAAGGCCTTGTTAAGTTTAATTCTAGTGCCAACCAGAAAAGCAATAACTAGAAAATGGAAACCAAAGCCTAAACCAGTTGTACTAAAAGAAGTGAATATTTTAAGAGAGACAAAACTGGAATTGGGATCTTTAGAAAAGGGTAGGAGCAAATTGTATAGGAAAAAACGGGAATTGTGGGAACAATACTTGCAGAATAATGTTTTGGAGGAGGAATGGTGTTTAAGGAAAGGCAGGAATTGAATGAGCTATGTAATGTTTGACTGACAATGACTGTAAAGATTATAAGTGATGTATAATGTTTGCAGCTGAAAATGTCAATATGGTTTGTTTTCATGTATATAAATGTATGATTGCCTGTGTCATAAGTGATCTTTCAATAAAGATTTTTCTTAAGGACACCAAGAAGGTGAAGTAGGCTTTCTTGGAGGCCTAATATGAAGGATGCCTTTTAGAGATTATTGCTCTGTAAATGAAGAAGCAAGGGGGGATTCAGAGGCAGATGAGCAAAAAATGGCTGACAAGTAAGATTAACAAATGAGTATGCTGGATCAGAAGTGAGCAACTCACACAAATAGGCAGGGACTATAGGAATACCCACAGAAAAAGGGGCCCAGGTCACACTCAGAGTTTTTTTGTTTGGTGTCTCATTTAGCCACATAGGATTTTCTAATATCGGGTTTTCTGGCCTCCTGCAAAACCAGGAGCATGTCTTTAGAAAGTTGGTATAGAAAAGGAATCAAAAATATGACAAAGTCAACCAAAGAGGGGAATAAGTGTCTGTGGATGAGAAATTCTTGCCCTGTGTGAGTAGATCCATCCTGTGATGTACCTTGTGATTATTGTACTGTTCACTTAAAATAGAACAGGGAACCAATGCTGCCTAGGCCAAAAGGTTTCAGATCCTGCATAACTTTAAACCCAAAACACCACAGCAACAAGACAAAAATAATAAAATACCACAGTATAAAAGTCACGGACTGCAGAACAGTTTCCACCAAGATTTAATTCAAACTTAGCGCTTCGGCACCAAGCCTTCAATGAGTACAAAATTCATTCTATACTTCATTATCTATATATACAATAAAGTCAAACAATCATCAATTAATCAAACAGTCAAACAAATTAATTAAATCACATATTTCCAATTACATTCCTTATTTAACCTATAGTGTTCCAAAGTATTATACTTTAAGTTTCTTTCTTCATTAACTTGTCTTTAATATGTAAGCCTTCTCCCAATACTGCTTTTATTTTTTCCAGAATGCATCCTTCTAAACAATCTGATTCAGCATTGTGTGCAGTCATAAAATGTTGTCCCAAGGGGCTTTCTATTTTATGGTTTTTAATGTCCCTTGTATGTTCTTGTAAACACATCTTAAACGCTCTACCTGTTTCACCTATATACTAAAGGTTACAACTACATCTAAGGGCATAAACTATTCCTTCTGTATTACATGTGCACAAGCCGCTACGTGTAGATCTTACATTATTAATTTTTGAAAAAGCAGTCACTACATGTTTACACACTGAGCTTTTTTTTTTACAAGCTATAGTTCCCATTTTGTTTCTCATAAGGTTTGGATATATGCTGACTTCTGGTGGTACATAAAGATTATGTACCACCATATTTGCCAAATTTCTGTTCCTCTTATAAGAGACTTTAATCTGGCTCTTTACCAAGTGTCTCAAATCATTGTGATTTGTTACCATTTTCCAATATTTTTTAACTTCTCTGACTATACTTTCTGTCAATACATTAAATGTAGTAACAAAATATACTTCTCTATCTCCTTCATTCCTCCTTTCATTATTTACATTTTTCCTTCCTATTCCATTCTTTTTCCGTTTTCCAGAACACTGTCATATCTTGTTATTCCATACCTGCATTCGCTTACTCTTTTCTTGGATTCTTCCACTATTTTCCTGTTATACCCCCTTTCTGTAAACATATTTTCTGTCCTTAACCATTCATTTTCAAATACACCATCGGAACTGCATAAGTTATTTAGCCTCAAAAATTCATTGTAGGGCAGTAGAGCAATTAGATGGCATAGATGGCAACTAGTACCATAGAAAAAAAGCATTATTCTGGCCAAATTTCCTATGGACTGTTGTTTCAAGACAATTAATGTCTACATCCAAGAACGTAACCTTTCTTCCCATTTGTATGCCATCAAATTTAAAGCCAAAATCATTATCCTGCAAGTCATCTATAAAGGACTGAGCCTCGTCTATATTTCCATCACATAGAAATATGAAGTCGTCTATAAATCTAAAATAGACAACTTGACTTTTGAAAAAAAGTGTGTGTGTGTATGTATGTATGTATATATATATATATATATATATATATATATATATATATATATATATATATATATATATATATATTCTGCTTCAGATTTTGCCATTACAATATTCACATACATTGGGGCAAAAGCTGGCCCCATTGCTGTTCCTTGCAGCTGGTGGTAAATCTCACCATTACACAGAAAATAGTTATTTTTCAAACAAAAATCCATTAGTTCTATTATAAAGTGGGTCAGTGGAGAATCACCCAAGAAATAGTATACTGCTTCAATAACATCGTTATGTCTTATATTGGTGTGCAAGCTTTTAACATCTAGGCATAACCAGTATATATTATTATTCCAAACTCTCTCTTACTAATTTTACACAAGAAGTCCCGGCTATCTTTAAACGAAGGTAGAGCGAACACATATGTTTTTAAATATTCATGTAGCAAGATACATATATTCTTTAAAAATATTTTTCAGCTGAGACTGTTGGTCTCTCACTAAGATTTTCAAGTCCTTTGTGTTTTGTGTAAAGAGTAAAACTCTACAATACATGTATTTTCTATACTAAACTTTTCCAGGTCACCATTAACAAAATATCCCAAACGTAAGCCTTTCTGAACCAAGGCTTCATACTCTTTCATAGCTTTTCATATTGCTTCACATTACACTTTTCGTATACGTTTTCATCATTTAAATGAACAAGACACATTTCAACATACTGAACATGATTTAAAATCACTACTTTGTTCCCTTTATCTGATCGTTTTACTACCATCCTTCTGTCTGCACACAGTGCTTTAAAGGCTAACCATTCATTCTTAGTCAGGTTATAATGTACATTCTGTTTATCTCTTCCAAAGTCCTTACATAATTTTTCTATTACAAAATTCAGTGTCATAATAAAACTCTGTATGTTAGCGTTAGAAAAAGGGGAGTATAAAGATTTTGACCCCTATTGTGTCTCAGTTTTTAAATTACTATAAGCATTAATTTCATCATCACATAAATCATTCTCATCTGAAATGCATGAATAAAAAGATTCATTGAAACTTTCATTTAAATTTTCTAATTGATTCATGTTATGCATTTGATTCATATTTTGCTTATTAAAATAATCAGTTACATGCAGTTTACTGCTCAGTTGAAACAATTCAGTTTTTATAACATGTAGCCTTGACAAAGCCATAGGTATAAACTTTAACCCTAAATTTAAAACAGAAATTTCCCTTTCTGGCACATCCATACCTGACAAGTTAAGAACCAACTCATGAATGACATTACCATCATTATTATTAATTCCATTTAGTCCTTTTATTATAGTACTTGGTGTTTTTGTTTGGTGTCTCATTTAGCTACATAGGATTTTCTAATAGCAGGTTTTCTGGCCTCCTGCAAAACCAGAAGCATGTCTTCAGACAACTGGTGTAGAAAAGGAATCAAAAATATGACTGAAAAAGTCAACCAAAGGGGGGGATAAGTGTCTGTGGATGAGAAATTCTTGTCCTGTGTGAGTAGATCCATCCTGTGATGTACCTTGTGATTATTGTCCTGTTCAGTTAAAAAAGAACAGCGAACCAATGCTGTCTAGGCCAAAAGGTTTCAGATCCTGCATAACTTTACCCTTGTCATGTGGGGCCTTAAAAATTTCATCAGCTGCAATGCCAAAAATATGTTGATTGTCCAAGGGGAATCATGCAATTTAGCATTATGTCATCAAGGAGTGCTTAGAGGCGGAGCCAAGAGTATCTCCTCATCACAGAACCAAACGAAGAGTTTTGATTTTCAGTGACCTTAAAGAGTCATGCTTTTTGAGGGCAGGAGGTTGGGAGCCAGGGGAGCAGAGAGGCTGAAAAAGTGTCCTGAACGGCATCGAGTACTACAGAGACTGCAGAAGGTCTGGGAGAAATCTATTTGCATGAGTTCATAGTACCTTTTTTGAATGTCAGACAATTGGCAATAATCCTACTTAGTGTTCCATCATGCGAAACATGATGTCCCCAAAGGATAATGCTTTCATAAGGGGGAATCTGGGGATAGTGAATATTCCTGTTCAGACCTTAGGGCAGGAGGAGAAGAATGGATCTAGAAGGTCTAGACCAATGACTGCTCACCAGAATGCAAGTCCCAGTCATCCTCATTAGAATCCGATTCCCTAGGATGCTTTGAAGGGGTAGAGGAGCAGGAAACAGAAGCAGGAACAGATAAGCCTGGGGGTAGGGTGGGGTTCAGATCCACAAAAGCTTGAAAAGCCCTTGAGTAAAATCATGCCATTCTTGGTGAGGATTCTTAGTCACAGGGCCACATGTTTGGTCTTCTGTTTTGTTTTTAAAGGAATATCAGCTTTAACCAAACTAGGAGTTTGAGCCCTGCCTAGATTCAATAAAGGTGCCAAGCAACTCTTTCCTTACAAGTCTGTGGGTAGTCCCCCTAAGCCCCTCTGATATGATCAGCTGTAGTTCCCCTTCCTCATCTGTAGCAGACATAGGTACAGCCTCTGCAGACATACAGATAAAGCAGCCTCATGTCTGCTTCCAAGTCTGTTGTGATAGAGCTGATGCAGGCATCAGACGGTCCTCTGATTTTTAATACAACCTGATGGGAACATCTGGAGAAGGCTAGACAACAGATTTAGAATGCATCTGTTTGGCTTTTTCAGTGGCAGCTGAACATGCAGATTGACAGATTTGGAGGCCATAGTACCCTGCATCTAAACTTTAAGCATTGGTTCTCCAGGTAAATTGAAAAATATGATAAGACTACTGGTATGATCATGTGTCACACCTAAACAAACCAGTCACTTGTTGTGTCTATCTTTATTGGGTATCTGCCTCCCATAAACATGTTTCTCCTTCCTGGATGACCTGTAAAAAGCAAATGTAGAGGGGAAAAAAAAAAGGAAGAAAGAAACCCCAATGGGGCTTGGTAACAGAACTAACTCTACGAACGTCTTGCAGAAAGAATTCAAGGCAGCATTCAGACTGGCAGCAAAGAAGTTCTTAGGATTAGGTGCTCATACATCACATATGTACCTTACGCCTTGAATGTAGGGCATACGAGTAATGTGCAGTGCTTAGAAGGTACAGAAGCTTTGGTATACTGGCTGGACATTTGAACATCCCCAGCAGGATATCCCAGAAGTAAAGAATACAGCAGCAGTGATAAGGAAGGACATCGGTCCTCATGAAGCCTGCCCTGGATTTAGAAAGTGCATCCAGCTTGTATTGCCATGTAAAGGTATGGACAGAGGACAAAATTACTGCCTGTAGAGTACTTCTAGAGTTATCCTTTTCATTTTACCACTAAAGAGGAAAAAGCTTCTTCTCTCTCAGCTACAGATCATCCATTCTATCCTATAGCAGCCTTCTTACTGCCCAGCACTATCCCCTCTCATCTCCCTTTGTTCTCCCTCTAGACCTCTCTGAAGCTCTAACCAAGACCTACTACAAATCTAGAAACCCAAGTCTAAATTTGGACACATGTACAGCTATCACCCCACTATTGCCTGGAATAGGCTCCCACTAGAAATCAGGACCCTTACACATCCTAAATTTAAGACCGCCATCAAAGAGCACTTTAAAAGTCACTGGTCCTGCCACTGCACTCTCCCTCCTTAACATCCCCTACTTCTCATATCTTAATCTGCTTTCTGCCCTTAACTCACTCTTCCCAGTAGCTCTCTCTAATCTTCCTTGACTACTCTTTTTGTACTGTCTTCTAAAATCTATTAAGCAAATTGCCTCAGAGAAACATTCTATTGTAATTGTCTTGCCTTCAAAACTACATCATGATAAAACTGGGTTTTTGTGACCACTTGCCCCAAAAACTATACTCCTCTTAATGACATATTTCTTTTTATACATCTTGAAATAGTTATGCTATACTCCTGATTATTGACACTGTATAACATTGTATTGCTGCTTAATGCCTTGTAATAATCCTGTAACATTGCTGTTTAATGCTAATTTATGATGAAAATTGTATAATATGTTGAAGCTTTTCTCCACGGGCCTCCACTGAAAAAGGGCTCTTCAGCTCAGTCGGACAATCCCGGTCAACAAATGTAAAATAAATAAAATGTGCCTCTATAACTTGCCTGGATTCGCCTTGCCGTGGTGAATGTAACAAAATACAGTAATAGAGGATAACCAGTGTGCAGTGGTTTGTTTAGAGATGGGTTGACCTTTCTTTACAGTTTTTCTGGTCTCCTGTAACACCTGCTGCACATCCTCATGAAACAACTACCTAAACAGCTAAGATTGAATCATCCAGGGTGTCAGCTGAAATTCATCCAAACTGGGTTTACCAGATGCCCCTAAGACTGTGTAAGCAGATCCAGACTGTGAGGAAGTCTGTGGTAAATTGCCCTTGGCCAGTGCCATTAAAAGGGAGAACCAAGATTGCCTCAGCCAATAGGAGGGGGGTCATGACAATATCTTTGGCATTTCTTACTGAACCTTCAGAAGTTCATTGTGAATCATTGGGAAGGGTGAAAATGTATATAGGATCATTCCCTTACAAAGGAATGAAAATGTCTGTCCACTTCTCCAACTGTCTGCTTTGAAAGGAGGCAAAGAGATTTGAGGTAGTCCCCATATCTGGACTAAATCCTGGAAAACCACTGCCTTGAGCTGCCACTTGTGCAGGTCTGCCCAGGATCTGCTTAGTCTGTCTGCTGCAATGTTCTGCTTTGACTGAATGTATGATGCCCGAAGTCAGAATGCTGTAAAGCGAAATCCCAGGCCATCATTGCGAACTGACAGAGAGGATATGACCAGAGGATTTGACCTTGTACCTCCATGTTTGTTGAGGTATTACATCACTGTGGTGGTGTCCATAACTACCAGAAGAGGACCCAGCATTCATAGGTGGACTGTCAAGGTATGAAACACCACCATCTCCTTGTTATTTATCTGTTTCTGTGCTTCCTAGGGCTCCCAAGTGACTTGCATTCGTATCCCCATTGACACAGCTCCCCAAGTGAAGTTGGATGAATGTCTAGACGGGTTGTACTGGCACCAGGGAAGAAAGGAAGCCCTGGATTAATATTCAGGTGATCTCTCCACCATTATACATTTGGGCTGATGAAGGGCAGTGCCGGCAATTGAATCCCAGGGAATAAAGGTGCTAGGTCCAACAATTTTGGATATGCTGCTGAATTTTTCTAATGTGAAGATGGGCCAGTGGTATCATAAAACTCATGGAGCGTGTTTTTTGATAAACCTACTCAGATGCCTAGGCCCCCAAACACTCCGTTCATGAAAAGTCTGCAGCCACCTGATGTTCTGCCCTCCCTTCCTTATGGCCAGGTTCCCTTGTCCATCAGGCTTTCCCTGTCTCTCCAGTTTGGCAAAAGAGTACCACAGGGGCATGGGTTCTAGCCTTTATCTGGCAGGTTACTTTATGGCCTGGAAACCCCTTTCCTCCTCCTCCAGTGTCTCTCAACCTCTTGCAGAACAGCTTCCTCATTTTCAAGGGGTATTGGAGGGTCTTTTAGACCAGAGTACCATTCATCTGGTTCCACAGACAGAGAGGTTTAGGGTTTTATTCCAGGATTTATTGGTCCCCAGGAAAAGGGGCCTTGGAGACCTGCCCTAGAGATTTCCTTTCTGAATACTTTCCTGATAGTGTCTTCCTTATGAATGCTTTCTCTTCAGGCTTTGTTTCCTCTGTTGCTTTCCCTGGCCTTTCTAGTTTACCTAGATGTAAAGGATACCTTCATATTCTTGTCCACCCTCTATTCAGGAAATTTTTGCATTTCTCTGTTTCTTCTCTCATTTTCAGTTCTCAGGGCATTCAGTTGTTCCCTTAGCTGGACAACCTTTTGCTTCAGGCCCCATCCTTATCCAAGCTGATGTGGGATCTTCATTTTACCCAGGTTCTGTTGCACAGCTTGGGGTTTACTATCAACCTTTAGAAGTCAATGTTGACTCCATCTCAGGATCACATTTTGTAGGCTGCAGGATACAAACTGTTCCAGTGCTAGCCTGTCTTCCTGCCTCCAAGGTTTTGTCCCTCTCATTTTATTTTCTTTCTGTGCTTTCCCTACCCTCTGTTCTGGCCAGGGAGTTTATCACGGCTCTAGGGTTTGTGGCTTCTACCCATCCCCTTTCTTCCCTGGGCCAGGCTTCATATGAGGAAGTTTCAGTGGTACCCAAGACTGGTGTAGCTTCAACACTGCCACCCACTAGACTGTCTAGCTCCTCTTCTGTCTTTTCCCAACTGGAATTTCACCGGTGGTTCAACAGATCTCTTAATCTGGGTTTTCCTTTCTATCCTGCTCAGCTGTCCCAGGAGCGCTTTACGGACACTTCATAGCTGGGGTGAGGAGCTGCTTTACGTACCCTGAAGATGCAGGGCATTTGGCCTCCATCAGCAGAGGGCAGATCACATCAATGTCAGTGAAATGAGGGCTCTCATTTTGACCTTTCAAGCGTTCCAGTCACTCTGGGTGCTAGGTTTCTTGAAGGTTTATACAGACACTGCAGTAATGTGGCACACCAACAAACTAGGTGACACGAATTCTTACATTCTTTGCAGATTAGCCCTGCAAGTATGGGAAATAGCCATCAGTCTGCAGGTGATCCCTACAGGCAGTCTATATTCCTTCAGAGCACAAGCTTGTGACAGATTTCTCAGCAGGTCCAGCACACAGACTCACAAATGGATGCTTCACAGAGATATGTTTCTCTACATAGTTCATCGGTGGGGTATTCAAGTAGACCTCTTTACCTCCCCTCTGAACAGACAAGTTTTCTCAGTTCTGTTCTAGAGTCGCACGTCTTTTGTCTTGGACAGTGAATGCCATGTCTTTCTTCTAAAAGGGAATGCTCCTGTATGCCTTTCCCTCCTCTTCCTGATCTTCACAAAATCAAGAAGGATTCTCCAGAAATCTTGTTGGTGACTCCCTTTTGGCCCAGACAACATTGCTACATCCTTTATTCCATCTCGCCAGGGGCAATCATCACAAGTTACTTTACTGCATGGATCTTGTCACACAGGACAGAGGATCTCTCATTCACCCTCATCTATCCAGTCTTCAACTGACAATTTGAGAGACAGGGTTTTAATTCCTTTACAACAGACCAATTTTCTGAGGACATGCTTAGGCCTCCTGCAGGAGACAAGGAAGCCCAGTACCAGAAAATCATATATGTCCAAATTGAAGAGATTTTCTGTTTGGTATCTTCAACATCACCAACACCCCTTTTCAGTGCGGGTCCCCATGGTTCTTTCCTATCTGTGTGAACTGCTACATCCTGGCTTAGCATATTCTTCAATGAAAACTCACTTGTCAGGCATTTTTGCCTGCCACTTACACCTCCTTTGGCCTCTAGGTGTCCTTTATATCAGATCCCCAAGAAACCCCATTCCTTCTTGGGGTTTTAATTTTGTCCTTGAAAAAACGAACTCCTTTTGAGCCTGCTGCCTTCTCTTCTTCACAACCTTGCACTTGGAAAACTTGTTTTAGTTGTTGCTTTACCTCTGCCAGAGGGGTATTTGAACTCTAGGCCTTGATGGTAGCCCCTGCTTTTTTGTTTTTTCATACAGACAGTGTGCATCTCTGTACAAATCCTTCTTTTATGTCCAAGGTGCTTTATGATCTTCCCTTCTTCGCAGTCTGCTAGTGAGAACGTTCTTCATACCTTGTACCTGAACAGACAGAGGAAATATTTAGACCAAACCAAAGGCCTTTCATAAATCTGATCAGTTTTTTTTTTCTCATACCAGGTCATTGGGTTTGGCAGTTTTTAAGCAGACCATCTCCTCCTGAATTTTCAAGGCCATTCTTTTTGTTATTCTTTTCATGGCACACTGTTGCCTGCATATGTTAGGACTTGTTCTTCTTGAGCAGTGGCTTCCTTCAAGGACTTGAAGCAGCTATTTGGTCTTCGTTTCACACATTCACTAAACATTACAAAATGGATGTAATTTCAGGGGCAGGCTTTGTTAAGGCCATCCTGTGTGGATTTGTGGAGGGCTTTTTCTTGGCTTCCTCCTCCCTACCTTCACTGTACCTTTTGTACTCTCCCAAAGGTGATGAATACTGAAACAGTGAACGGAAGAACATAGTACAGTTGTGTAAAATCTTACCATAGCAGTAGAGGTCCTTTTCATTGTTGCAGTATTCACTCCCTCCTCCCTGTTAGTTTTGCTTCCTTTCTGTGGTTGGCAATTTCCTTCTGGTTGAGAGGTTCTTATCCTTGTCTTCCTCCTTTACTTTTTCAAGAAGTACATGTTCTCTTTTTCAGTGAGTTCCTGGTACTCCTGGGATACTTCATTTCTGGTTTAGGAGCATTCATCCATTACCGTTATGCCCTATGCTTGCATAGGGAGCATACATCTGATGTACAATGCTCCTAGGTAATGAAAGCTTTGGTATATGGGCGGATGTTGGGCTATCCTTGGCAGGAGATCCCAGAGGTGATGAATACTGCATCAGTGAAAAGGACATTTACTGTTATGGTAAGATTTTACACAACTGTACTTTCTCAGAGTAATGCTATGGAATTTGTAGGTAGCACACTGTATTGAGCATCTCATTCAGCCTCTGCAGTTAAATGGAATACTTTCTACAGCTGTTTGGTACATATGCAGTGATAGCTACCAAGACTTTCCACTGTGTAACTTAAAGCTACACCAAGACTGCTCTTTCTCATCTACTGCGAAGAGCATCAACTGGAGTTCTCATTCAAGGACTTGTAAACATTTTCATACTTTTTAGAGGCCTGTCATGAGAAGTTGCCCATATTGACACCTTGATTAAGGCTTTTAGTTCTGCAGCATATGTTGTGCAAAAACATGAGTCTTGCCTATATCTAGTCAATGTCAGATTCACAGTGGGGCCATGCACATACTTCAAGCCCCATAGCTCCCATGAATACCACATTACCATTAGTATACAGAAAACAACAAATTTTCATACAGGCCAAGAGAAGATGCTTTTTTGAGTGTACTTGTGGACATGCTTTGATAACTGCTGGAGGTGTCAGTGGAGTTGTTCTTCAGTAGCCATTATTTTGCAATATGAGGTACTTGATAGTGTATGAAGGGCACACATCCATAACCAGGTAAGTACATCAGTAATTGTCTTTGCACAGCATAGACTCATTCTGATGGCCCACTAATAGTGCATACATCGTCTGCAGGTCTATATTTTGTGACTAATATTTGCTGTCGCATAGTATGGTGCAAAGAATAGGAAAGGCAGCTTGATTTAAAAAGAAAAAAAAGTTTAATCATTGATCAACTCTAGGACTTGAGCTGATGGTTTTAGGATCTTGAGGCAGGTGAACTTTTCCAGGCTGCCAGACATCCATGTTTCCCATTTTGAATTATATAGCCCTGTGTTACTCTCTCAAGTTCCTCCTTGCTGTGCTCAGGCTTCAAGAAGAAATGATCCTACGGTGCCTTTTTAAATTTGCCATAAAACTCACAGTAAGTGTTTTTTAATTTTTATTTTCTTCCTCGTAGCTTTCATTCCAGACCATTATAAAATTATCTTTCTTTAAGGGAAATATTTTTGCTTGTTTCCACAAAGTTATGTCTATGCCAGTAACCATTTTAAATGTTGGGACCTACTAGAGTGACTCCTGAAACGCACAGACTGAATGACCGAAAAACAAAAGGATTTGCGTATGTTAAATCTGAAATTACCATTTCTCAGAATATTCCATTTTCCCTGAGGTATGGTGATCCCCGAGTTAGTATATACAAGTTTTGGAGGTGTGGGCTGCTTGCCCCCCACCCACATCAGGAAGTTCAGGGACTTGACCTCCTGCAAATAAGGTTTAAAGGAGAAGAGCGATGCTCAAAGACTGTATCCCGTCTCCACATACAAACTGCCAGGAAATCGGGGAAAGTTTTATATCTGGATTGTAACCACTCAGTCTCCATTCCAGACTTGTCTGTTTAGCTTCACATGAGCTCCCAGGATGTACATAGTTTGTTACAATCCATCCCAGGCTATGAGGATCCAACATATTTTCCCTTTCCTAGATGACTGCCAGTTGCCATCCCAACACAGGGTGCTCTTGTTCTCTTCCATCTGCTCTTATCTCTTAGAGTGACTGTGAAACCTATCCCACTTTCTTGTGGTTCTTCTGTGGACTCATCTATTTGTCAAACACTCTTGCCCAATGACAGGCTACTGTTCCTACAGCAAACATGGTCTCAAATCCACTATTCCCATACATTGCCTGCAAAGACATGCCACAAGGTTCAGTGTCTTATGGCAGCACCATTTTTGTGGTACCTCTCACCGGGCTCCTTGTGAGAATCCTGTGTTGGATCATTTGGTATCTACATTTAGACTTTCAACCTACCCCAGATGTCTGAAGCATATCCTTCCCATCTGGCCTGTCACAGCTGGATCCAATAAAACCTCTTACAGGGAACCCTTTCTGACTCTACACTTTTCAAGTAATCCAAGGATGTGTCTTCTTGCAGTGGGAGGGCCTTTCAGTGGGTAGACTGTCATGGGGACTTGGATGCCAAAACCTTTTTAGTTGTAGATCATTGTTTGAGAGATAAGGGCAGTTGTCTTGCCCCTTTAATTTACATTTCTTAAACAGGTGAGTGAACTGGTTCAAAGACACTTTAGCCACAATTCTAGCCAGAGGCTTAGTTATGTCTGCAAGTAGCATCTATATACATTAGGTTGTACATAAATATTTGTCATACCACAGAATATTACACAGCTAAATTTTATACATGTATATTTAAATACACCCATCAGGAATACAAGATTGAATGCCTTGGATTTAACATCTAAGCAAATAACAGAAGGAGCATAGATGCTCAGTATGCTTGTTTACAATTGGCTGAAAGCAATCAGGATTATATACACAATGTTATATGTATTAAGATGCTTTTCATTGACGAGTAAAAGAGGTATTTAGGGTATCCTAGAAAGTGACCAAGTATTTGGATCAGTGTTGTAAACAGTTGCTGTGGTTCATACTTGTTAAAAGCAGACTAATCCTGCCAAATGGTAGGATAGGCTGGCACCTAAAACTTTTCCAGGCCAGTAAGTAACTCCCTTTACAGACCATAATTTGCATGTGACCTTCCCTTGATATGTTTTGCTGTGTTGCAATAAATAAGCATCAAGTCAGTAAGCTCCAAGCTGCTATATTTCGTGGCACAAAGTTGAGGGTTTTGTGTGTGTAAAGCACCGTTTATTATCGTGTATTCCTTGTTTAACCTTCCAGCTGAATTTTCAAGTCAGTCAGCTAATTGTCATTTTTGAAATGCTTTATCTGTTTGCCCTACTCTCTCTATGCCCATTGGTGTTTTTTTCCCCCATTACTATGTTTTGGCATGTATGTTTTGTGTTTGTTGCTGGGTTTGACTTTGGATTACTATTGTGTTGGTGACAGTTGTTTTGGATACATAAACATGGAAAGATTGTTTTGTGAGGGTGAACCGTATAATGTAAAAAATGTAAAATATAGCATGCCCTCTCCCCGTGTACATTGAGAGACTGTCAACAGCAAAAAAAAACAAAAAAAAAACACAGCTGTGAGTGATACTTTCTTGAAATATTACTACTTTCATTCTTTTCTGCCCTAGTGGAGAGGGATAAAACTCTGACAGTGGCCCAGGTGACTAAAATTTGTCGACTTAGGTGCTTGACAGCACAGGCACAGAGATGGCAGTGTCCATTCTGTCCATACTGGAGATGCGGGGCCATGGACATGCACTTAAACATATTTCTTAGTTGATCCTTGATGGAGATTAGGGATGCATTGTTAGCCAGCAGTTTTACAGATTCACAGATCAACAAATTGACATGAATTGTCAGTTTGTGACCTGAATTCCAGATCTCATATGCAAAGCCATGGGAAGAATTGTAATGGAAATGATTAATAGTGACCTAGGAAACCTTCAGACACTGGACCCAACCCATTTCCTCTGTCAAAGGCAGGTCATGCCTACTGAACCTGTGGAATTCTTAGAGAAGGTCATTAAGGCAGTGGATGAAGGCAAGGTGGTGCATACTGCCTACCTTGACCACATTGTAAACAAGCTTACAGGATTAGGCATAAACTCCTGTGTAACTTGTTGGCTCAGACAGGACCAAGAAAGTTAGAATTGGAGAGATCGCCCGCTCAGATATACCAGTCACCAGTGGGGTCCCCCAGGTTTCTGTGCTGAGTCTCCTCCTCTTTTGAATCTATTTTTGGAAAAACACACAGACCAGCAGACTGTGGTGAATTAAATAACTTTTAATATAGCGCTAAAAAGCACATACAGAGAATATTAGGCAAACTGGTTTTGGCTAAGAGAAAAGTAGCCTTCTTCAGTGCAAACATGCAACAATTGAAACATCCCATTCTCTTATAGACAGTAGTTGTGGCTTAATTAATTCAGTTAGTATTTGAAGGTCCTCATTCAAACCGGGGGAGGAAAGACCCCCCCCCCCCCAATTTAATAATCCATTTTTTCTCCATATCGTTAAGGGTCTGATGCCATCCCAACTTATTGGATCTATTGCCCCTGATCCGATCAATAATTGCAAAATAAAAGGACGCATTATTATGTACACCAGTATGTTTATAAAGAGCGTTTGTGATTCTCTGATGCCTAATGTCACTGTGGTGCTCTGCAGTCCTAAACTTGACCAGACGTGAAGTCTGGCTAACATAAAATGCAGAGCAACTGCATGTGGCCAGATAAATGACCCCATCAGTTAGACAATTAGCAAAAAAAGAAGTGCTATGGACCTCACTGGTATTTTTACTGCTAAAATCCGTAGTCTTAAAAACCTTAGGACAATAAACACAATGACCACAGGGAAAACAACTGACCAAATGGTCCCCTAGTAAGGTGGATTGAACTTGTGGAATAATCCTGCCTGTGTCCTCATTTGTAATGACTCAAAATAGAGCCCAAATTCCTGTCCTTCCTATAAGAAAACTGACATCTATTCAGAATTCCAGATAGTTTATCTGCCATGAGAATATTCCAATGCCGTTGGACACTATTGGTTAGAACACCCATGTTCCTTCCATACGCGGTAACAAAGCGTACCACTGGCTCATGTTCCTGAGGTTTAATTTTATATTCCAGGAGAGAGTCTTTGTGGATGGAATCCACTGTGTTCTTAGCATGTAATATATCTCCCAATTACCATTTGCAAAAACCAGGAGGTAAGGTCATCCCTGTACATATTGTATGAAACTTCCTTAGAACAAGTACACTTTATTCTCATGTATTGAGACTTTGGAATATTCCTGCATATGTGAGGAGGATGGTAGCTGGTGGCGTAGAGAAAAGGAATTGCACTCTGTATTTACGGTAAACTTCAGAACTCAAGTTGTTATCCGTTTGCCTAGTTACTAATGCATCCAAAAATGTGATACTATCCTTAACTGTAGTTCACCATAAATTGTATTCCCCACTTGTTTTCATTCAAATAGTTAACAAAATCTTGAAGATACTCAGATCCTGATCTCCACATCAACCAACAATCATGCAAATACCTCCTCCATATGTCCATGTCCTCCAAAAATATATTGAGAACTATCATAAATGATCTCTTCTTCAATCTTCTTCTTCTAGCTGCTCCCGTTAGGGGTCGCCACAGCAGATCAACTGTTTCCATTTCTTCCTGTCCTCTGCATCTTGCTCTGTCACACCAACCGCCTGCATGTCCTCTCTCACTACATCCATAAACCATATCTTAGGCCTTCCTCTTTTCCTGTCACCTGGCAGCTTCATCCTTAACATCTTTTTCCCAATATAGTCTGCTTCCCTCCTCAGCACATGTCCAGACCAACGTAATCTTTCCTCTCTGGCTTTGTCTCCAAACCTTCCAACTTGGGCTGACCCTCTAATATACTTATTCCTAATCCTGTCCATCCTCGTCATACCCAGTGCAAATCTTAACATCTTCAGCTCTGCCATGTCAAGCTCTGACTCCTGCCTTTTTGTCAGTGCCACTGTCTCCAACCCATATAACATAGCTGGTCTCACTACCCTCTTGTGAGACCTTCCTTTTCACTCTTACTGGTACTCGTCTGTCACAAAACACTCCTGACACTCTTCTCCACCCACTCTATCCTGCCTGTACTCTCTTCTTCACCTCTCTTCCATCTGTTCTTCAATATATGCCATAAATAAATCTGCGTATATAGGGGGCAAAAGAAGCCCCCTAGCTGTACCCTGAATTTGAAGGTAACATGCATCATGATATAGAAATACATTTTTGGTAAGGGCATGTTCAGCTAATCCTAACAATAGCGTATTAAACCCAGGAGAATATAAAGCTTTAGAAAGCCAGTATTCCAAAACATCAGTACCTGCCCAATGAGGAATGTTAGTATAGAGGGCAGTTATGTCAAGAGTACAGAGTAATCATCCCGGTTCTAGCTGTGATTCAGAAATCTGAAGAAATTCAGCTGTGTCCTGTATACAGCAAGTACCCACTTCAAAAGGGGTTTAAGATATTTTGTTAAAAACTGAGACAATGGTTCTGTGAATGAGCCGCTTCCCGATACAGTAGGCCTACCGGGGGGATTCTGTGGGTCTTTGTATTTTAGGGAGAAAATAGATAAATTGAGAAAGGGGGTCCGGCACAGATAAATAGGGAAACGTATGGTTTGAAATAATTCCCTCATCCTTGGCTAAAGAAAGAAATTTGTCAATCTGTTTCTTAAAGGAGGGGGTCAGTTTGAGAGGTAAACACATATAATGTCCATCTGAAAGTTGCCTCAAAGCTTCAGAATGGTATTGAGACCAATCTTGTGCTAAAATCACCCCACCTTTATCTGCAGACAATATAACCAAACTATGGTCATCAGCCAATCCCTTCATACATTTCAGTTCAATCTTTGAGAGATTATTTGATCCATTACCAGACTCCCTAGAATAGAAATGTATAACCCTAAGTACACTGTTCTGAAACATTTGAACATTAGAATTCATAGGTGGTGTAAAAATAGACTTATGGTATCTGAATTCATCTTGGACCCTATTAGAATCATTATCCTGAAAAAATAATCGTAGGTTAAAAGTTTTGCAAAACACGCTTATATCATCATTAGCAAAACTGTCCTCAGGAACAAAAGCCAGGTATAAAAGTTAGTCCTTTTACTCAAAATGTTAATGTGTACAGGTGACAAAGTACAGGATGAAATGTTTAACACATTCAAAGTAGTTATTTCTGAGCAAACATTCTCAGTAGCCATTCCATGTTGTTCAATCCGATAATGCTTCCTACCTCCCCGCTTTTGCTTATGTCTAAAATGACATTTTTGTTTCTTTTTGGTGTTGGGGATCCTGTGGTGCATTGTGCATCGGACTCCGGCTGAAGACGAGTCATCTCCAGTGGTGGTATAACCCATAGAAGGCATTTTCTTAAGAATAGATCGTGAACGCTTTTTTCTTGAAACAAATTTATAAGGTTGTTGAAATCTAACATGTTTAACCTGATTTTTAGAGAATGGATCCCCAGTCTCATAATCAGCAAGATCCCTCAAAAATTTATTTTTCTTTCTCTCTAAGTTGTTCCTCTAAACTTAGTAAATCACTGCTGAGTTTTTTAAAATTCAAGTTGTAAGAGGGTTGACCCTCAAACTGCTTAATTGAATCACACATATGTGTGATATCCTGTAGCTGCTGTTCAATAATCCTCTCATAATGTCCTGCTAGAATCTCCACGAAATTCAAAGTCTCCTTATGTTGGGCATCAGCCCAAAGTTTAGTAAGAGTGGCATCAATATTATTTACAAGAGGCTGAACCCAGTCTCTAAGCCCCCTAGGTGTAATGTCTTTAGCATGTCATAGACCCCCCCCCCCCGGTATACTACCATCTTACAGGAAGATCTAAGACAGACAAGTGACTGGTACCTCAGCCACTGCTTAGAACACAGTGCCAAGAAATGCATAATTGAACATTTTGGGAAATTGGCCCCCAGGATTAATTACCTCATTGATAAAATACCCCGAAATATAGACATAGTATTCAGGGGTTTAGCGAATCATGTAGACAGTAACGTAGCTTTTGACCAACAAGAGACTTCCCATACTCTGGAACAGACTACCTATCTATGTCACAGAGCTCCTCATTAGCACTCTTTAAGAAAAATCTTGATGATTGGATGGGAAATGGGAAATTCACCCCGCGGATCACTTCTGTGGCTCTGCTAGACAGGGGCACAGGAAAATAATTTTCTTGGGTGGCGAAAGCCAGGGTACATTTTTTGGCTAGGCTTGTATGGGCCGTAGGGCCAATAGCAAAGTACCTACCCTATGAACCTATGTGTCTAAAGATAGTAAGAAAATCATTCTATGTCACTCGGCTTATAAGTAAGTAAGGTCTTTGCTCTAGCTTTCTAGTATCAAGTGACTTTCCAGGTAGTTTACATTTCCTTAGAGCACAGTCTAGTGGCAGCCTCTTTGAGCAGGTCCAGTACACAAGCTTAAGGAATGGATGCTTCAGAGATGTGTCCCTGGACATTGTGCATTTGTGGGTATTCCAGAGGTAGATCTTTATGCCACCACTCTGAACTGTCCACTTCTTCTATTCTGTTAGTCCCAAGTCTTCTGGCTTGGAAAGGGGATGTCTTTTCCTTGGAAGGTGTTTCTGTATGTCTGCCCTTCTCTCCTTGTCTTACCACGAGTCTTGCACAGATCAGGCAGGATTCTCCCAAAATCTTGCTAGTGACTCACTTTTAGCCCAGACATTTGTTCCCTTTCTTTCTCACTTAGCCAGCGGCAATCACCAGACATTACCTCCCTGGACGGATCTTTTCACACAAGACATGGGTCTCTTCAGCTGACGCTGTGGGTGATAGGGATTTGATCCTTTTCAAGTACCTCTTTTCTGAGGACATGCTTTGGGTTTTGCAGGAGGCCAGGAAACTCACTATGAGGAAATTGTGT
The DNA here is from genome assembly GCF_019279795.1 of Protopterus annectens. NCBI lineage: Eukaryota > Metazoa > Chordata > Ceratodontiformes > Protopteridae > Protopterus > Protopterus annectens. The sequence continues at coordinate 678,202,826 of NC_056727.1, read as the reverse complement.
TGTCTGGTGCTTCTCTTGCCATCACGATTCCATATCTGTGGGGGCTGCTCTGGTGTACTGTCTTATCTTATTTAAAGGGATGTGTTTTGCATACTGGCCACTTTGTATGAAGGTAATCTTATGTAGGTTTGGGGTTCTGATAGGAATGTGGATTTTCCAACCATAAATTTTGTGGCTGCAACTTTTTTTTTTTTTTTTTTTAAACACTGACATTGAGCAGCGTTTAGCAGGTGACTGTGCTTTTTCCTGAAATCTGAATACTTTAGGTCTTTGAGCAATGAGGAATGGATTCTCAGACTTTAGAGTTGCTGCACTGTTTGCTAGTGATGGGAGTATGGAGCAAAGAGACATTATTTACAGTAGACTGAAGCCTGCGTATTATTTCTCGTACTGGGAATTTCCCACTAAGGTGTAACAGAATAAACTTATAAGAAGTTTGATTATAAGGAAGCTGAGGAGAAGAACCAGCCTTTACTGCACTAGCAGTCGACCATTTTAAAAATGGAGCAGTGATGCTCCATCCATGGAACAAGGGTGATGAATTAGTATTTTTTGTTGGAGGTTGTTGGTAGGACAGTGAGTTTATTTTTAGAGCTGGCAACTATTGGAAGTCTATATTTTAGTTGTGACTGTTGGCGTTCCTTAAGGGTTTCCTTACCTGCAGGGGGCAGAAAGGTGTGATATTTTCAATGCCTAGAAGAGGGCTTTTGAATTTTAGCTCTCATTTTTTCATGTACAAGTAAAAGGCAAGACTTTTTCACTAACAATATTCCAAGGTGTTTGAAGGAATGAGTGGTTTTCAGGGCAATCTGATAATGGCCTAGCATGACGCTATCTGTTGGCTTTTCGTGTAATTTTTAACAGGTACCAAAGAGTATAGTTTTTGTTGTAGTGGGGTGTGCTTAGTCAGTGGTTGACTATTAAAAGTTTGTTCTGGGGATGAGATTTTATAGTAGTTTGTGAAGGGCTAGATCTATCAATAACCATGCCATCTGCATAAAAAAAATAGTATGGAATTATCAGCTGGGTGTCTTATTAATGTAAACGGAGAAAATTAATAAGCTAGGGCAGCATCTTGAGGTGCACTTTTGAATAACCGTGGTGAACAGTGGCAGTAACTTTAAAGCAGGGCAGAATTGCAGGGAGCAGCTGAATTGGCGAGGCCAACTGAAGTGAGGAGCAGTTGCATTATAGTAGGTCAACAGCTTTTTGATTGTGATCTGACAACAGCTGGGAACAGTCACTTTTTACAGACTGCCAAAGTACTCTCATTTTAGCTACTTTATTAACTGTATTTACCTCTGATGTCCAATTGTAAGTATATAAAAATCATAATATTAGTAGTGTGTTCCAGTTCATTTTATTCAAATATGTACTTGCCTTGCCTGGTCAAATCAATATTTTATTTATTTGACATTTTTTGACCGGGATAGTCAGACTGGGACAGAGTCCATTTTCAGCAGAGGCCTGGGGAGAAAAGCTCCAGTATACAGTAAAATAATACAGGAATTCAAATATTCAGCAATTTACACAATAATCAATAAAAGAATACAGGAAAAGTAGAACACAAATTTTGGTAAATACACAAATAGTGTAGCTGTTGAACTGTAATAAAAACTGGTGTCAATCACTTGAATCCACAAACTGACTTAGTAACTATTCTTTATAACCACTTTATTAACTGTGTAGACCTCAGTTGTCAGTTTACAGCCAAATAAAACAGTAGCTACAGTAATGTTTTTCAGCTTGTTTTTAATATGCCAAGCCAAATTAATGACTGTTTAATGACACTTGAGGTGAGTTAGTTTCATCCATAGACTGACCTCCATGCCCACCAGTTAGATACTTTGCATACATCTTAGAAGTCTGCTTTTGATCAAAATAGTGAGTAAATGCATAAATAGTGTCCACAGTCTATTTCACCTCATTGTCATCAGATGTACACTGCAAACCCCCTTACACGTATATGTGTGCATGCACATACACAGAAACTGTAAAAAAAAAAAAAAAAAAAAAAAAAAAGGCATACCATCTTACTGGTGGCCTGGCAGCAGTACCTCACAATAATGCAGACAAATTTGGATCATAGTCTCATAGGAGATTACTAGGCTATCGACCCAGAGGTCATTTTAAGCCTAGAAATGCTAGCCATTACCAAAGATTGCATTTAGTGATGACCAACCATGTCCAGGAGGGTTGTGGGCACTATCCCCAGTAAGACTGTATGGAGCCCCATCCACTTGTCCAGGTTCCTGTTGAACAGTGTCGTAGAGGTGCTCTGATTCACATGAATTGGAAGCCTGTTCCAAAGACACTGTTTGACTTGCAGGCCATGTTTAGGTCCCTGGAATGGGTATTCGTTGTCTTGTTTGATTTACAGATATGCAGCAAGTTCATTAGGTTTTGGTCTTGGATTGCTCTGTAGGCCAACCATATGTCTCCCGTAAGAAGTCTATATGATAGTGTAGTGACAGGGACTTTAATCAGTCTGTTTAAGGCACATTCTGGAGCCCCTTGATCTTCTTTGTTGGAAACTTCTGAGGTCTCTCTGTTTGCTGCAAGTGCTTAGTATGGTACATGCCGAATGGGGCGTTGTACTCAATTATGGGCTTGATAAGTGCCGAGTAATGGGGGTACAACTTTTGCTCTCAAGGTGATGCCTTTACGAATCAAGTGTGCAGTGTGGAAAGCTGTCCTTACTATGGTAGATGCATGGTGGTCGAAGTTAAGGTCGCAGTCAACTTGTGTTACCAGGTCCCTTAACACTTCATGGGTACTTAGGGTATTGTTGTTGATTTGATAGTGTGAAGGGACATTGTGCCGAGGGAATGATGCATTTATTTCCATTCAGTTTGAGACTGTGAGTACTATACCAGCTGTTGGTCTGCATGAGACCCTCCTGGAATATACTAACATTTGGAGATTCAATGATTGGGCCTAGTTTGCAGTCATCTCAAACTTGGTCTGCTACAACTCCTTAGTTTTGACCTGAACTTCTGAGAAGTATATACCAAACAGTAGGGGGGCCAGCACTGACCCCTGTGGCACCTGCTGGTAACATGTCTGCTACTTGATGTGTAGTCACCCACTTTGATAGTGTGTCGGGTTTGTGAGCCAGTTGGCAACCCATCTTACAAGGAAGCATTTTACATTCAGTTTGCCAAGTTTATTGGTAATGCCTGAATGTGGGATTGTGTAGAAAGCCTTTGCCAAGTCGAGGTATGCTGTGTGCACAGATTTGCTCTCATCAGTGACCTTGGTCACACTTTCCAAGAAATTCACCAGATTTAATAGGCAGGATCTGCCCTTCAAGAAGCCGAATTGGATAAGATCCAGGGTTTGGCGGTCACCTATGTCTTTGAGGTCAAAATGATAACGTTCCATGGCCTTGCAGATGAGGCTGGTCAGACTTATGGGTCTACAATTCCCAGTGTATGTTGCTAGGCCACCTTTGTGGAGGGGAATAACTGTAGCTGTTTCCATTCCACAGGAACACAAAGCCTGTGGTTAGGCTATGACTGACAACTGTACTTAGTGGTGATGTTAGTTCGTGTTTTAGCCGATTTAAAAGACAACCTGGGATATCGTCTGATCCCATAGAGGCTGTGTTTTTTGCCTTGACAGGGCTTTTAGGACCTGCTGTTCAGATATGTAGGGTGGGGTGCGGGGCGGTTTGGGGGAAAGTTTGTTATAAGTTAGGGGATAAGGGAGTGAAACCTTGGACAAACCTATCCACCAGCAGGCTTGCTATCTTTGTGGGGTCAGTGTGTGTGATACCATTGGCCACTAGTTCAGCACATGCTTGGGTCCTACCCTCTACGTTATGTACGTAGCTGTAAAAGGCCTTACGGTTATCCTTGGCTATACTTTCAAAGGACCTCTTGGAGGATTTGACAAGTTTTCGTATTTGCCTGTTGAGTTTGAGGAGGCTGCTTTTCCATTGTTGGACAGTAACTTTTTGCATTTATTGTAATGTTTGTTGATACTGGATAGTCTACTATGGCAGCTTGTTTTTTTCTTGGGGCTCTGGTGTTGATTCTTTCTGGTACAGCTGAGTTTATACACTTTTATGCAAGTGATTGTACAGGGCTTTAGTTTAAGCTTCATTGTAGTTACCACTTCCAGCTTGGGGTGGAGCTTGGAATGCATTTATGCCGTCATCTAGGCATGTATAGTTTGCCTTGGTGAAGCTTTTTAGTCTCATCTTGCCCTTTGTGAGTTCTGGTGGTAGTGTCAGGTCGAAGATGACTGATTTGTGGTCAGTTTTAACTAATGAGGGTCCGACTGTTTGACATGTTGGCGAGGACCAAATCTAGAATGTTTGTTCCTCTTGTCGGTGTATGGGCAATTTGTCCCAGGGAATTTGAATTCACAAAGTCAAGGAACCATTGCACTAGCGAGTTAGGGCTAGCGTAGGTTTCCCAGTTGATGGTAGGATAATTGAAATTCCCCATAACCAGTGTGTTTGGTAAAATTTGGATTGTCTTCAGTTTGGACAAGTAGGCTTTGCGACCCATGGAGGGGGATATATAACTTGCTGTGACTTGAATGGGAGTCTTACCCGCCATAACCTGGACCTGGAGTAACTCCATGGAGTTGTCCAGGCTAAAGAGATGGGAGCTGATTTTATCTCTGCCATAGATTGAAACACCGCCGCCTTTGGTTTTCACACATTCATTTTGTGGTATAAAGGTGTGGAAGACATTGTAGCCTTGCAGGGCTGGGGTACTGTCTGAGGTCTTGAACCAGGTTTCTGTGGCTGTACAGACATCTACATCTTCTAGTGATAGAAATGCTTCCATGTAGTGCAGTTTTTGGTTTAAGCTGCTAGCATTTAGCAGCATGACCCTTATTTTGTTCTGTTTGGTTAATTTCATATCGGTAATGTTTGAGACCTTGCCTAAAAAATGCACTATGGGGTAGGCAAGAGCCTTTGCTAGCAGTCGAAAGCCTATAGGTGCCAGGTGCAAACTGTCTCTGGCAAAGCACCGAGGTTTGTCTACCATGGCTTCCCAGGCTGACAGGAACTGGATCCGCTTTGAATGACACCAAAAACTGAGACAGTTATTGAAGTCATTCATTTTTTGTTCATATTGTGGCATCGTTTTAGGTGAGAGTAGTATTCTGCTTAAGGCTAGTGACACACCTGTCTGGGACACGTACTCAGAGCTCAACCATGTCTGTCTCCATATAGACCAGTGAGGTACGTCTCAGGTCATTCACATCAACATGAACGATGACAGTCATAATGGTAATTGTTGCTGAGAGACCTAAGTGCACGTGTGATTTGATGAATCCTCATACCAGACAGGCAGCTGACCTTTTTCTATGTCCAACTTGGTGAGTGGGACGTCCGTGCATTTCACTATTGAGCCTCCAATGACAAGAAAACTTGGTTTTTGGGCGTCATGCCTTACAGGCTTGGTGGATGTTGCTGTGTGTCATGGGTGCTGCGGGGACTGTTATCTGTAGCAGTCTTGTGTTTTGGAGGTCTCTGGTGTTTCTGTAAGTTTTTCAAGAGAACCTCCGCATATGTGTATTTACAGACCCAGTAATCCAGTACCATGAGCTGCCCCTGGTGTCATGTGAGAATTGGAGGAGCACATTTTCAGAGTGTGAGTAGAAAGGAGGTTATGAAGCCATTGTGTTGCTTTGGGGTGTACTAGGATGATTATAAGGAGGAGCTGGTGGTCAACAAGGTGAAAACTGTATTTTTTTTAGTTAGAACTTCTGTTCATGCTAATCAAAATGTCATCTTGTTAATTTCCAGGGGGTAGTTATTGTACTACAGACTGAGCAGAAGCCTTAGTGGCTGATGGAAAGTAGTCTGTGTTTAATGTAATCAGACTGCTGAATGTAAGCTAGTATTTCTAATACCTCACCAATTGCTGTGAAGGATGTACATTGGTCTGTAATCGGAGGGAGTATTGGTTTTGTGAATTGCTGTACTGTCTTCATTTTAATGTTTTCCCATAATGTGGGGAAAGTACTACTGCCTAAACAAATGTAGATATGTTTAAATGGGTAAATATACTTGGAGCATGCTTTGACAAACATGTAGGTTTCAGTACCAGGCGACCTATCAATTGCAGTTTTATTTATAATGACTTCATTTTGTTTTGTTGCGACTTCTGAAAACTAGAATTGAGGTGTGCATTGTGCTGCTGAGGGAGATGGCTTGCAGTATATATTATGCTGCAGAAGGAGGGGATTTGACTTAATTCTGTTAAAAAAATGCAGTAGTATGACTAGACCTGAGGTGACAACATTAGTAGTTTGTGAAAATGTGTTTGCTATGGTTGCTTCCTACCTGTGAGTTGGTTTACATATTTCTAGAATTTTTTGCCTCATTGAAGAGAGAGAGAGTGTTTAGTATTTGGTGAGAAGTCAGCGTTTGTCAGACAGTTAAGCATCATGACATGAATAGGTTGGTTCTATTTCTTTTGGTCTGATGTATAATACTGTAGTTTCTTTTTTCTTGTGTGCTTTGATTTCTTGCTAATAAATACAGTAGGACAGAAATGTTGGAAGAGAAAAATGGTGTTAACTAGAAATGGTTGGAAATTGTAAATGCATAGCATTTTGGGTTTAGTGCAAACTGTGACTACAGACTGAAGATCTAAATCTTGAACATGTTATCTGCGTAAAATTCCATATAGTTAGGTTAGTAACTATAATCATTTCAAAAACTTGTATTAACGTCTTAATTGTATGGTAAGGGAGTCGGTGGTTGCACAAATTCTGCACTAACCATGTCTATTAAGTCATTAGTCCAGTTAATCCGAACTGTGTTTGTAGTTGTTGCTACAGAACGGAATGAGAATGTTGTGTTTACATGTACAGCTGCTAAATTTAAAGTAAGAAATCTGCACAGTTGGCAAAGGAACAGTTAAAAAGCCTCCTTTGAAGTTATAAAGGGTATTTGTATAACAGCAGAAAAAGAGGAGCATTTTTAAAGGAAGTACCCAGCATAAAGAGCGTTATCAGCATATGGATGCCTAATGTCTCAGACTTCAACCTGTCAGAAAAAAATATGGCAAGGCAAACTGTGCTTGAACTTCATGCATTCATTTGTTGCTGAACTATGTATGATCTGCATATTCACAGAACTGCATTGCATGGAGTTGTTGTTTTTATTTTATTTATTTTACATTTGTTGAGCGGGTTAGTCCAGCTGAGCGGTTGGCTCGTTGTCAGTGGAGACCTGGGGAGAAAAGCTCCACAGTGAGTTTATAAATTTTACATACAGTTTATATTTATTTATTATGCTTAGTGCTTTATTGCTCTAAATTAAGTTTAATTTACTTGGTCTACTTTATGCCCCTGCACGAGAACACATTCTTTATCTACTTGGTCCCGAATAAAACCTGGATTTCGGCCTTCTGATAGCACAGCCACCACCCTACTGTCTTTTACAAACCTCATCAGCCAAAACAAACACACAGATAATCTAACTTTTGCCATATTCTTGGACCTATCAAAGGCCTTTGATATGGTGAACCATCTTAAACTAGTACAAGCCCTTAATGACCTTGGCCTTGGTAACCAAGCATTAGCTTGGTTTCAGAACTATTTACAAGGAAGACAACCACAACCTATCCACACTGCTACCCATCACCACAGGAGTCCCACAAGATTCCATTTTAGGCCCCATCCTATTCCCCATTTTCACCAATAACCTCCACAGCATCTGTCAAGATGCAACAGTTATACAATATGCTGATGACTCAGCACTTGGTCTGTTCAGCCAATGATCCTCAGAAATTCCTCTCTAGAACCCAAAAAGCCTTCCATACCACCGAAATCTGGTTTCGTAACAAAAACTTAACACTAAATCCTAAAAAAAAAAAAAATGTTGCTATTTACACCTAACAAATCTACCACAATACCCAGCCCATTTAATATTGTGTCCAGGGATGGGACTGTCATCTCTCCTGACACTCGCACTAAATTGCTAGGAGTGACCATTGATGATAATCTCAAATTTGATCAGCATATAAATCAAACCATTAAAAATATCCACAAAAAATTCAGCAGTCTATATAAAAATAAACCATTTCTAACCCAATCTGCTAGGATAACAATTGCTCAAACTCAACTCCTTTCCACACTGTTTAATGCCTCACCCATTCTCACCAACTTACCCACAACCAAAATTGTCAAACTCACCTGTTACAATCAAATTGCAAAATTTGCTACTGGTGCCCCCCTACCGAGCCCACCACTGCCATTCCCTAAAACCACTTGGCTGGCTGGAATTCCCTAATCTCCTAAATTATCATCAACTTTCCTTTGCCCATAGTCTCCTACTACTCCCAGACAAAGCTCCAGCTCTGGCCAATCTACTAGAGCTACAAGCTAAAACTGGACAACTTCGCTATAGCTGCAAAGAATTAATCAAGGTTACCAAGACCAACAACACAGCGGGGGACTCCCTCTTCCCTAGCTACATAGGCAAAATTTGGAACACCCTACCTACTGCTATTACCTCAGCAGGCTCAAAGATTACATTTAAAAGACTCCTGAAAGAACACCTAAAGCATACGTGGATATGCACATGTTCCCCACCCTCTCCCCTTACTCTTGCCCTTTGACTTCAGCTTTATCATCAAAAGAATGCAACTTCTCTAGCTTCCTTCCAGTTCCACCTCAAATTCTAACCCCTTAGTCAATACCCATATGTCACTGCTAGGACACACTGTTATTTATCCACTACACTTAAACTACTTATTCCTGCTTTTCTTACTTAACCTGTTATCCAATTCCCACCTCTGTTTCTTCTCCTGCTGCCCCTTACTATGTCTTATCTTTGTTGCTAAACTCCCTACTGTGGCTAACTTGCTCACAGGTTAACTGTATAAAGCAAAAATGCAGCCCCTATGAACAATATTCACCATTATGTAATGTCTCAACCTAAAACTGTAAAAGATGTGTTCAGTCTGTGTCAATATCTTAAATCTTAAGCTTCGATGCTATGTTACTAGTCATTGTTAAGTTTGGTACTATGTAAATTTGAATGCTTCTGTATACACCTTATATTTTCCTTAAAATTTAACTGTGGAGCTTTTCTCCCCAGGCCTCTGCTGAAAATGAACATGCATCCAGTCTGACTTCTCCCAGTCAACAAATGTAAAATAAATAAAAGCAAACAATTTTGGAAAGATAACTTTTTGCCTATATATTGAAACAAATAACTTCTGTGTTATTGTTCATTGCTTTTCACCAGTGTGCAAGGTGTGGACTGGTAACCATTTTTTTCCCTTTACAAACTTCACTCAAGTAGTCTTAAATGGTTACCAGGGAGCATTTTGAGTGCATTAGCATATAGGGTTACAGTTGGAGTTTTTTAAAGAGGTAGATGCACTCTGCACAACTACCTCTCAACTGTCCCTGATTTTTAGGGACGTCCCAGATTTTGACTCAAATTTTAGCTCTGTCTCTCTTAATCCCTCCTAAAACTAGTGACTTTTGGAGGAAAGGTGGTGAATTACACTTAATGAATAATTACAATAATTAAGAGTTATATACTTCTTTTACTTAAGAAAATGTGTATTAATTCATATGCTCTGATTCTGTCAATATTTCAAGTTAATAGCACTAATATTTTAAAAGTGTCCCTGATTGTCCCTGATTTTTTCGTGACTTGTCCCTGATTCTGTTGAAATTTGTCCCCGATTGGTTGAGAGGTCTGATGTCCTTTTTCAGGCCTGATGAAACAGTACTCTTTGGCAAGTGACTTTCTCAAGAGTCACACAGTTGGGAAATATAGGTTACTTTGGAATGCAGGAAAGGGAATTTCTTGGTATTCCTTTCTTGGAACTATAACTGCTTTATTGGTGACCTAGTCTTAACATTTTATCAATTAATGGAGATTTTAGTCTACTTTTTGTGTGGCAGGGATAGATGTGTTACAGATTCCAAAGATTGTATGAAATTCTGCAGTGCTGCTGGAGCATCAACTGCCTTCAATACATTACTTGGTATTTTATTAAAAAAAAAAAAAAACTGCTTTTAAAATCTTGCTGTTATATGATTCATTCCTTTCTAAAGAAAAGAAAATAAAGGTGTATGGCTGCCCAAGATGTAACAACTTTAAGTTGTTGTTTGTCTTTCAGCTTTTTCCTGGTAAGGGGTCGCAACAGCGGAACTCCGGTCCGCTAATGATTGGCAGTAGATTTATTTACGAAATGCCGAGGTACCAGCTCGACGCCCAACCTTCAACGAAGGCACGCCCATTTACGCATGCATGTCTTTCGAATGCTACCCAACCGCGGGGAGGACATGCAGACTCCACACAGAAGGCACACCCAAGCCAAGCCTAGAATCGAATGGGAGAAACTCTTGCTGTGAGGTAACAACGCTATCGCTGTACCACCGTGGCTGATGTAACAACTTTAAGTGCATCTCTTAATTTCTGGAGCACTTCCCTTTTGACTGCACTGTATGTGGCACTGAGAAGTTTTCTTAGTGTTTTTAACATTGACATTTATATATCAGTACTTTGGTACAAACTTTGCTATTAATCTGTGAGTATCTTAAAAAGCCTAGCCTTCCATTCCCATGATAATTTTTAACCCTTACATTATGGGTACATATAACCAAGAATGGGCAAAATAGGTATATGTTGGGATGTTTACATGTTGTACCTATCCAAGATATTCAGAGGTACTAACCCATGGGTGAATTTGAGGTTACCTGTTCATCCAAACTACATTTAAATAGAGTAAGAGAAGTACTTTGCTTTAAGTGCAGTGGCGGTCTGTTCCATAGACGTGATATTGTGTGTGATGCATACATATCCCTTCAGCATGCACTATTTATTTTGCCAAAGAGACTGAATTCTGTTAAGATCACTGGACTTATGAATGTATTACAGGTCTGACAGGATAGGGTCTGTTGAGGCTCTGTATGCAAGATAGAGGATGAATGTATTGTAGGTCTGACAGGATAGGGTCTGTTGAGGCTCGGTATGTGAGTTAGAGGTTGCTTCTCAGTAGTCTATATGGTGCTAAGAAGATGGGCAAGGCTTTGAGAAGGGTCTGCATAGTTTTATGAGTTAAGCTCTTGATTATCTTGGTGATTAAGCATTGTGGTTGTTCCAGTTGTGACAGGAGCTTGGTAAAGTATATACCAAAAAGGGCATTACACTCAATGATTGCCCTAATATATGTTGAGTACAGTGCACTGATTTCATCCTTGGACCTGGACACATTACTTTAAGAAATAAATGGTGCTACAGCAAAGGACATCTTTACAATAGTGCATATGTGGTGGCCAAAGGACAATTCATTGTCAATGTAGGTTCTCAGATCCCTTACTTATGGGGGGTAACTTTTCAGACATTTGTTGTCAATGTAATAGGTACAAGGGGAGTCATACTTGCTAAAGGATGCAAATTTACATTTCTTGACATTTAGTTTTAGTCCTGGTTTGACACCTGTGTGTTTTTTTTTTTTTTTTAGCACAGGCACTCTTGAAAGATCATGGTGTGCTCTTGGGAATGCATGATAGCATCAAGTCTGTAGTCATCTGCAGAGGTGGTCAGCCATAAACCCTTAACATTGGCATTTGGGATTTATTTCTCAGAGGACAAAGCCAAAGTGGAGTGACCTGACTGGATTGTGGGATGCACTGGTAGTGATGTCTTTTTGAGGAGGTAGAGCTGCCCACTTTTTTTTCTGGGTTTTATTTGTGAGGCAATTTGCTATCAAATGAGTTACATAGGGATTTACATTTAATTCTGAGAGTTTTCTATGATACCATAGTCTGGGATGGTGTGTTCTCGTTTGTTGCAACAGTAACTATTTTGAAGAGGTCAAACCAGGTTGAGTGGGCAGGATCTGTCATCGTTGAATCTGAATTTGCTTTTTTCAAGAGTCTAATGGTTACCTAAATATTAATTACATAATTTTCCTTTCCATAGCCTTACAGATGAGGCTGATCATGTTTATGGGTTTGTAATTATCCTAGTACACTGAAGCACCAACTTTGTGCAAGGGAATGGCTGGTGTTCTCCATGCTGGTATTGAATGGCCCCTGTAGGAGATATGATAAGTCATGTTTCAGGCTGACTAGTAGACAGTCTGGTATGTTGTCCTGCCCATAGATGTACTTTGCTTTAGATAACACATTGAGGATTTGTTCCTGGGAGATTTGAGGGTGTGTTTGGATACAGATATGTGATCTAGGAATATTGGAGGAGAGGGGGGTAGACGCTTGAATTTGTTTGCTAGTAAATTATCAGTGTCCTCTGGGTCAGATTATGCGATATAATTTACTTTTGGGTTTGTACAGTGCTGGGCATGCTTTCTGAGGTTTCTAATTTGGTTTAAGAAGGCTTTGTGTTTATAGTTCACCTGGGTGGTTATTTTTTTACCTCGTACCTGGTTTTGGTTGATTTTGATCAAGGTCCAGAATTCCTTGTTTATTTTTGTAAGAACATTTTTGGCATCTTGAGAGTTAAGTTTATTTTTGCATGCAGTGAAATGTTTGTTCCTTTTATTATAGGGCTTGTTTATATGTGGGTCTTGTCATGGGATTTGTTTTTAAACTTGTCATTTAGCATTTTTTTCTGAGGGGGACAGATGTCTATGCAGCTATTTCCTTGTACGTTGAATTTGGCAGTAAGTGATTCAATATAAGAGGTCATCAAGATTGAAGGAGTGTTTGAATTTGGCCAGGTCATCATACAATTTTAGTGATTAACGTTTGTATAGTTTCTGAATACCAAGGTATTTGAAGTTGCTTCTGACATCAGTCTTATGGTGAATGTGACTGATTTGACCGGGAGGAGGTTACAATTGGTGAGGAGCAAAAGCTGCCTCATATTGGTAAGGACCAAACTGAGGATTTTATCATGCCTGTTTGGGTTGCGGATTAACTGGTCCAGAGTTTTTGTACTGATGAAGTCCAGAAATTTCTGGGCATATATGCTTGAGGATATACAAGTCTACAAGTTTATGGAGAGGTAGTTGAAGTCTTCTAGGAGAATGGTGTTTGACTCAGTACACAGGTACTCCATACTAGTTAGGAGTTGTGGGCTGAGGGAGACCTAGAAGGGTTCCTGCAGTTAACTATGATGTGATATTTGATAAAGGGGTTTTGTTAATAATAGGATGGAGCTGGAGGAGTTCAGGTCATTATCTTGTTTAACAAGTATGGAGGGGAATTATTTTAAGAATATGAAGGCACCATTGCCGTTATTGCTTTTGTCTAATGTAATGGGCCTGAATGTGTGATGGACATTGTAATCCTGCACTGATAAAGTGCTTTCGTTAGTCTTGAACCAGGTCTCTGTGATGATGCATTTATCTGTTTTCAGGGGGTAAGGAGTGCTTGTAAAGAGTGGCTTGATCTTTTTGTTAAGCCTCCTAGCATTAATCAAGAATACCTTAATGATGGTCATCGTGTTACACTGCTGCAGTCATTACACTTGGGTTATCCTGCCATCAGGCAGCCCCGCAGTCGGCCAGAGTTCAAAAGTCTTGGTCCGGCGTCTGTTGCTGTCGCTTCTTCCCTGACGTCAGTGCGCCAGGGGTATACAAGTTGCATCCAACGCCATTTTCTTCAGTCTTTCTTGCCGCCCGGTGCCCGAAGCATAAGCAGTTCGCAAGTGCCGGTCAGCTGACTCCTGAGATTTTCGAAGTAGAATTTCAGATCCGAAGTCTTCAGTAAAGCTAAGTACCCCATTGAGGAAACTTTTTTCTTGCCTCAGACCAAGGTCAGAAAAAGTTAATTGTATTTCATGTGGGAAGCAAATACCTCATAAGGACTTCACTCTTACTGTATTCCATGCCTAGGCCCTGATCACGACATCACTAGTTGTCGGTTTTGTGCTAGATTTAACAAACACACTACAAAACGGCGTTTTGATTTTGCTTTACACTACTTTGGCCGAAGGTTCAATTATACTATGCCGTCGGAACAACCGATGACCGCAATTCTTAAAAAACGCAAAGACAAGGATAAATACAGAAATCTGAGGTCCAAAACCGACGACAAAGCCTCTTCTAGGCCAGTCGCCGGTTCTCAGTGAGGTGCTTTCGCAGCTCCTGACACCCGCTACCTCAGAGCCACAGGCCACTTCCGACTCCCAAGTGGAGACAACTAGGCTTCTGGAAACTCAAGGTATTGGGCCTACAGAAACTAATCCCTCAGATGGGTCCAGAGCCGCTGAGCAGGCATCGACTTCTGAGGGTGTTTTCAGACCTTCACAACTTACCATTAAAGCAATAGCCAAGACAAAAACACCAATAAAGACAAAGAAGACAAAGAAGCAAGTACAGCATTCTCCTGGACAGTCCTTCATGCCTAAGAAACAGATACTCAAAATGGCTGAAGACCTCATTACTCTAATCAGGGGTTCCCATCCCCCTCCTGAGAAAAGGCCTAGGCAGGATACAGACTATGATTCCTCTGATCAGGTTTCCATTTCCTCTGATTCCTCTTCAGGCCAGGGATACTCTACCCCCCTATGAGGACCCTGATGCTGAAGAATCTATCCCTTCAGCCTCTCCTCCTGAGGATTACTCTTTTGGGGAAACTTTACATACCATAAGGGAGCATTTCCATTGGAAAAGTCACGATTATTCAGAATCCAAGAAAAGGCTCAGGGACTTCCTTTTATTGCCTCAGCACAGGCCCCTGGCTAGTCCGCCTGTGTTAGATATTGTGGATGATGTGTTCTCTGAATCCAGCTTATCTCCTGATTCTTTGCCCCCTGCACCAGCCAAGCCAGATAGGTATTATAGAGTCCCTGACTCTCACAAGTTTCTTTATAAAAACCCTTCTGCTGACCCAGAAACCATTTCCCAGAGTCCCAAAGGGGTTAAGGCTTCCATTGCAAAAAATCCAGTCCCCTCTGACAGAAATTCTAGAGCATTGGATAGATGGGGGAAGAAAGTTTACACTTCTGCAACTTTAGCAGTAAGGGCTTTAAATTGCCAGTTTCACATGCTTAAGTACCAACAATATTTAATGACTCAGTTAAAACAGAAAATGCTTGCAAGCTCAGAAGCACCTGACTATAAAGAAATGCAGGATTTATTGCATGCAGTTGAACAGGTGGGAAAACATACTCTGCAATGTGGTTTTGATTCTTGAGGCCTCTTGGAGAGCCGCAGTTAAAGGTTCTGTGAATCGAAGACATGCTTGGTTAAAAGAACAGAGTTTACCTGATCATGTTAAGGCAAAATTATTGGATGCTCCTTTACAGCATGATACCTTGTTTGGTGTTAAGGCAGAAAGAGGTGTTAAAGAAAATGGGGGATAAAGCTAAATCTATGCAAACAGTCAAAGATTTCTTACAGGTACAGCCACCTCGATTTAGCAGGGATTGGCCTACAAAGAATTGGTCCTTTCCAGTGTCAGGCCACAGAGAGGCAGATACAGATGCCCAAGAGGCAGATCTCAACCCCAAGGCTCTAACAGATGACAGTGGGGTACCTCAACCCCAAAAGGAGGTGAGGAAAGTCTCAACCTTACAGGAAACGATCCCAATGACCTCCCCCTTTGTATGCCAAGCACTTCCCTTTTGGCAGCCCCCTTAGGGGGAAAACTAGCACTTTTCTCTCAAAATTGGCAAACAGTCACCCAAGACAAATGGGTTCTGAATATTGTGCCTCAAGGTTACAGGTTCCACTTTCACACTTTACCAAGGCTAAAAGGAATGCCAAACCTGCCACATAATCAATGGGCAGAGGCTCAAAAACAAATTTCAGCCCTCATGGACATGAGAGCTATTCAAAAAGTACCACAGCAGGAACAAGGACAAGGATTTTACTCAAGACTCTTCCTGTTTCCCAGAAAGGACAAAGCCTGGAGACCCATACTAGACCTTTCAACTCTAAATACTTATTCCGAAATTCATAATGTTGACACTACAGCAGCTTCTTCCCATGCTGGGCAAGAAGGCTTGGCTTGTTACTTTGGACCTCAAAGAGGCATACCTGCATGTCCCTATCAGACAAAACTGCAGAAGATACCTCATATTCAAAGCTGGTACAATGCACTGCCAATTCTCTGCACTGTGCCCAGGGTCTTTGCAAAGTGCCTGGCACCAGTAATTGCATTTTGCAGACAAAAAGGAATTCAAATATATCCATACCTGGACGACTGCCTCATTCGAGCAGAGAGAAAGGACATTCTTCTAAAGCATCTGGCGTTTGTAAAAAGGTTGCTAATTTCTCTAGGGTACACAGTAAATGAAAATAAGTCAAAACTAGTGCCCTCACAACAGATGATATTCCTGGGTGCCAGCTTAAATACAATGGCCCAGATGGCTTATCTCACGCCAGACAAACAAGGACAGCTGACTCAATATTTTCAATTACTGGCAAAAAAGTCCCATCTCCCTGCAAGAAAAATTCTGCAGGTCCTGGGATTCATGGCATCCTGCATACTACTAATTCCATATGCCAGACTGCATATGAGGAAGTTACAATGGTACTTAAAAAGTGTTTGGACTCAACACTCTCGCAGTTTAGAAGCAGTAATACCAATAATTCTCTGCCTACAACAGGAGTTTCGATGGTGGGCACAGGCATGTCACCTCAACAAGGGTCAGCCTTTCACTCTACCCACAGCCAGGCAGACTCTAACAACAGATGCATCGGATTACGCCTGGGGAGCACACATGGCAGGAAAATGTATTCAGGGCAAGTGGACCACAGACCAAATGCATCTTCACATCAATCAAAAAGAGATGTTGGCTGTTCAAAATGCCCTAACAGCTTTCAAGGACCTTCTGCATCCAGGACAATTATTATTAAAGACAGACAACACCACAGTAATGTGGTAAATAAACAAGCAAGGGGGCACTCATTCTTATCCCCTATGCAGGCAAGCCATGACCTTGTGGAACACAGCTCTAACTTATCAAGTTCATCTGCAAGCACAATTCCTGCCAGGAAAGAAAAATACTCTGGCAGACGATCTAAGCAGAAATATCATGGACCCTCACGAATGGAAATTGAATCCACAAATCATCAGCATGGTAATGCAATAATGGGGATGCCCAGACATAGATCTTTTTGCCTCCCCACTGAATTGCCAACTATAAAAATTCTGCACAAGGACTTACCACACACAAGCATGGAAAGTGGATGCTCTTTCGTTCAGCTGGAAAAGCCTAAAAGTTTATGCCTTCCCACCACTGCCTCTCCTTTCAAAGGTACTCCTAAAAGCCAGACAAGAAAAACCACAGATGATCCTGATTGCTCCAGACTGGCCACGCCAGCACTGGTACCCAATCTTAAAGAACTTAGCTCAAGGCCCACCATGGATTTTGCCTCAAATTTCACACCTTCTGACTCAACAAAACAATCAGATCCTGCACGGTCAGCTCAAAACCCTAAACCTGGCTGCATGGCAGATTCATTAGTGAAACATGCAACACCTCTCTCTAAAGCTGTTATGGATGTCATTTTGGAGGTCAGGAGGCCTAGCACCAGGAAATCTTACTCAGAAAAATGTTAGAGATTCTGTGCCTGGAACCAGGCTCAAAGCCTTGACCCTCTTGTCCTAACCATTCCTCAGATTTTACAATACTTAACTGAGATGCTGGACAAAGGCCTATCCTTCTCATCAGTTAAGATCCACGCCTCTGCCATTTCAGCACATTACAACACAGATCCTCCTTTATTCTCTCATCCCTTGCTAAAGCAGTACCTCAGAGGGGCTAAAAACATAAGACCGCCCCGGAGAGTACCAACACCAACTTGGGACCTCAATTTTGTTTTGGAAAAACTGACCCCGCCACCTTTTGAGCCAGCCAATACAGCCAATCTAAAATTTTTATCATGGAAAACAGCTCTGCTCCTGGCAGTAACTTCAGCACGAAGAGTCTCAGAGCTACAGGCATGAATGGCAGTGGAACCTTTTATAATTTTTCATCAGGACATGGTTTCTTTAAGGACAAACCCTACCTTTATGCCAAAGGTGGTATTTAGTGTGGCTCTTAACCAAACCATCCTTTTGCCAACTTTTTATCCAAACCCCCAGAATAAAGCGGAGAAACTTCTGCACTCTTTGGACATACACAGACAGCTATGCTTCTACTTGGACAAAACAAAAGCCTTCAGGAAAACTGAGCAACTGTTTGTAGCATATGCTGCAAGATCATAGGGCAAGGCTATCTCAAAGCAGACTATCTCCAAATGGACACTGTATTCGTTACTGCTACACACAGCATGGAAAATCAGTCCCTAATAACATTAGGCCACATTCTACCAGAGCAACAGCCACTTCAACAGCCTTTCTCAGAGGAGTACCAACCAAGGAAATTTTGGAGGCTGCAACTTGGAGTTCAGTGCACACCTTTACCAAGCATTACCACTTGCCTCTTTACTCCAAATCCAGAGCAAGATTTGCCACTGCAGTTCTGCAGGGCCTCATAGCCAATCCTAACTCTTTATAGACCAGCCACCCAACCTTAGCTTTGGGATTCTACCCAAGTGTAATGACTGCAGCAGTGTAACACGATGAACATAGTACAGTTTTGTACCTACCATAAATGTAGATGTTAGAGTGTTCACACTGCTGCAGTCCAGGTTACCCTCCCTTCATCCCCTCTGTCCTAGCTGGACTTATCTATACCTTTCTATCCTATACAACCTTTGTGGTGTATTTGGTTGTAACTGAAGGTATTGTTTTTATTTTATATATATATATATGTTTTATTAGCAATATGTATTGCCTACCTATTTGGGGGCACCTGACATCTGGGGCAAGAAAAACTGAAGAAAATGGCATTGGATGCAACTTGTATACCCCTGGCGCACTGACGTCAGGGAAGAAGCGACAGCAACCGACGCTGGACCAAGACTTTGGAACTCTGGCCAACTGCGGAGACCGCCTGACTGGGCAGGATAACCCAAGTGTAATGACTGCAGCAGTATGAACATCTACATTTATGGTAGGTACAAAACTGTACTTTAACCTGATTCTGTTTTGTTATGATGGAACTTTAGAAGACAGACATTGCCTAAAAAAGACACTATGAGATGAGCAATGATTTCACCAGTATACAGAAGTCTTACGGGAGGGGTGGAGGATGTGCAGACCATCCCTGGCAAAGTAGTTAGGACTGTCTACAGCATGATGGCGAACCTTTTGGGCTCAGCATTTCAAAAATTTGTAAAATGCCTATCTTGACTCTCCTGACGTGTCACCCAACCCTTCCCCCCACCACAAACAAAAGAGAAACAATTCTTTACATATTTGTTTATTTAAAAAAATACAGTCCAATCCTGTGTGCTGCAATGTATTATAAAAGTAAAAGAAAAATCAGTGGCTTACAGCAGAGAAAATGATCTGCACACTGATAATTGGGCTTAAAATAGTGTACCAAAAATTACCATACTTTTAATAGTAATTTTGAATTGAACTTAAAAATATGGAACACACTGCATTTGATTTGATTAACGTCAATTAATGACTATAGCAATAACCCACGCCTGGGTGTGGGTAATGCTGGATTTACCCACGGTTGGCGTGGTTTGGTCCTGAGGCGGCCCGAGGGACCAAACAAAGCCAACCGTGGGTAAATACAGCATTGCCACACCAGAAGTGGTTATTATTATATTAATGACATTATTTAAGAAAAGAAATAATTACTTTTCTTAAATAATGGCATTGTATAATGCCTCTTTACTGCCCTTCCGCAGCTGTCTGGTATTCTGCGGCAGTTCTGATGTACTGCGCATGCCTACGCAGTACATCAGAGCTGTGGGCAAAAGCACTGATCTGAAGTAGGAGATTCATTTGTCTGCAACCTGTGGGTCATGGATCCGATATCGGATCCGAACCGGCATGGTTTTCCAGCTATGGATCCGAGCTCTCAGCTCCTCCCCTCACCCATAATGCCCTGCTCTCCCTACATGACCCCAGATCTAGTTTGCCGCGCTGGTGACCAGATTGGTTTTCTTGAGCTCTACAGCTAAGTGGTTTTCTAAAGTTTTTCTAGTGTTAAAATTTAACTTTTTTTGAAAGTTTAGGCTCCCTTTTTGATAGTTAAACTTGTTTAGTTATTTTAATATTTTTTACTTAGTTTCCCTCCCCTCGCTGGTAGCGTAGTGTGTGTTTGGGCCTGTTGTGTGTCTAGTTTACTTTTACTTTTTACCTTTAGTTTAAGTAATATCTAGGCTCTTAGGATGTCGGAACAACCTAAGGCTATTTTTTCGAAGTGCTCCGAGTGTGGCCATAAGCTTTCCCCTGCTGATGGCCACACTCGGTGCATTTGGTGCCTTGGGGTTGAACACCTCACTTCTGGATGTTCCATTTGTGCAGGGTTCAACCCCAGGGCATTGAAGGAGCGGAGGTCTAAGCTGGTCCTGGCGGGACCTTTGCCCCCGGACTCGGCTCCGACCTCCGCTCCTTCGGGGGGAACCGTGTCTACGGTTACCTCCTCTCCGGCTCCCCCTCCTCCTCCTGGGACTCAACCTCCCTGTAGTGGTTTGGAGGAGAGGGAAGCTAGAAAGAAGGACCGGAGGGAGAAGCACCATAAGCGGCGGGCCGAGACCTCTGTTTCGGCCCCGCCTGCCAAGCGGGCTTCTCCTCCGGCCTCCTTGTCTGCTGGTTCTCCCCCTCCTCGGCTCCGGTCACCCGTGTGCTTTTCACCGGGAACTGAGGAGGAGGAGACCCGATCTCCGTTGAGGCTATCCAGGAGGCACTCGAGGCCTACCTCGGTAGCCTCGTCGAGATCGACCTATAGCTTATCAGACGCTGATCTGGACCGGATGATGAGAAGGGTCATCCAGGCCCAGATGCAGATGGGAGTGCTCTTGCCTCCCCCCCCCCTCTGGGGGGGAGCTCGACCCCTTTCTTTAAACCTATTGCTCCTTCTCCGACCCGCTACCCGGGTTCGGAGCAGTTGGAGCCGAGCAGCTTCGGAGCCGGGGGTGGGTCGGCGCCGATAGTACTCGGTACTTCGGATCCGACCCTGACCTTGAGTGCTTCGGATCCGACCTCTCGGAGCCTGGATCCGAGCTTCGGATCTGGGGGGATCAGTGCTCCTTCGGCGCCGTCTGTGTCGGAGCGCACTGTCCCCTCGGATCCGAGCGCTTCGGTGCCGGCTCCGATCCACTCCTCGGATCCGAGGGGGAGCCGATTGTCGGATCCTTTGGTCAAGGTCGGCTCCCTTTCAGCGTTTGATGTAGTGGAGAGGGCCCTGTTGAGGGTCTCCGGACCCCCGGCACTTGCTTCGGCTCCGTCCCGCGCTCCATCTGCACTGGGTCAGGCTTCCACCATCCGGCCTTTGGGACAGCCCGCTCCTTTGCCCCAAGTTGTTCCTTTGGAACAGGTCACTGTTTGCGAGGAGTCCTCTGACAGCCCCCCGGAGGATGCCCCCCGCAAACATACGTGCAAAAGGAGGCACATTGACTCCCCCGAGTCTCTCACAGAAGACACGGACTTGGAGGAAGGGGAAGGCTCCCCAAGATCACCCCCTGAGGATGTCTCATTTGGAGACATCATGGAAATGCTCCGCATAAGGGGGGGTGGTCTGCCCCCAAGTCTTCCTCGGACGAGTCCATGTTTTTGGAGGCATTTGAAGCAGGCCCGTCTACCTCTTGGGAGTCCCCTCCTGCCGACCCCCTGGTGGACCTCATTACCACCAGGGCGTGGAAGGAACCGGACACCGTGGAGCCAATCCCAAAAAGGCCCGACCGTATTCTCAGTCCCCCGGCTGACCGTGCCCATTGGAGTAAGGGGCCTCCGGTAGATGCCATGTTGACGGCGGCTGCCACCAAGAGGGAGCTTGCTCAGGAGAGTCCCTCAGTCCATCCCCCGAGCAAGGAGTCTCGGATGATGGACCGCTTGGGGAAGCGGATGTTTAGTTCGGCGACCTTTTCAGTAAGAGCGCTGAACTACCTGGCACATGTGATTAGGATGCAGCGCGATCTTATTAAAGAATACGCTGCATCCCCCCCAGAGTCCATGCCGGAGGAGGACAAAGTATTGCACTCCACCCGCATGGCCACTCTTAGGTCCGTCACTAATACCTCTATGCGGTTACTGTCCCACGCTACGGAAGGTGCCGCTAGAGCCGCAGGGGCAGGCCTAGTTACTAGACGTTAGGCCTGGCTCCGTCATTGCGATTTCACAGAGCCCTTCAAGGCGTCATTTGCGAACGCCCCCTTCGATGGTTCTGCCCTCTTTGGCAAATCTGTTCGCGATACCTTGACCCAGAGCGAAAAGGATGGGAAGACGCTGTCTGCCGTCGGAATCCGCTTCTCTGTGCCCCAGAGACCCTATTCTAGGAACCAAAAGGGCCAGAAGAAGATGTGGTTCCGGAAGTCGCAGCAATCCCAGCCCGCTCCGGACAACCAGTCCTTCCGTGGCAGAGGAGGACAGGGAGGACGCCGCCCCAGGGGCAGAGGGGCTCCCAGGAATTTCAGGTCCAGAGAACCTTTCTCTGAACGGCCCGCGCAGCAGCCCTGAAGGGTTGCCCGACTGCTCCACTCTGGAGGCAGTCAGGGGACGTTTTTCGGAGCACCTAGCGGCATGGGAGTCCATAACAACAGACCGCTGGGTCCTCCAAATCATATCCAGAGGATACCATATCCCGTTTCGTCACATGCCAAAATTGAAGTCCCTCCCCGACGTTCCACCCGGTCAGTGGGAGGCCACTTTGGCAGAAATTGGCCGTCTGCTAAAGAAAAGAGCCATCCAGCCCGTCCCCCCAGACCAGATCGGACCAGGGTTCTACTCCAGGTTCTTTTTAGTGCCAAAAAAGACGGGGGATCTAAGACCAATTTTAGACCTTTCACTCTTGAACCTGTCAGTCCCCAAAGAGAAATTCCGAATGGTTGCGTTGCAGTCTATTCTCCCCCTTCTGGGAAAAAATCACTGGATGTGCTCCATAGACCTCAAGGATGCGTACTACCATATACTAATGGACAGGCGCTCCAGGAGGTTTCTCCGCTTCCGGCTGGGAGCCAGTCACTACCAATTCCGGGTCCTTCCCTTTGGTCTCACCACAGCCCCCAGGGTGTTCACCAAAGTATTAGCAGTGGTAGCGGCCCCCTGAGGCTTCAGGGGGTGCAGGTCTTTCCCTACCTGGACGACTGGCTTCTCACCGCCCCAACAAGGCATCTACTACTATTGGTGCAAGACTCCTTTCTCCATCTTGCTCCCCATCTGGGCATCACAATAAACACAGAAAAATCCAACCTAGCACCCACGCAGTTCATAGATTTTATAGGTGCCAGGTTAAACACGAGGAGATTAAGAGCCTTCCTCACTGCGGACAGAATTCAAAATCTGCAGCTCCAGGTGTGGGCCATTCTCCACTCAAGCTCAGTTCCGGCGGAGTTGGTCCTGAGGGCCCTAGGGTCCATGGCGGCAGCAATAGCGCTTCTTCCTCTCGCCAGGTTCAATATGCGCATCCTTCAATGGACACTCCTAGTTCAGTGGTCGTATCTTGCTCTTCCTATGCATCATCCCATTGCGATCAGCAAGGCTTGCAAGCGGTCCCTCCTGTGGTGGCTACACTCTCCAGATCTCCACGGAGGCCGCCCCTTTTGTGCTTCTCCCCCTCTCGCCATGGTGACCACGGACGCCTCCTGCCTCGGGTGGGGGGGGGCATTTTGCAGGCCGGACGGTCCAAGGCATGTGGAAAGATTCAGAGACCTTACTGCATATCAACATTCTAGAGATGAGAGCAGTGCTCTTAGCGTTGCTAGCACTTCAGGCTTTTCTTCCCTTGGGAACAATTGCGATTCAATCGGACAACATGTCTGTTGTCTGGTATATCAACAAACAAGGAGGAACCAGGTCTTACCCTCTTTGTCGAGAAGCCATGAGAGTGTGGGAATGGGCAATCTCCACCAACCGCTTTCTCATAGCAACGCATATTCCGGGTCGGTCCAACATCCTGGCGGACAAACTCAGTCGCACCATTCTCACCCCTTACGAGTGGTCTCTCAATACTCAGGTAGCGGAATGCATCTTCGCACGGTGGGGAACTCCTTGTTGCGATCTTTTTGCGTCTCCCTCAAACACCAAGTGCAACAGTTTTTTCGCTCTAATACCTCCTCCCGGAGGTACCCCAAGAGACGCTCTGGTGCATGCTTGGCCACCTGGTCTTCATTATGCTTATCCCCCCTTGCCTCTGATGCTCCAAGTTCTTCAGAAAGCCTCTCTGTTGGGGTGCAGAATGATTCTTATTGCCCCATTTTGGCCTCGACAGATCTGGTTCCCTTTCCTAAGGTCTCACTCAGTGAATCCTCCTTGGATTCTAGATCCCATTCCGGATCTGATAACTCATCCATCCCGCTTATCACCCCCGAACCTGGACAACCTGAAGCTGACCGCTTGGCTGCTCCAGTTCCACTCCTGATCAGGACTCCCGGTATTTCGTCCCCTGTTAAGGCCATCCTGGTGGCGGCTCATAAACCATCCACTAGGAAAGTCTACCGCAGTAAGTGGAAACGGTTCTCCTTGTGGGCGGAGCGGCAAGGCCTAAACCCCTTCACAGTTCCCCTTCCTCTGGTGCTTGACTTCTTAACCACTCTTTTAATGATGGTGCCAGCAGTTCCACGGTCAAAGTACAACTTGCGGCAATTTCTCATTATCATATTGGTCATGACTCCAGTCCACTGATGTCTGCCAAATTGTGTAAGATTTTCCTAAAGGTACTTTCCTTCTCAGGCCCCTCTAAAGCAAGAGGTTCCCCCGTGGGACCTTTCTATGGGCCTCCAGACGTGGACCGCTCCCCCCTTCGAACCGGCGGCTACGGTAGATCTGAAATTTTTATCCTTCAAGACGGCCTTTTTAGTAGCCATTACCTCGGCCAAGAGAGTCTCAGAACTTCAAGCATAATCAGCCAAACCTCCTTACTTGGTCTTTCATCCGGACCGTGTATACCTCAGGACCAACCCGTCCTTTCTTCCTAAGGTAGCTTCTGAAGCAAACATTAATCAATCCATTAACCTCCCTGTTTTCTTTCCTAAATATCAAAACAAGGGTGAATACAAGCTTCATTCCTTAGATGTTCACAGGCAACTTAGATTTTATCTAAACAGGACGGCTGGTCATAGGCAATCCGACCAGTGTTTATTTCCTTTGCTAAATTTAATTTGGGCAAGCCAATTTCTAAAGTCTCATTATCTCGCTGGATTTCACAGTGCATCTTACTGGCTTATCAAGCTTCTGGAAGGCCCGCACCGGAGGGTGTACATGCCCATTCAACCCGGTCAGTCGCTACCTCGGCCGCCTTTAAGGCTAGAATTCCTCTAGATGATATTTGTGCAGCAGCCACTTGGGCTTCATCTCATACCTTTATTTCCCACTACAAGTTGGATCTTACATTTAGGGGTAGAGCATCCTTTGGCTCCGCGGTGCTCCGGAATATCCTTCCATGATGGCCGCCCAAGATTCAGGTAGCTGGGGACTCTGTCCCACAGGTTGCAGACAAATGAATCTCCTACTTCAGATTTAGAAGTTATGTACTCACCATAACGTTCCATCTGAGTAGGTGTATTCATTTGTCTGCAACCATCCCACCCTCCTATCCCTCTGGCCTTTTTCAGTTTCCTGCATAATATGTGTTGCCCTTTTCAGGGTGTTCATGCTGTTGGCAAACTCGGTCTGAGGTCATGTAGGGAGAGCAGGGCATTATGGGTGAGGGGAGGAGCTGAGAGCTCGGATCCATAGCTGGAAAACCATGCCGGTTTGGATCCGATATCGGATCCATGACCCACAGGTTGCAGACAAATGAATACACCTACTCAGATGGAACGTTATGGTGAGTACATAACTTCTAATTTCGCTATGTTAAATGGGTTTAACATAGCGAAACAGCTTTAAAATAAGCAACGGAGATCTCCGTTGCTTATTGTAAAGCTGTCTCGCTATGTTAAACCCATTTAACATAGCGAACAGTAACGGAGATCTTGCGATCTCCGTTGCTTTAAACTGTCTCGCTATGTTAAATGGGTTTAACATAGCGAGACAGTTTAAAATAAGCAACGGATATCTCCGTTGCTTATTTTAAAGCTGTCTCGCTATGTTAAACCCATTTAATATAGCGAGACAGCTTTAAAAAAAAAAAGCAACGGAGATTGCAAGATCTCCGTTGCTTTTTACACACTGTGTCGCTATGTTAAAGGAGTTTAACATAGCGAGACAGCTTTAAAAGAAGCAACGGAGATCTCCGTTGCTTTTTTTAAACCTGTGTCGCTATGTTAAACTCTTTTAACATAGCGAGACAGTGTTTTATACTAACGGAAAAAGTCCGGGCGACCGGACCTTTTTCCGTTAGTATATTGAGGGATTTACAACGGGCATGCTGGTTGGGCTGGCCAATCAGCGTGCACGTTTTAGGGGAGGAATTGTATAATTTTTTTGTTGGTGAGTTTTAATTGATAAGTGCAGGGTCACATATTTCTTGTATTTTTGTTCATTCAGTTGTTGGTGAACGCTTGTGTGTCACCCAAAACTTTATGGTGTTTCACCTTTGACATGTGTGTCATAGCTTCGCCATCACTGGTCTACAGTCTCCTCCCAGGCTGATATTTATTGTATCCCCTTGAATGACACCAGAAGCTAAGCCAGTTGTTGAAAACTATCTTGTTTGTATTGTGGCATCATTCTTGAGGGTAGAATGCCACTCGAGGCTGGATTAATACCAGCCTCAGAGATGCATTCTGAGAGCTCCATCTTGTCTTCTTATAGTCTAGGTAGTATGTTTCAAGTCATTTACACCCACATGTTCTGAGACTGTCATATGTGTACTTGTGGTGCAAGGACAGGTGCTTGTGGAGTTTCGCAAATCCTGACAGCTGATAGGCAACTGACCATGACCCTCTCCTTGCACAGACTTATGAATGGTGCAGTGGTGTGTCTCACAATGAAGTCACCAATGACTAGGGTGTTGGATTGTATGCAAGTTTGCCTTATAAACTTTTGAACCAAGTCAGTGTGACTCTTAGTTCCATGTTTCTTGGTGTTGCATGTTTCAGGTTGCTGAGGGTACTTAAGTTACTTTTATGAGACCTTTATGGTTTAGATATATTACTTTTAAGAGCTACAGTATATGAACGTCTTTGTGTTTGGTCTGAGCTATGCATATTTTTAGTGTGTTGTGTATTGCTGACAACCTTCTTATTGCGGCATTGTGTTACTGACAGACTTTCTGATGTTTTTTGTGGCTTCATGTGAGAGCTTTGCCTCAATAACATTGTAGGACTACATCTCTCCCACACTGTTACCTCTGGTTTAAAAGTAGGTGGTTGTCTCAGGATGCCCATTTAACCAGTCTGGCTACAAAGGCTGTTGGAAAGTGCAAATCCATGGTTCCAATTGCTTACTAATATGGAATGAAGTGGAAGTTGCATTAATGCAGTTTGGAGTATATTAACTGGAGCTGCTGTCTGTCTAAAACAATCAATCTGCACATAGAGCAATGTGGCACATACCACAAACCAGAACCATTTTGCACAAGTACTTACTGTTCAAAGTACATCATGGATTGGGGAAGTAGGTTGTGTAGAGAAAGTTAATGCTCTAAATTCAGTGTGTCGTGTCATAGTATGATAAGCGGCATCATGCTGCTTCTTCTTTCGGCTTTTCCCAGTTAGGGGTCACCACAGTGGATCACCTGTCCGCTCATGATTGGCAGTGGAGTTTTACGGTGTTGAGTTGGCTGCCCGGCACCCAACCTTCCACAGAAGGCACACACACGCACGCACTCACACCTAGGGCCAATTTAGAGTGTCCAATCCACCTACAGCATGTCTTTGGGATGTGGGAGGAAACCAGAGCACCCAGAGGAAACCCACGTGAACACAGGGAGGACATGCAGACTCCTTACAGAAGGCACCCCAGCCGAGAATCGAACAGGAGAATATCTTGCTGTGAGGCGGCAATGCTAACTGCTACACCACCGTGGCTGCCCAGGCAGCATCTTGCTAAATTCCCTTATTTTTTAACACAGAAAATAAGCATAAAGTTTGATAGAGCACAACAGTAGCAAAATACTTGAATTTAGCCTCAGTAGCAAGTAATACCAACAAACTACCCTGGGAACCTTCTGCCACCACAGCATCCCTTAGTAACGCTGCTACAGCAAAGCTGTCTTACATTTGAATTTTTATAATTTTTTATTGTCATTTTTGCAGCAGAGTAAGAACATTCCAAGTGTTATAAAACCGTTATTGATAGTAACACTGCCATTATTCCTTATATGGACATTCTGATAGATAAACTTAAACCCAAGAAAATACCTGCAAGGTAATTCATGCATTTGTTTATGTAAATATCTAAGCAAAACTTAATGAAAAAAAAATTAATTTAACAGTTGCCTTGACTAGATGTCATTATTAGCTAGTGCTCATCTGTGACTTGTTGAAACTGACCTCATAATGCACCAGTGTATTGCATTTTTAATTACAGAATGTGAAGAAGAGTATCAAATGACTGCTCACTGTCTAATTTTTGGTTAGATGAGCCTAGATATATCAAAGGTAATCCATCTGAATGCATTTTAAAACAAAATGTCTAGCAAAGTTTTATCAGGAACTTCCATTACCTTAGAATCAGTAGAATTTTGCTAGCTAGTTGGCTGTCTTGTAGTAAAAGTTAAAAAAAGAAAAAAAAAAAAATACACAGATGTGGAAAGTATACGCATATGCAGAATGATTAGATCACACTACCACCACCTGTCTGAAAGTGCAGTAATATAAATTTTGCTGAAACCTGGAAATGGCCACGTCTAAAACACTATAAAGTCCGGTTACATAGAAAGCATGATGAACTGATGGAATGTAAACCAAGCAAATATCACATTTTCTCATTGAAAATAATATTGCACTTTTTTGCAGCATGTGCTGTACTTCTGCATGTACATATTTTGGGGTCTGTTATTCCCACAGCCCAAACTTATATTTTGTAGGAAGGGGAATTGTTACTTTTCCTCTTTTTCCTTTTACCACTAAGGTGTAGTACAAGGGGTAATATATTTAGTGTGCGCTCGCACATGTAATCTTTAGTTTGCTGTATCTTACGGTTGCTTTTTTAGTTTACTTGTCTTGTTCAACAGCATTGATTCAACTACATAAAATTTCAGTCGTGCAAAAAAACAAATATTTTGCTTTTCTTGCAAACGTCACACATTTGAAAACCCAAGTGAATTAGACCACAAGATCTTGAAAGCTCACTTTTATAATCCACAAGTAAAGAATTCTGTCAAAATTGGCAAGGTCCCTAAAAAATGATACAAAATTACTCCTGTTTGTAATATCTTTGTATGTGTAAAAAATAAATAAAAATAAAGGTTTACACTCTCTTTGAAGGAAAATTCATTCAGTCAAAGGACTGCTCAATGTTTCATTCCTAGGTTATGGCTAGCTAGGACAATAGCTTTGAAGTTTAGGTTTTGCCCTTTAATATTAGAATACTCCCAGCTTCTGAGTGGCTACTTTTATCCTCGCTGGAAAATTTCTTGAATTCGAAACACTGATCAAGCCCTAGTCCCTTGTGCCTTAGTCAGTTTTATCCCTGTACTTCAAAAAACTGGCTTTTTTTTTTTTTTTTGATAATTTTCTCATAAATTATTAATAGAGTTGCACATGATTTTTTTAAATGTGCTAATTTTAGTCTAGTTGATTAATATGGATGAATTACAAAAGGTATAAATTATTTCCTCATTCTTTAACATATGTATACTAAAATAGTTTACTACAAGAAGAGTCATTTATATTTGCTACTTTTGTTGCATACATTAAGTAAATGTGTCATCTCGTTAGTAATAGAATATTTTTATTTTCACTGCTTACCTTGATGGGGACACTGCTACTTTTATAGCCCAGTTTTTAGCAGTTTGTGTTAGTATAGCAATAACCCATGGCTGGGAGTGGGTAATGCTGGACTTAATCAAGGTTGACATGGTTTGGTCATGAGGGCTGTTCTGATAAAGATATATGAAGGTCTTTGATAGATTTGGAGAAAACAAGTATACTTCTGCAACATTTATTCGTAGAATTCTTTATTGTCAAGCTCACACATTAAAGCTTTTGCTTGCATCACTTGAGAAACATCAACACTTTTCCCTCTTCCGAGGAAATATCTATGAATTATCTTATGGTTTTTGTGTCTCAAGTGACCAAACACACACTGAAAGTGTGCTTATGATTCAGATGATGTCTCTCCCAGAGCAGCTGTTACTAGAACTATTATGAAAAGGATTGCTTGATTACATGCACAAAATCTACCTGAGGATGTTAAAGCTGAAAGTTAGAATTCTGTTTTACATAGAGGGTTTTTTTTTGCATTCTGCTGCTGAAGTTTTGAAAAAAGTATAACGAGAAAGGGAAACTAATACAGGGGCTTACTCAGATTTTTGCTTTCTCCATTTTTTTAAAGGTTTTACACCTGCCTCTGCACCCATTTATGAAAAACAAAATCAGCAGAGGCAGCAAGTCTCTAGCAAGTAGATATTCAAAAAACAGTGGCAAGGGGGGGGGGGTGCCAGAAAAAGGTAAGAGTCCCCTGGAATTAAGGACAGTCCAGCAAATCTGAATGACCATCTGCAGAAGCCCCCCCCCCCCCCCCCATGGAAAGCCGTCTTCCTCAAAATTTGGCTATTTCTTTCTTTGGCAACAGGTAATCTCAGACAAATGAGTTCTAAAAGTGATGCATCATGGATACAGACAGCAGGTAGAAATCCCTCCCTCCTTTTGAGGGGGAGTCTTCCTCCTCCATCATATCAGACTTTTTCCCCCTCCTGTTATTTAGCATCTGCTTGACTGTGGGCAATAGAAGTTGCTCCTCTTTCTCTGATAGAGAAAGGTTTTTATTAAAGAATGTTTCTGGTACCAAAGAAAGAAGTCTCTTGAACAGTCTTTGATATTTCCTCGAGTGTCCCAAAGTTAAAAATGTTATCCCTTCACAATCTATTGTTATTTCCCCCTGTAAATTTGCTAGTACATTTAAAGGATGCTTATCACATTTCTTTTAGCCACAAATTTCAAACATTTTTAAGGTTTTCTGTGTCTGGATTGCACTTTCAGTTCTCTGCATTACACTTTGGGTTATGCAACCCTCCATGAGAATCCAAAATGCCTGGCCTCAGTGATGAAGTATTCACACTTTTTTCTTATTTAGATAACCTGCTTATCTTTACAGAATCTTTTTCAGAGTCTCGAGAATTTCTCGCTTGAGTGAGAGTTATCCTTCACAGATTGGTGTTTCAGAACAACATTTAAAAGTCTTATTTGACTCATCACAGGATTGTTTTTATGGTATTTCTCGTAGCTCCTCAGCTCAAAGAGCTTTTCTTCAAAAGGAAAAAGTAGTTGTATATCTAGAAATGTTCCTTAGTTTTTCCACTTAGTCCAAAACTTCAGCAAGAGACTTTCTCAGGATACAAGGATTCATGGCATCCATGTTTCTCATTATTAATTTAGCCAAACTTCACATGAGAAAGATTCAGTGATACCTAAAATATGTATGCTACCAATATCCACTAACATTCCAACTGTGGACATACGTTAATGATATTGTACAGGAGGTATAATTAAAAACCATGCCAAATAAGATTAAGAAAAGTGGCAGAGGAAAGGAGAGTAAAATGTAGTGTAGATAGAAAAAAAAGGTCAAACTGAATTTGGGGTTTTAGAGAATAGCAAGGAAAGATAAGTACGTGGTGTGTTTTTGTAAATATATGTGCTTGCTGAGGTAGAACACTGATCAAGCTTGACTAAAGGCTCAGCCTGGGTTGCTTAACTTGAGAAGAAACATCCTGAAACAAAATATTGAGAGTACATGTGCACACACAGTAGAACAGAAGAATAAAGATGCATGTAATGAGATAATACTTGCATTGAGACTGGTAAGATAACTAGTAGTAAGTGCACTTAGACTCCTAGATGGAAAGCT
Source organism: Protopterus annectens (assembly GCF_019279795.1). NCBI lineage: Eukaryota > Metazoa > Chordata > Ceratodontiformes > Protopteridae > Protopterus > Protopterus annectens. The sequence continues at coordinate 678,170,951 of NC_056727.1, read as the reverse complement.
GTATACATATGTACAAGCTGTGCTATCCAAGTAGTAACTGAAAATAACTGTAAGAAAACCATACAGTGAGAAAGACCAGATCTGTTCAAAAAGATGGTCTATATTAAGGAAAACTTGCACAAAAGACAAAGATGGGAAGGACCTAACAGAAGCAGGCAATAAGAACAGGTGACAGGAATATACAGCTGAAATATATAAACTCAGTGATGTATGCAATGGCATGCTGTCTGATCTAAACGAGATATCCCTGAGAGTGAAGCTGAATGGCCTTGTAACAAGGCCACTGGAAGAGATGGAATTCTAGCTGAATTGTTTAAAATCATGCGGTGTGATGCCATTACATTGCTGCTTGGAATTTGCCAGCAAATTTGAAAAACAACAGTGGCCATTAAATTGGAAAAGATAATTTTATAATCAGATTTATGAAACGGTTGCATTTGTTTCACATGCTAGCAAGCAAGGAAGTGTTAAAGATCCTCCAAATGAGAGTGCAGTAATATATGGGCCAAAAACTGCTTGATGTACATGATAGTTTTAGAATGGAGAGAGGCACCAGAAATTAATTGCCATTATCCACTGGATAATGGAGAAGACGAAGGAGTTGAGAAAAAATATCTACCTCTACCAACTTGACTACTCTAAAACTTTTGACTGTGCAGACTGTAATAAACTGTGGCAAGTTTTTAGAAGAATTGGGAATACTGGGTCACCTTATTTGTCTACTGGGGGGTTCTGTATGTAAAACAAGAAGCAACAGTTAATTCTAAATGTCGAATGACTTGTTCACAGTCGAGAAATAAGTACAGCAAGGCTATACAATGTCCCCCTTAACTGAATATATCATGCAAAATGCTAGGTTAGAAGAATCCGATGGTGTAATCAAAATTACTGGGACAAATATTAACAGCCTCAGATACACATGTTATACCACCTCAATGGCTGAAAGTGAGGAAGAATTGAAAGAAGAATTTGAGTATCTTTTGATGAAGTTCAAAACAGTGCAAAAGCTGGCTTTTCTCATCAGAAAAACTAAAATTCTCATGTAGCCCCATCATTTATTTGCAGGTAGATGGGGATGAATAGGCAGTGACTAATTTTATTTTCCTTGACTCAAAGATTACTTCAGATGGTGATTAACAACAGTGAAATTAGACACTTTTTTTGGAAGGAAAGCTGTGGCAAATCTAGACAAGATTTTGAAGAGCAAAAACATCATGTCAACTGAGGTCCGTATGCCAAAGCTATGATTTTTTTTAGTAGTAACATATGATCTTGAAAGATGGACTTTAAATAAGGTGAAAGTCCCAGAAAACTGATGCTTTTGAACTGTAGTGTTGGAGACTCCTGTTGAGGGTTGAATGGACTGCCGGAAGGTCAAGTCATTCAGTACTTGAGAAAATGTATCCCGACTTCACTGAAAGGTCAGATAATAAAACTAAAATTCATGTACTTTGGGCACAGAATTCAAAGACGGTATTTGCTAGAGAAGACACTGATGCTGGGAAAAGATGGTAGGCAAAAGGAGAAGTGGCAGATACTAAAGTGGATGCAGAGAATTCCAGAAGTAATGAATATGAACTTGTAAGAGCATAAAGAAGTAGTTATTAACAGACAAGTCTGAGTTGTTTAAAGTCCTTGAGGTAATGAAAAGTCATATTCAACTAAACAAGTTAAGTTTTATTGATCTGTAGTTAATGATTGCTGCTGTGGTCCAGTGTAATACTCAACCTTGACGCATTGTTTTTGAAATTTGTCTGACTGATATTTCATTTCACATTTGCAAATGTGGATGGAGAACACCTGTTGGACAGCTTGCAGAAGTAGCACTTTCCTGAACACAGTTGTTCAGATGTTCATAGGTTCATAGATTAGTACTAAGCTAACTGCTCTTGCGAGCCATTTTAAGCCTAGCCAATTATCCCTTGTGAGACTCAAACCCTGCATCTTGTGTTTGTGAGACAAACAGCTTAACCATTAGGCCACCCTCCCAACCCCAAGTGTAGGACACACTTTCCTTAATTACTTATTTTACTTAGTTACTTATTTTACTTAATATTCTTGTAAACGCGTATGTATTTATTACATGCATGTTATGTCACTGTACTGTGCAATTTATTTATACTATCATAAGTTGTTGGTACTATGTATTTAACCCAGTCTGAACCTGCAAATGGTCATATTTAATCAGTATTCTACCCTGTTAAACTGAATTAAATCAATAAATTAAATATATGCATAAATGTGCACATATGGGTGTATATCTATATATATTTGCATGTATAAATTATATATATATATATATATATATATATATATATATATATATATGTACATATAATCTATAGAAACGCAAAATGTGTAAATGTTTCCAGACTGGTGCTTGCACACAATTAATATCCAGAAAAAAATCCAGCTCTTAAGATAATGCCAGAAAAATAGTTGTATTACATCAACAGCTTCTAAACATAAAAAATGGTTTTGCTAATTGAGCTTAGTCAACGTAATCTCACTGACTAAGCTTGGTTAGTGAAACCACTGTGTGTGTGTGTATGTGTGTGTGTGTGTCTGTGAGAAGCTGTTGGCCTAATAAAACCTGCTTTTTTCGACATTATTTCAAGTCCTGGATTTGTTTCTGCGTGTGTGTGTGTGTGTGTGTGTGTGTGTGTGTGTGTGTGTGTGTGTGTGTGTGTGTGTGTGTGTGTGTGTGTGTGTGTGTGTGTGTGTGTGTGTGTGTGTGTGTGTGTGTGTATATATATAGATGTGTGTGTGTGTATATATATATATATATAATTAGATACGTATACACATGTATATGTGTGTGTGTGTATATATATAGATGTATATAGATATATATATATATAGATCTATATATATAGATATCTATATAGATATCTATATATATATATATATATATATATATATATATATAAAATAGATATATATATATATATATATATATATATGTATAGATATATAATTTATTTATTTGTGTGCTCTCCAATATGTAAAACAATCACCGTGGTTATACTGTTGGTGATTATAGATCAATTAGTTTGACATGAATTCCTGAGGTAGTGTTTTGAGTATGCACTATGCTTACCATTTAAGCATATGTATATACGTTCATCATGGTGAACACTACTGCAGTGGCCTTAGCTGTGTAGGTTATATCCGGCCAAGGATATAACAGTCAGCCAGCTTCCATAGCTTCAGGGCTCCTGTCGTGCACCCAAACTGTCAGACAGCTCAAGGAGAACTCGCTAAACACAAGTTTGGGCATCAAGCCCTTTAACGCTGTTCTGCTGTAGAAGACTAAACTCCTCTGGGAGGCTTTGGAGGATGGTCAGCTTGTGCTGTTCCTTTGAGCCGGTGAGTTCTCTTTGGGGAGAAATTGTATTTATTTTACTTTGTGGGGCTAGCAAAGTGGTTTAAAACGTGCTTTTTACTGTGTCTGTGAAAAAATAACATTTAAAGACTTTGTTTTTACTGGCATTTGGTGCTTGTTTTCATAGAGAAAGATTCACCGTTTACTGCTTGACTATGGAACAATCTGTCGGTCCCATGGTCTTTCCTTCATCCAGCCATAAAAAGAAAAAGTTAAGCAAACAGCTTTGCCATCACAGCAGGCTAGCAATTTTCCTCAGCCCCAAGTGGGTGACACTGCTATGGCCATTAGTTGTACCTTGGAACAGTAATCTTTTACCCTGGATCCCTGTGGTGTAGCCCCTGCAGCCACTGTGAACCAGGGGTTAGTCGCATCCTTTGTTGGGTCATCTCAGTGGGAAAGGTAGAGCCACTCTTGTCAGTCATGGGAGAGGGAAGAGGAAAGGTTTCTGTGGTTTGTCAGAGTGTTTTGCCCATGCTTGGAGAAGCTGCTGCTGTCAATAACGCATTGGTCCAATTTCTCCTGTCAAAAATGAACAGAAAACAAAACGTGCATCTACTACTCAATTTTTTTTATACAGGAGTAATTTACTGGATCAGGCTAAGGATTTAGTTCAGTATGTTGATTCTTCTACTAAAACAAGTTTCTGGTGAAGAGAAGGGAATACTTTTTTTCTTGAACAAATTCAAGATTCTGAATGTGGACAGGAGGATAAAGGGACAGATGCAGGTTTCCCCCTCATATTATTTACTCTGACTCAGAGGAGAGCTCAGTTTCTTAACTCTTCCTGTGGTGGGTTCTCTTTCTCTGAGACTGTTTCTAGAACGTGCATGTGTTTTCAGTGTGAGGACACTGACATTTCTCAGTCCTAAGAAAGTACTATGAACTGTTACAGAAGGAATTTCCAGAACCTTTACCCATTCCTTCAGTTCTGTCAGCTTTGGAGGATGTGTGCTACTGCCTGCAATTTTCGGACAGTAAGTCATGTGCCCTTAAAAAGGGCAGATAAGATGCATTAAGTTCCTCAGTCTTAAGTTTTTATACACTCTTCCCAAACCTGATTCAGCAGCTATAGCTTTAGTAAATCCTCTTACTGCCAAGCACTTCATTCCATTTCTACGGTTACTGATAAGGATGGGAAGATTATTGATAAGGATGGGGAAAGTGTGTGCCTCTGCAACTTTGAGTTTCAGAATTTTTAATGGTCAGGCTGGTATGTTAAGGTTTGTCCTACCTGCAAAAGTATGAGGACTGTTTTGTCTGCAGTTTTTTCTGGTGAGGAAAATTCTATTTTCAATTTAATTTATTATGTTGCTCAAGTCACTACTGATTGTATACAGTGCATGTATAACTCTCTTGATATTTCAAGGGCTATAGCTGCTGGTACTGTTTTGAGGAGGTCTGCATGACTGTATTCACAGAAGCTCCTACATGATGTTAAAATGAGATTTTACATTCTGTTTTAGATAGATTGTTTTTGGCCCTTCTGCTGCAGAGGTGATTAGAAAGTGTGATAAAAGAGGTACGCTGATGCAGGAAATCACTTGGATTTTTCAGCCCTCCTTTTCCAAATTTTCCAAACGATTCTCTAACTCCTCATCCAGTTTTGGTAAGAAACAAAATATTCTCAACAAAATGCAGGTAAACAGACATTAAAAAAAGAAATAAGGGTGTTCCAAGAAGAATTCTAAACACTCCTAAATCCAAAGACAGTCCAATAAGCAGAGTGACTACTTGAGAGACTTTATTCAGCTCTCACCCTGGCAGACATCTTTTTTTTTTTCTTTCAGAAAGTCTGAATCTCCACTTTGCTCTTTGGCAACAGATCGTTTCAGACAAAAGTGTTCTGAAGGTCATTCATCAAGGATACAGATGGGAGGAAATTCTTCCTTTCCAGAGGGTAATTCCTTATCCAATGGACCAGACTAGACCATCTCGTTTCCTCCTGTCCTGTATTACATGTTGTCCCAGGGAGTGATAGAACCAGTTCCCCCTTCCAAGGTGGGCAAGGGGTTGTATTAAAGATGTTTTTAGTGCCAAAGACACTAAGAAAAACTTAGAAGATATACAGATAAATATAAAGAAAGAGTATAAAATAAGAAATGTATTGCTGACCTAAACTTTTTTTATAAAGAATTGAGAAACAAGGTAAAATTAATTGAAAGACTGCCAAAAAAAAGTAGTAGTTGCATTTTAGAGAAGTATCTGTGAAGATCCTGTGGAACACAACAAAGATGTTAAATGGATAAAAGAACCAAAAGAAATAATAAGAAGTTTAAAGGTGCAGGGTATGAAATGGGATGAAGTAACAGCCAGAGAAATTGAAACAAAGTTAAGAAAAGCCTCTAATTGGAAAACCCCAGGCCCAGATGCAGTGCTTAACTTTTGGTTAAAAGTATTAACATCTTTGTAAGAAGATTTAGCCATGAGTAAGAACTATTTATATGCGCACCCCAAACAGACGTCCTCCTGGCTAACAGGTAAAACAATGCTCCTACTTAAGAGTGAACCTGCAAGCTACCCCAAAAATTATAGACTAATAACTTGCCTTTCGACGACTTATAAACTATACACAGGAATTGATGCCAACAGAGTTTGCAGTCATTTAGAAGAAAACTCAATTATGGCAGTAGAACAAAAGGGCAATAAAAGAAAGTCATATCATTTGTTATTAAGTAGTCATAGTGGAGAACTGTAAAAAGGGGAATAATTTAAGTATGGCATGGATTGACTACAAAAAATTTGATAGTATTCCACATTCATGGATAAAAGAGTGCTTAAAATGTATAAGATGCACCCTGCACAGATCAACTACATTACAGTGACCATGAAACAGTGGCAGACCACTTTGCAATTAAGCCATGATAAAGGACAAATTGTTATCCCAGGGATAAAAATTCAAAGGGGGATATTCCAGTGTGACTGTCACCATTGCTGTTCTGCCTTGCCCTTAACCCATTAAGCTGTATACGTAACAGCTTAGGCCATGGATATAATCTAGCCCCTAGAAAACAATGTAGTCTAAAAACTTCTCATCTTCTCTTTGTCGATGATTTAAAACTGTATAGCTCATCAGATGAGGAACTGAAAGCACAGCTGCAGGTTGTCAAAACTTTTTCAGATACAAGAATATCATTTGGTCTTGATAAACGTGCAGAAGCAACCTTTAAAGCAGGAAAACATCAGTTTGGGACAAGAATGTGATATAAAAGTGCTTGAGCAAGAGGGAGTGTATAAATACTTGAAAATTGATGAAGGATCTGCAATAAAACATGAACAAATGCAAATAAAACTTAGTAAGGAATAATTTAGAAGACTTAAATTAATCCTGCAAACAGTGCTGATACCTAGGAAATAAATCCAAGATATAAACTTTTTATTTATTTATTTCACATTTGTTAACCGGGAAAATCCGACTTGGAATGAAGCCAGTTTGCAGTAGAGGTCCGGGGAGAAATGCTCCAGATACATGTCTTTGTAACGTGGGAGGAAACCGGAGCACCCGGCGGGAACCCACATGAACGCAGGGAGGACATGCAGTCTCCACACAAAAAGCACTCCAGAGAGAATTGAACTGGAGAACCTCTTGCTGTGAGGTGACAATGCTACCGCTGCTCCACCGAATGACTTTGCTTTTTCCTGTCCTAACTTACAGTTTTGGAGTCATTGATTGGCCCCAAAATGTGTTGGATAGATTAGATATTAAAACAAGGATGCTTCATGCGCCTCAAATGATCTATAAAAATCAGTGCCTACCAAGATTATGTAAATCCCCATTCCAAAGGAGGGATAGGCTTCCTTGGAATTGATTACATATATAGATCTACAGTTGTAGGACTCAACACATATCTGCTGACCTCACAGGACCCAAACATAGTGAAAGTTTTGAAACATGAGGAGAATAAATCTAAGATGACTTCTCTGCTTAATCTAGCAGAAGCATATCGGCGTCAAGTACGAATGGAAATCCAACCAGAAGTAGATCAAAATCAGGCAGCAACTGAATGTCCCAAAAAACAAAAGAATATAATGTGAAGGACCAGATGAAAAAGCAAGAAATGTGGAAAACGCATAAATGTAGTTGCAAGTATAGAGAACTTCTCGAAGAACCTCATGTTGATAAGGAATGCAGGAATGGTTAAGGAGAGGTGAATTCAAATCAAGAGATGAAAGGTTAATATTGGAGGCCCAAGATAGTGGGCTACATACACGCTGGTTTACAAAGTCCATTGAACAGGCTGCAGTCTGTGCCAAGGGCTGATTTATATTTTACTTGCAGTCTAAGCTGACAGCAGTTTGTGGTCTTTTGTTGCTTGTAGAGGCACTTCGCTGTTTGCAGATCTTTTCCTGCTTATTGTCGAGGGATAATTCCTTGCACTGTGTAGCAAAATGGGCAGAGGCATGAGCAAGATTTTGGATGGTGTCTTCCTTGGGAATATTAGAGCCCACATCTGAGGAAGTTGGAGAAATGAAAACGTAGTTGTGACGTTTATGCTGTGTTTTTTTTACTTTATTAAACTCTGTCTGTTATTTGGAGCACTGTCTGAGAGCTTTATTGCTTCACCTTCCTGGGTTACCTTGTATTGTTTTCTTAGTTCAGCGTTGTGATCTGGTGGAACTTTTTGCATTTGACGAATAGAAATCAAACCAGAACTAGATCAAAATTGGGCAGCAACTGAATGTCCCAAAAAAACAAAAGAATATAATGTGAAGGACCAGATGAAAAAGCAAGAAATGTGGAAAACGCATAAATATAGTTGCAAGTATAGAGAACTTCTTGAAGAACCTCATGTTGATAAGGAACGCAGGAATGGTTAAGGAGAGAGGTGAATTCAAATCAAGAGATGAAAGGTTAATATGGCGGCCCAAGATAGTGGGCTACGCACACGCTGGTTTACGAAGTCCATTGAACATGTGGGGAAACAGACAAATGTAGGTTTTGTAAAACCAAATTGGAAACAGTCACACACCTCGTTTCTGGTTGTGACATACTAATGGCAGAAGGATTGTATACTGAAAGGCATAATAATGTGGCAAGACTGTTGCACTGGGGATTATGCAAGCATTATGGTACTGAAGCGGCTGAAAAACACTGGAGACATGAGCCACAAAGCATCGCAGAAAATGATTGTCTACATCACATGAGGTCATCATTACCAGCAGTTCAAAAGGTAGGTGCTAGAAAACCAGATATAGTTGTCCAAGAAAAGAAGACAAAAAATAGCATTGATCATTGAAATCACCATACCCAGTGACTACAGTGTCCTGCGTACAGAGTGAGACAAAGTTGTAAAATATCAGGATTTGCAAGCAGAAATGAGAGCAATGTGCAAGAAAAATAACCAGATAGTTCCAATAGTAGTAGGAGCAATGGGTGTTATAAAGAACAGTCTGCAATCATATTTAGACATATTACCAATATATGTAACTCCGTACAAACTGCAGAAGGAGTCATTACTGGGCACATTGCAGATGCTTTGAAGAGCACTTTTAGCTGACATCAAAGAGTGAAACAATACTAATTTCATGAATTTTAATTGTACTTTGACTTATGAATGGGGTCCATTCCTGTCATGGTATTAGAAACCCAAAAGATTTGGAGAAATTAAAATTGAGAGAGAGAAATCTCTTACATAAGTTAGGACTCCAAGAGAACATTCAAAAGTCTGTCTTGACTACTTTTTACAGAACTTTATTTTTGGTATGTCAACTTGACACCACAGTTCAAAGAACTATTCTTCCCCAGGAAAAGATAGGTCCATATATAGATCTAATTCCAAGGTTTTCCACTCAGACTTCAGTCACTGTGAGGGAGAACATCAGGATTTTGGTTCGCATGACTTCTGTGATTCTCATCAAATCCTTAGCAAGACTCCACATGAGAAAGATACAATGGTATCTGAAGTCTCTTTGGTCCCAGAACCAGTGCCCTTTATCTTTTCAGATCCCAGTGCTGGGGTTTATTAGAAGAGAAATCACTTGGTGGAAGCAACAGATATTCCTAAATCCAGGTCTCCCCTTCTTCCTCCCTGTCCCAAAGCAGTCGGTCACCACAGACACCTTGGACTTTTCTTGGGGGAGCAGTTTCAGACGAGATAAAAGTGCTAGACATGTAGGACACCAAGAACAGATGCAAGCACGTAAATATAAAAGAGATGCTTCATCTCTCTGAATCATCTTTGGTACCTGGCACCTCTTTTGTTTGTTACAAACAATACCACAGGTGACCTGAGTCGTACTCCCTCTGCAGGCTCGCCATGTTAGCTTGGGATGTAGTTTCACAGCACATTCTCACTCAAAGCATCCTACATTCTGTTGCACCAAAATTGTGTCACAGACAAGCTGACCAGGGCAAGGGCAGACACTCACGAATGGAAACTAGAATCAGGGGTTCTTCTAAGATTTTATCCATCTGTTGAGAGTTCCTCAAGTAGACCCCTTGTCTCCTCCCCCGAAGAACCAGCTGACAAGATTCCATTCCAGGAATCTATACAAGAAGACCTGGAAGACCCATGCCTTTTCTTTTTTTTTTCTGACAGGAGTGTTCCTACATGTTTTTCCACCCTTTCCACTAATATCCAGGGAACTTATGAAGATTCAGAAGCAATCCCCAGAGGTCATTGTGATGACTTGACTCCTGGCTCTGGCAGTGGTGGTTCTCCCTTCTTTTGGAAATAGTAGGGGTAATTGCCACAAGTTTTGTTGCAGACTGGATGTACTGATGCAAGAACCAGGGATGTTTGCACCTCAGCATCAGTCACCGCAACATTAATGAACTATATTTGACTGCCTGGTTGATAGGGTCTTAATTCCTTTTAGGCAGCTGTTTACTGAAGATGTGCAACAACTATTAATGGAGGCAAGAAAGCTTACTACCAAACAATTCTATATTAGCAAATGGATAAGGTTTTCTAGTTGGTGTCAACAACATAATCGGAACCCATTCAGGGCTAGTTTTCTGGTTTTACCATGCTTGTGTGAATTACTATCCTCAAGCCTTTCTTACTCCTTTATCAAGGTTCATGTACTGTCCATTTCAGCATGTCTGCCCATGGATCCTCCTCTTTGAATGCATTCTCATGTCAAAATGTTTTTGAAAGGGGTTTTGCATAAGAGGCATCCAAGAAAATGTATGCCCCCCTCCTTGGGATCTTATTGTGTCAGAGAAGCTAACACTTTCTCCATTTGAACCAGCTACATAGAAATCAGATTTACTGAGTACCCTCATGCAGAGGTCAAATTAATCTGAGTTGCAAGCACTTATATTGAGTCAATCTTATCTCATTTTCTACAGAGGATTTCTTTCTGAACTAATGCTTTATGTATAATATGGTATCAGAATTTATTTTAAGCCAAATATTCGTCTCCCTTTTTCTTTCTGAACCCTAAAATGAGGGAGAAAGGATACTCCATAACTTGGATGTCTGCAGACAACTCCCATACTGTCTTGACAGGAATAAATCTTTCAGATCTTCTAGATTGATTGTTACATTTCTTGTAAAAGTAAGAAGAAGAAACAAACTGTCAAAACGGAACATGTCCAAATGATTGTCCAAGCCTATTACCTTTTGTTTTACTTAACACAACAAAAATAGTCTGGAAAAAGTCAAGGCCCACTGTTCTGAGGCCCTGACTTTTCCTTTGGCAAGGGTTGGATTCTAGAACCTGCAACTTGGTCATCTGTAAATACTTTTACAAAGCACTATAAACTTGATTCCTTCTCTAGGCCTGGATCAGGCTTTATAAGGACCACTCTCTAGGAGCTCCTGGACTCTTCTTCCAGTTAAGTTAGGGTAATCTACCCATATAGGTAAGGCTACTGCAGCACTGATCACTATGATGAGCATATTTCAGTTGTATAATTAAACTTATCACATCAGTAGATGTTTGAATAATCACTGCTGCAGTAGCTGCTCCCTTCTTCTGTCAGATTTTTTTTTTTTTTTTTTTTTTTTTTTGTGTTGCTTATGCCAGGGTGTGGTAATTTTTTTTGTTCTTCCTAGTATTTTCCTTTCAGGGCTCAGCTTCCCTCTCTGTTTTGGCAGGAAAGCTCTGAAGGGCTTGGTGCCCTAACTTGTCTTTTAATCAGCTGCTTAAGCTGCCTTGAAAGCTGTCTGGCTGTTGTGTCCTTGGTAGGATATAACCCATATAGCGAAGCCTACTGCAAAAGTGATCATTTGTACATCTACTGTTCTAAGTTTATTTACACAACTGTACTTTTCTGTGGTGATATATTTGTGTGTGTATGTGTGTGTATATATATATATATATATATATATATATAACTAATTAAGGCCTTTGATCCATTTCTTACATAATGGTTTCACTGATATACTGAGTAGTTCAGATATAAATATTTTTGTAAAACTGGATTATAAAAAGGTAAGTAGGTCAGAAAAATTAAGTTAACATTAAGAATAAATGTTCAAAGTATGTGTCCATTAAATGTGGTGTCTCCCAGGGTATGGTTTTGCACCTCCTTTTTTTTGTTTCTCCTTATGAATGACTGTCCAACATCTAAACCAATTTGAGTAAATTTGATGATGACTTAGAAGTTGGAGGTACAGTAGCTAATGCAGTTAGATAATCAGTGTTTGAAAAATTATCTGTATAAATTAACCACATGGGTACAGCAAAAAGGTGTGAAATTTAACAATAACAAATGTTCAGTTGTGCACTTGGGTGTTAGTAAGTATGGTTATCCATATGCTTTGGATAACTCTGATTCTCTGTTAAGTCATGGATTTAGGTGTAGTTGTTGACTTTTCCTTTGACTCTTATGTGAATTCTGTTAGGAAATGTTATGGATTAATGAACATTTTTAGGACCTTAATATCCAGGGAAAGGGTTGTTATGGTAAAGTTATTTTCTGCCGGAATTTGCCTCATGATAGAAAAATTGTGATTACTTTTATGTGCTGGGGATCTGACAGCTTTTTTAATTTGAGCGTGTCTAAAGAACATTTACCAAACACTTAATCAGTTATGAATCCTTATATGTAAAGACACTTGAAAACATATCAGTCTGTTCCATAGCTTAAGGGGTATTAAGTTCTGATTTAATTTTGGTGTGAAGTTTAATAACATTTATGTGTTTTGTCACTTCTCGGGGAAGTTGGTGTTACTAATTATGGTTTAAATACAAGGAATAATAATTTGGCAGTTAATTTACCTAGTGTGTGAATTCAAAACTCAAGCCTCCATTTTTCCATTTTAGGGTCAGTAGATTATGACACACTCTACCTATAGATATAAGGTGTGCAGTTTACTAATGGTTAAGCCTTTGTTAGACATAAGGTTTAAAACTTTGCTATATACAACAGGGTCCAAACTAAATCAAGCCTTAACTTGCCTTCATAAGCTTTGGGCTTGAATCTTTGAATCATTGCAAAGATAAATGTCTGTTGTATAGTTGCACTTTATAGAGTGAATGCTCTGTTAGGATTGTTTTTCACCCTTTTGTTTCCTTTCCATGTGAGATTGCAGTACAGCATAGTCTGGGAATTTGCCCTTTACTCAGCTGTTGTATGAGTGAGTGAGTTTGTTTAACTGATTATAGGGTGACTGAGCTGGTCTGCAGATCCTTTTCAGTCATAACCAGAGTCCAAAAGTACTAGAAACTCAAATGATGCATTATATTCCATACAAACTCAAGTAATACAATGTAAATAGTTGAAACACAGGTAGGTTAACATGATATTTATGTAATTATTTTAAAATTGTTAACTGGGGTAGAGCACATTGATCCCATTTCAGTTTGTCTGGGGAAAACAATAGATACCTAAAGTATACAGAGTGAATGACAAAATATAATTTATATACTTATATTATCTACAAAGTGAATATCATGGTTGGCTTGAGGTTATAAAGGCAATAGATAAATAGTGTATACAATGTGACTGAAAAACATGAATTATATATAGAATGGTATCAGAGTTGGCATGCTGAATGAATCAATCAAAAATTGACTTTGAACAAGGTATGTAGACATGATGAATAGGTTAAGTTCGATCACCAGAGAGATAGTAGTTGCATGTTTCTAGGGTATTGAAATGTGCTTTTATTAATGAATGGGAAATGGAGAAAGAGGAATGATCTTTGTGAGGCTGCCAGCCCACCTAGCTAGAATTTTGTAAATCATTCTATGGCATTTGTGAATATTAATATGATCTATAGGCTTGTCTTACAAATGTAAGAGAACTATATGTTGTGTGTATTAAACTGCTGGTGCAGAAGTGTGTGTGAAACTGTTATGTGCTGAGCTTCAAGAATGTAACCACAGTGCACCCTAGTGGAAAATAACAGAGTTAACTTGCAAACTCTAAGAGAATAACTGAATTGTTTGATGGTGTTTATCTCAGCTTGGAGACAGAATGTCTGCAGCTATAAATTCTTTCTATTGTCTGGAAAAATAAATAATTGCAGGTTACAAAGGTAAAAGTGTTTGTTTTACGACTTCCAGGCAAACTTCTGAGAGATAAGTATTTTTGACACAGAGGTCCTAAATTTTATGTTTCTGTTAGCCTGGGAACTGATGGCAGAGGTGACAAAGAATGATGTAATCTGAGATAACCCAGCAGTAATGTTTGATAGTAATTTAAGAACTATCTCAGTGGCGGAGTCTGTGCATTTTGTATCTTGTCTTTGGACCTGAAACATCCATCTTCAGCACTTCTCATCTGCATTTGTATTGCTCTGTAAGTAAGACTTAGATTACAGTGATTTCTCTTAGAGATAGATAGGAATTTATTAAGATTAGTGTACATGATTTCTGTTTTTGAGAGACTGTCCTGCAATGTTGTTTTAAAATATTTTCTGTGATTCTGAACTCTGTTGTCATTATATTGAGTATTGTCTTGTTCTTTTATTAAGTATATTTAAACCTTTTAATTGTGGCTGGTTTGTTTAGAGATATTTAAGCTCTTAGAGTTACTTGCATGTGTAAAGACTTAATGAATCTGGCTCCTTTTAAGCATATGTTCACATGATGTCATAATTGACTGGCAACTCCACAGAAAATTACAAACCAAGACAAGATTGTTTTGGTCTTTATGTCTGATGTTTTCTTTGGTTGCTGTTACTTGCATGTGTATTTGATGACACTGTACAGGCAACTCCTAGATAGCCTTAAAAGTCTTGGACACACCATTTGGATAATAGTTACATTACACAGTAGAATTAGTCACCCTTTGTAAGGGCCTTATAGTAAATGATAGAGTGGTTGGTGGCAGCTGGTACTACCTTATAGTCTGGGCAGTAGGGGGCATAGCTAGTGAACATGTGCCAACCTTCCCCAGGAGTATCTGTGCGTTTGTATATAAATCAGATTTCAAAGTGTGTGTGTCAGCTATTTGGGCAGGGACATGAAGCACCAGTTGGATACAGAGGGTGCTGGAGGTTTTGGCTTGACCACTAAGCTGAAATCTGAACCCTATAGCTGTGCCAGTCGGGAGTCTTATTGGGGATCTGGAGAGAGAGAGGGAGAAACCAGCCCCAGACTGACTGTGATCTCTGTGTACTCTTAAGAGAAATTGTACTTTACTGTGTGTGTACTTGTTATCCTCCCAATGTACACGTCCCTCAGTGGTGCTAGTGATGAGGATTGAGGCTCCTTGATTACTGGGCCAGTGCAGGGGCATCACAATCTTTAAGAAAAAAGGGAAAGATTCTCACAGTTTAGGACCAAGGCCTGATAATAATATTACAATTTATTAGAAGAGATCATAAAAGTTTAACATCAGTATATATAAAGTATATAAGTGGAAATAAATGAATTCATATACAACTCTTTAACAAATAGTGGTTGACAGTTTTAAAATTAAGTATTGTCAGAAAGTAACACTGAGTATAGGAAAACATGCCTATAGAGAAGGTGCTGGTTTAACGAGGATAACTGAAGCAGTGCACTTGGCATCTTGGTGTATGGGTTCCTTCAGGGCTCTTTTGAAGAATTCTAGGGTTTTGTTGTTTTGTACCTTGGATGAAAGGTGCCTAATCTAGAGAATACTTTGTCACCAGTGACTGTCTATTTGTAGAGTGGTGTAGCTAATGTGAGGCTGTAGTTTGTTCCTTCTTAGTGAGTAGTTTTGTTCTCTGTTTGGTGGTTTTCTTTGGATGGGCAGTAGCCCATATGCAGTGTTTTGAATAGTAGGGTTCCAAGGAGAAGTGTGCCCCTGCTTGTAGGGAACCAGTAGATTTTATGTCGTACTCTGCAGTGATGAGAGGTCCTGTCTTCTAGCAGATCAAATTTACATATCTTGGTTTCTGCATTTTGGAGCTATTGAGTGTTTTGGGGGGAATGCACAGTGATCATGAGTAGCACATATTTCAGACCTAGATAGTTATTTCAGTGTTGGTATATATAATGCAACGGGGTGTAAGAGGTGTAGGTGAGGGGGTGCAGGGAGCTTGTCTCCTGCAAAACATTGTGCTTTTTGCCTTTTTTTTTCTGTTTTGATCTAAAAAGATTGCAAGCTTTTGTATTCCCTAATGTGACGCTCTCTAATGTGATAGTTCGCTCACTTATAAGAAAATCATACACATGTGCATGCTCACCCTGGGGAAGTCTTTTTTATATTATCATTAATATTTGGGTTTAGGTGAGTTTTATTTAGTTATGTTCCTCTGACGTGGTATGCATTTGTTTCAGATCCTTTGATGATAAGTTTGAGGTACATTTTTAAACGGGCTCTTAATTCTGTACAAAATAGAATAGTGGCCTCTTGAGTAAAATAAATGTTCAGCAGGTTTTGAGTACTTTATCCTGAAAGGAACACTAAGTTTGATCAAATTAGTTTGTCATTTCTACTGCTACACAGCAGTGATGGAATTATTCACAAAAGATCATGTTCTGTAGTGTTAGTGTTCTGCTAGAGGCATGGTGGTGCAGCGGTTAGCATTGTCTGCTCACAGCAAGAAGTTCTCCCATTCGATTCTCAGCTGGAGCACCTGCTGTGTGGTGTCTGCATGTCCTCCCCATGGTCAAGTGACATTTAAAACATGCAGGTAGGTGCGTGTGTGAATGGGTGTGCCTTCTTTGAAGGTTGGGCTTTGGGCTGGCAAATTGGCACTGTAAAAATCCACTGCCAATTATGAGCAGACTGGAGTTCCGCTGTGGCGACCCCTAACCGGGAAAAGCCAAAAGACATTACTAGTGCCAGTGTTCTGCTACATAAAGCTTTGTTGAGAATGGAACAGCTGAATGGGCTTAACCATTTTATTTGGTAGCTATATATTAATACTGATTCATTCTTCTCGGTAATATTGAAAAAGTCAGTGTTGTCTGTGTGCACAGAGTCTGGATTTTATTTCACATTGTTAAAACATTCCTCAAGTCTAAACACCCTTGCTGTTATTTCCTTATTAACTAGCAAAATGTTTCTTTGAGATCTGATATGATTTGAAAAATTGGACAGTCCATCGAGATGTCAGCATGCTAGGATTTTTGTTTTAGTTGATTTTCTCATTTGCTTTGCCCATTGACGTGCAGTTTACAGCTACTTGAGTGATTATAGATAGAGATTACATTTGGTCAAATACCATGGTGACCTTATCTAAAGTACTTTTAATCCTAGTCCCTTTAAACATTATCATTATAGGTTGCTTGAACAGCCGAAAGAAGAAAAATAATTATAGGTTGCTTGAAGAGTAGTATGAGAAATCTGATCAGTGTAGAAACTTAAGATCAGAGGCACAGCCTTGCACCCCTCAAAAAAGTTACATTGTTAAGTTGTACTTCATATTTGAGAATGCAGTTTTATGAAAAAATGACATTTGCCAGCAGTTTACAGAACATGGCATCCACAACTCGTGCCTTGGCAACTACAATAATCTCAGAGTACAAATGCAGAACAACTTTCAATGATGTAATAAAAGCAGTTTTATGTCTTTGTAAAAATAAAAGCTTTACTGTAAGTTTGAGGATACTTTGAGAGGTCTGTTGGCTTACGCTTGTGTATTTTAAAGCAGTTACTTATAAAATGACTTCACAAAAAAGTGCAACTTTTTCTGGATTAAAAACTAGATCCTATGAACTGTAGAAAATGATTGTGATGGCCATGAGGATTATTAAAGCAGCGTTTGTACTTTTGAAAGGTGACAAATATGGATGGCCTTTAGAATGAGAAAGTATTCCCGGGACCAGTCAGTCAGATAGTAAATAGTATTTCTCCTCACATTTCCTTGTTAGTACGCCATTGTCCATTTACTCTCCTCATTTTAGGCATGATTTGAGACCATTCTCACCCTACTGAATTATGTTTCTAGACTGTTGATGTGTAAAAGATTTGTATTTTTTCTGTTTTTTTGAAACCATGGCCATATATATTGAGGCCATTTTGCAGCTTTTGTTGTAAAGTTTGTAATTTTCCTGCACATCTGCTGTGAACAGTGTTTTGTGTTCTTGGTTATAATCTTCATAGCAAGGGCTAACTAACATCAGGAGCAGAATTGCCTCTTCTACCAGTAACATTTGAAGAATAGTTGATTTGGCAGAGGGATCACCAGGAGGAGAATGTGGCTACATTAGATCATGGTCAGATGGGGCCCTAGGTAGGGTAGTAGAACCCCCCCCCCCCCGCAGCTATTTGTGTCCCTTCCCCTTGGCTGTCTCTCTCTCTCTCTCTCCAGTTGCCATAAACACTATTCAGGCATGTCAGTAATACGTACTTTTATCTTTGTTTATACAATCTCGGAGATATGGATTTCATTTAAAACTTTCATTTCAAGTTTTACAAAAAAAAAATTTTCTAAACAAAATGCTTGCACTGAAAACAGACTTGAGAAACAGTAAACTTCTCTTTCTTTGGAACTCGGATTTAGTGAAAACATGGTTGTCAAACGTCCCTATTTGAGTGGGACTGCCCCAGGGACAGCCGCACAAATCCAGAGTCCCACACTGCTGGTTAAAATTCTGGCAAAACAGCCTCTGCCTTTTTTTTTTTTTTTTAGCCCTTATGCCGGTATATGAGCCAATCAAAAAAGCACAAAGCGGAAGCCACTTCTGTTTAATGCCGAACTACCTGATGTTCCGCATTAACAACCTTGCAGACACTTAGCGTGAAGGACTTCTTTTTTTTTGGTCCCTACCTGTCCCTTTACAAATCTGGCAAACCTGAGTGAAAATGCATTTGGCAACCCATTAAACTACAAGAGGCATCTTGGGATTGATACTCAAATAGCATATAGTGAAGTTCTAATTAGCATCTGTGTGATAGGTGTAGGAATTCAAGACTGATCTATAATGGATTTGCTAATGGTCTGTGACAACCCATTGGACACAATTTTCCTTTTTCAAGGAGCAGCCCAGGAGTATTGTCTAGTGAAGCAACTTGGCAGAGTCATATAAAAGACAAGTGAAGGCTGGGTGGAAGCTAACCATGTACTACAGGAAGCAGCTGTTTAGCCTTACTCATCTGCAGTAAATGCTAAACTGCTGTAGCCCAAACGCATCTGCACTGCATGTTGTAACCTAAACTCGTTGCATTTTGAACCTGTGTCTGCCCAAAAAAAAAGCTAAATTAAAAATATTAAAAAATGTATTCATAGTTAAACATATTAAATATTACAAATCAGACTTCATGCTGTCCATTATATTTGCAGCTAAGTAGTAAACACAATGTCAACTTTAAGAAAACCATTGATCACATCCAAATTCCATGGCTCATAGGATAATACTCCTGTTGACTAGTTCTCTCCCTTTATACTATAAGTACTCTTATTTCATAGGTAGCAAATAGGCTTGCAATCCAGAGATAGCTACTAGGCTTTGCATATACCATCAAGGAGCCTAGCTGACATTTCTAGTTGGCCTAAAGCACTGTCTGGTTGAGGGCAGGGCATAAATATGAAGCAAAATCAGAAGTGTTTTTTAAAACTGGAGACAAATAAGGACAGACTACTCTAAATCACTTAAGCTAACGCAACATGTTTTGCTTCAGAATTTATTGAACCCAAGTTGTGAAAGTCTAACTGTAATCCTGAGTTATTTATCAAAAAAAAAGGTTGACTGAAGTCTGGAAACTGGTGTGGAAGATTAAGGCTGTTACTTGTATCCAAGATGTCATTTAAATGGACAGTGCCCCCTAACTGGAGCATTTCACAGACGCACACATATATGCACCCAGTGCTGCTTACCTGTTCTTTCCGATGAAGCAAAGCTACCATCTCCTTGTTACGTTCGCTGCCAAAATCATTTAATAGTGATGTGGTGCTTTGTTTCTGTTCAGCTTTAATTTGATGCTGTAATTCCTCCATATAAAATCCTTCCAACACTCTTTGGCTTGAATTTGATGCTACTTACTGCTGTCTGTCTGTCTGTTTGGATTGCTGTTCCTTTTCGTAACATTTGAATTTTGCTGCAATTCCCGGAAGGTGTCTTGCTGTGTGTACAGTTTCATTGGCTAAAATATCTGACAATGAAATAAGTCTAGAACTGGCACGCAGTAGAGCAGGAGTTCTTATTCTAGAAGATAGTCTTGAAATATTACAGTAGTATTTCAATTTTTTTTTAATTAATGTTGGTGGCTGGTCCCCCAACCAGCTACTGACCTTAGCGGCTGCCTAGGTTGCCTTGTGCTTGATCCAGCTCTGGGCTATATTCCTGATTATCTGTTCTTGAAGGGGCAGTGGTAATGCCTGTAAGCATCTGTAGTGGAGGCTGAACATTCCACATGTGAATTTAAGTGCACTGATTTACAAACATAACTTTGATATGTTTTAAAACAAAACGGCATAAAAGAGTGGCTGGCCATGCAGAATTACTTTAAATCCTCTGTTTTTTTTTTTAAAGCAGAATTTGCCACTTCTTCCTTCATGGTTGCTGTACTCTTGTAATGTGTCTTTGTATGGTTTTATCATAATAATTTCATGGCTTGCAGAGCCAGATCACATGGTCAAATGGAGCCCTAGGCAGGTTAATCGACCAGCCCCCCCCCGTCATTCCTGTGTTCCGTTACTTGGCTCTCTCCCCAGTTACCATAAACACTTTTGAAACCTGTCAGTATGTGTACTTTTTTTTTTTACTTTTACAATGATTACAGAGATATGAAGTTAATTTAAAACCTGTTTCAAATTTTGTAATGCAAACACTGATGGCCATTTGCTAAACAAAGTAGTCTCCCTTTGAAAATGGGCTTTGCATGAATAACAGTATTATCATTATTATCAACCTTTGTTGACTAGGTTAGTCCCAATAGGCTAGTAGCCTGTTTTCAGGGTAGACCCGAGGTGGTATTTATAATACTAGGGGACATTTAGCCAGGGAATCAGGGAACTTCCCTACTCAATAGTTGCCATGGAATCTTTTATATCCATGTGACCTAAGACCAAGTCAAGCAGATGGGACCTTGGTTTAACATCTCATCTGAAGGACGGCACACTCAGGAGTGCAGCCCCCCCCCCATGCTGCACCTTTAGTGTTTGTAATCAATCTTCCTACAGCCTTCTGTAAAGACGAGACTGCTACTTGCTACACCACTGATGCTGATAGTAAACTTCTTTTCCCTTGAAACTGACATTCATTAAAAGTGCATCTTGTCGGTGGTGGATTGTGTTTCCCGGGCCATAGGCTATTTTCAAACCATGGGCTCCCTGCATGCATTTATAAGACCATGCACAAATGCATGTATTCTTTGATTCATCATTTTGATGGTTTTAAATTGTATTTCTTGTTTAATACAGAAACGTTTGTTAGAGTGTGTATTAAATTCATAGTTTTGAACATTTGTTTCCCAGTAAACAGCAAAACAAATTGTATGAACCAGTAGTAACAAAGGTACCCATTTCAAAACATTTCAACCATAAAAGGGCACTCAGACTGCTGTCATTATAATCCACCAGTATTTGTACTCAGCTATTTACAGCTACCTTGTCGACTTTGTTTACATCATCTGATTGTGATAAAAATTACCACAGTAAACCACTCCAATTTGCTATACACAAAGGCACACTAGTCCTCCAAAGAAAGATGAATGAATTTAACTTTATCAGCTCATCAGGGTCAGTCACTTTTATCTGCAGACGTCCCCAAACTCAACACTTATGGCTACATTATTGGTTATATCCTTCTCAGATGTCTTTTTTAAAAGAATTAACAATGACCAAGTCAGACATTTCAAATTTGTTTCATACTAGCACACAGTAGCAAAAGTATTTCAGCTTAATGCACACAAACTAGTTCTGCAATCCCAGATTAAAGATTATTTAAAAGTCATCAGATAAGTGCAAAAGGTACTTTCATGCAGAGAAATCTGCCACCCATGCCAGCAGTTATAGCCACTTTGTGTACACCCAATTATTATGATGAAATAAATGTACTTTATTGACATCTTTGGATAAACCACATAAAATTGTATAAAGAGCACTAAAATTATACCCGAAGATTCAGCCATTTGTAGCACGGTGAAAATGAGTACTTATGAGAACATAAATGTTACCCATGTGATAACATATTCTAAGTCAATATGCAAAATTTCTGCGGATAAGTCATCTGAATCATTTCACGTAAAGAGAAGTACTACTAATACACAGGTTGCTGCTGACATCACGTTTGCATTTCAGTGCTTCATTTACAGATGCAGTGCGTGCTGCTGTTAGAAGGATAGCTTGCATATATTGTATTAAAATGGTGTGCTAGTGATATTGCCATAACATTCCTTGACCTAGATCAGCTATGCAGTAGGGAGTTGCTGGCAAACCGTGGCAACAGGTTTGTAGTTACTAGGCATGCAGTCCTGGAGACCAAATTCCCAATTACTCCAAAGCACTGTTTGGTTAAGTAGCTTGCTGAGTGTCACACATTAGTTAAATGAAGGTGGAAAGATTAAAATCATGCATCCTTGTCAAGGAAGCAGCTTATTAATAAGTCAGAGTTTTAGTCCTCTGAAAAAATTCCCAGAGTAGCAGTTTAACTAAAGAAAGAAATCCTCTACAATTCAGTGTTATAGAGAAGACACTATCACAGTAATATGCAACAATGACTACATAATGGATGCTGAAAATCGGACGTCTCTGATCATTACTCCAAATAATGCAGATTATGTGATTTGACAAATGGCAGCCCCTTTGCAGCTGCTGAATGCTGTAAAAAAGATACTGCAAAAATGTTTCTAAAATTCAGCATGTTTAGACTATATTATACAATCCAGGGTTATTAATTAATTCTGTAGTACAATGAGTAAAGCAAAGCATTTAGACAATATAAATGCTGCAGCATCTTTGTTCAACAACCAAGAAGTCATACAAAAATCAGAAATATTGCACATATGACATACTGTTTGGGAGTGGGTTGCATGCTTGCAGGATACCTACATCTCATTTTGACCTCTCTTTCTTCTGTTATCAAGAATAGCTATCTCTTCAGATAAAAATGAAAGGTCCATATTTGTTAAATGAGTCTATGTAACGCTTGCAGTTGATATGTTCATAACTATAACAAGAAAGTAGCAGTTCTGAAATCAAAAACATAAGGTATGTTTTCATTTTGTTCACAAATCCCACAAACCAACAGTCTCCGCTAGTTGTATAACACAGCTACACCCAGATGAATGTGTACCTCTAATAAGCTAGATTCACAATTAGATGTTTTCACATACAGACTACCCCCCACCCAGAAAATAACCACTCTGACTGTGAAAGTGAAAAAAAAAAGTCCACAGTAATATATTTCAACTTGCTTCACACACTGGTCCCTAGAGCTCAAGCATAGGCCAGTGGTACCTCTCAATGGGCCTCGTTTGACCACAAAGGTAACAGGATGGCAGATGTGACAAATCAAAATGTTGACAGATACACGATAAATGCAGGCATCTGTGCCAAGTAAACTAAAAAAACAAGATGCAGAATATGCACAAATGTCATTGCGACAATCGATCTAAAAACAACCTCATGTCACACCTTTGAGCAAAACATCTCTGCATTCCTTTATTTTTGACTACTCTTTGAAAGCATGAAGAGAATGGTGGTGTTATAGTTAAAGGTTACAATTACTTTTCTTAGTTAGATGCCACACTTTAACAGATCCCATTGGCCTTGGTGCTTTATTTTTTAACAGTTATCACTGTATTTCCAGCTTGGCAATTATTTTTGTTTTTTCATCCTACTTAGGTTTTCAGTTGTATAGCTATACACATGTTCATTCATATTATGGTTTATTTTTGACACACAAACCTGATGGAGTATTTATTTGATATGAAAGCAATCTTTGTTAAAAGTTGTATGTTTATTAAAATGTATTCTGGTAGATGTTTATTGATGTTGTTGTCAGACATTTTTAGTTGTTTTTTTTTTTTTTTTCTTAATAGTTTTAGATGGTTTGCCTACACAAATGAGACTGCAATTTGTCTCTAGCTTTCTAGATTAATTTTTAGTTAGCACAGTCTCTGACTACTCTATGGTGTTAAGGGGAAAGGGTGACTTGGCTAGAGGAATGATTTTAATGCTTTTATTGTTCTTAACAGAACCACCCTCTGTAACTACTCCCTTGCTCCAACCAACCTCACTTGTATATAAGGAATGTTTTTGTTGCTTTTCATTATACTACACTAAGATCGCTTGTTTGCGTGTTTCAATAAAGGATATTCCATTTTTAACTCTACTGCGGGCTACTTATTTTCTGTTTGATTATTTTGTAGGACATATTTTATAGTTACATTTTGCAGTTCAATTTTTATTAAGTGAACTAAGTGCATAACATAACTTAGAAAGTGAACATCACACCCTCCACAATGTGAAGTTACTTTTTCTTTTTTTTTTGATTAACATTTATAGGACCATAATGCTGGTGTGTGATTAAAAGACAACTATTTTGGTGGGTTACATTTTCAACTCCTGTCTATAGGGGTGCGCAAGTTATGCATTAACCCCAACCTATACTTTCCAGACTTGTACTTCAGCAGGCTTGCTGCCATATCTTGGTATCAGATGTTCATTTTCATCTGATTCAGCCTTTTGGACTCTGATCTGATTCAGGTCCTGCCTTGCAACTTCAAACCTTTGGATCCAAGGCTGTGACTCCTGCCCTACCTATAATTCTCTCACCTCATATCTTGGTTGCTATCATTATGGTAAGTACATAACTTTTGTTTTTCTGTTTTCAAGCAAAAGCTGCTTGCATCCATCATGGGTTTCCTTCCTTGTGATGATCTGTCAACATCGGGCATCCAAGAGCTATGCAGTTAATGCCCAAATGGCAGCCCTGTGTTTGGACAACCAATTTCTTTCTCATGTAAATTGCTGTCCCACCCCATGGCTCACAGACAGAACCCATATGGTGAGAGTTGCGGGAGCTAGGTCCGACTCTAAACCGGTTCCAAGTGGCGTTCCCCATGGCTCAGTCCTAGGACGCCTTCTGTTCGGCATATACTTCTCAGAGGTACTGGCAAGCACAGGAGGACTGTGGGTAACCAAGTTCACAGACGACCGCAAACTAGGGGCTATAATTGACTCTCTCTGGCTGACACAGACACCCTTCAAAAGGGTCTTCCTGAGATGGATACCTGGTGTCATAATCATGGCCTCAAGCTAAATGCCAAAAAGTGCATAGTCATCCCCTTTGTAAAAAAAAAAGTACCCACAAACTACCACATATGTGGTAGTCCCCTAAATACAGAAGACATAATAGGGGATCTGGGGACCCAAGTAGATAGTAATCTCTCCTTTCATAATCACATTGCCAAAGTGGTTAGAAAATCCTTCTATGTGGCCCACCTAATCGCAAAAGGGTTTGCATTCAGATCAAAAGAGGTCATTGTGCCCCTCTACTCATCACTCATCAGACCCATCATAGAGTACAACACCCCATTTGGGATGTACCTTACAAGACACCTGCAACAGCTGGAAAGACCACAGAAGTACCTCACAAAGAGGATCACTGGCCTCAAACAGTTGCCCTATGCAGCTTGAAACTCCAGCTGTACTCTGTTGCATACCGCCTCAGAGGTGATCTCTGCCTGACATGCAAGGCCATGTCCAAGAATTGATGGACATGCTCCACCTAAAGAAAAACATATCCCCTCGAGCCACATGCTCTAGAGATCTAAACCTCATCACAACAATAAATAGGACGTGCTGGAGGGATAGATTCCTGTCCCCGAGACTTCCCATGCTTTGGAACAAGATTCCAATCTACATTAGGCAGAGCTCCTCACTAACACTCAAGAGAAATCTTGATGAGTGGATGGGAAACAGAAAGTTTACCCTGGGGATCACAGTGGCTGTGCTGGACAGAGGCACAGGGAACCTAAGGGGGCGGCGAAAGCCAACACATTCTGGCTAGGCTTATAAATGCCTTTGGGCAGATAGCCCGGTTACCTATCTATAAACCTATGATAAACTTAGCCTTTTTTGACTAGGCATACTTCTGATGTTTGAGTGTTATCAAAGGGAAAAAAATCTGATCACAGTAATGCATATCAACTTGTTTTTCTTCTCCACATGCATGTAAATACAGTTTTTCAGCAAAGCATGTATTTTTGTATCAATGGTATTTTAACTGATCAAGTAACTGCAAAATAATGCCTTAACACAGACTTCCCAAATCTAGTCACTACTTTCTGACTGGGTGCCCCTCTGATTCTGATATTGATAATTATCTGGTCTCCTGCCAGCAGAAGCATTTTCTGCTCATTAGTTAAGATAAGATGTACTCCCAATCACCATTAGAAAAAGTCACTGCTGTGAGCACTGTGTGTTCTTAATAGTGTTCACACATTTGTCAGGTCTTCGGACAGTGTCTCTGTGCTCTTTTTGGGATTAATAATGAAAGGAAGAAAAAAATCATCTTGAGAGTATTAGTTTCCTTGAACAGCACCCCACTACAAACAATGACATAACTCAAGCTCAAACAGTAGACATTCGTGCTGAGCCAGCATACTAATAAAGGCATGGATCATCTAGCCTTAATCTGTTACTATGTTACAGGGACAGAAGTGAGAAGGCATGTTATTTGTATTTCTGTATTTTGTTTGTTTATAGTAATTTCCTTGGAAGGCCAGTACCAAGTAAATATTTAGCTATAAGCAGTTTCGAGGGTGGGAAGGTACTTTTTATTTTTAAAGCTGTAGTCTTTACTGTTCTTAAAATTAAAAAATAAAGGAAAAAAACAGTTGTGTTTGCATCTGACGCTCTGGCATTGTCATCTGGTGACAAAAGATGACATCAGGAACAAAGGGGATAAAAGAACACAGTACCCCATTCAGACAAGGCAAAACCAATGCATGTTGGCACTCAGCAGAGACTACTGTCTTAGATTCAATTCTTTATTAATCTCTTTGCATGCGTTACGAACTGTGGTTATTGTGCTAAAGAATACTAGAGGTAGGATTCCGAGGGAATGCCATCAAGTTCAGCAAGGCACGGGGATTATAACCCATATAAATAACAGGCTGGAGGCAAGGATGTTTTCAGCATACATGCATATCCTAGGCATCTACAACAATAACAAACATCATTCAAATATTATATTAGCAGCAAAGCTTGCCCTTTCCAGTGTTTTAAATGTAGTGAAACAGTAGGATAGAGTATAACAGAAAGCCAAGCAAGAATAAGGAGGTACCAGACACTAGTTAGCCTTGGAGATGAGTACTAAGGAAAAATCTCATGATGCTGTGAATGCTATCAGCTGCTACGCCAGCCTCTGCAGCATCTGCCCTTAAATGCCCTTTCAGTGTGTACCAGCACAAGAAACATCCCACATCCTGCAAGAGCTTTCAGTACAGTGTAAACCTGCAATCAGTGCTGCTATTAACGAGACACAAGTCTGCAAACTCTTGCTGTGAAAACATCCAGAAATACAGATAACACCATGCCTTCCAATGCGTCTGTATCATGTTACTACCCAGCATGCAAGGAGACAGTCTCCAAGGTCAACACAGGATATCTAGCACTTAAATGATCTACAGTAGCTCTAGCAACTGCCCAGTTTCCAAGCAAATGATAATCACTTACAAAGATTTCACCTTTTACTTTAGTATTAAAGCACACTTTAAAATGGATTCTTTACCAGCTTATACTAGATCTTCAGTTTGCGTCCCTGAGGATTCAAAAAAAAAAAAAAGATACAAGTGTGTGCATGTGTATAAGCTGTATTATTTATCTGATGTATTAACAAAATTGATGCATACAGCCAGATGGTCTGCTGAATGTGTCATGCTTTACTTGCTACGTGTATTCCAAAAAGCACTTGAAGGGAATATATATACAGTGGATATAAAAAGTGTACACACCCCTGTTAAAATGCCAGGTTTTGTGATAAAAAATGAGACCACAATAAATCATTTCAAAAGTTTTCCCACCTTTAATGTGACCCGTAACCTGTACAATTCAATTGAAAAACAAACATCTGTTAGGAGAAAAATATAAAAAATAAAAAAACGTACAATATGCTGGTTGCATAAGTATGCACACCCTTAAACTAATACTTTGTTGTGTGCGCACACCCTTAAACTAATACTTTGTTGAAGCACCTTTTGATTTAATTACAGCATTCTGTCTTCTTGGGTACACACCTGCCATCAATTAAAGAGACTCTGATTAACCCCAAATAAAGTTCAGCTGTCCTAGTAGGATTTTCCTGACGTTTACTCGGTTGCCTGATGCAGCAAAAGCCATGGTTCACAGAGAGCTTACAAAGCATCAAAGGTATCTCATTGGTGAAAGGTATCCGTCAGAAGGGTACAAAACAATTTCCACAGTATTGGATATACCATGGAACACGGTGAATACGGTCATCAAAAAGTGGAGAAAATATGGGACAACAGTGACGTTGCAAATAACTGGACATCCCTCCAAAACTGATGAAAAGACTTGAAGAAAACTGGTCAGGGAGGCTGCCATGAGACCTACAGCAACACTGAAGGAGCTGCAGGAATTTCTGGCAAATGCTGATTGTGTACTACACGTGACAACAATCTCCCCGTATTCTCCATATGTCTGGACTATGGGGTAGAGTTGCAAGATGGAACCTTTTCTTACACAGAAAAACATCAAGGCCCGGCTAAAATTTCCAAAACAGTACATCAAGTCTCCCAAAAGCATGTAGGAAAATGTGTTCTGGTCTGATGAGACCAAGGCTGAACTTTTTGGCCACAATTCCAAAAGGTACGTTTGGCGCAAAAACAACACTTCGCCTAACCAAACGAACACCATCCTCACAGTGAAGCATGGTGGTGGCAGTATCATGCATTGGGGTTGCTTTTCTTCAGCTGGAACCTGGGGCTTTAGTCAAGGTGGAGGGAGTTATGAACAGTTCCAAATACCAGTCACTTTTGGCCCAAAACCTTCAGGCATCTGTTAGAAAGCTGAAGATTAAGAGGAATTTCACCTTTCAGCATGACAATGACCCCAAGCATACATCCAAATCAACAAAGGAATGGCTTTACCAGAAGAAAATTAAAGTTTTGGAATGGCCCAGCCAGAGCACAGACCTAAATCCAATGGAAAGTCTGTGGGGTGACCTGAAGCGGGCTGTGCACAAGAGATGCCCTTGCAATTTGACAGATTTGGAGTGCTTTTGTAAGGAAGAGTGGGCAAATATTGTCAAGTCATGATGTGCCATGCTGATAGACTCCTACCCAAGAAGAATGAATGCTGTAATTAAGTCAAAAGGTGCTTCAACAAAGTATTAGTGTAAGGGTGTGCACACTTACGCAACCAGAGTGTTGTACTTTTATTTTTTATATTTTTTCCGCCAAAAGATTTGTTTTTCAATTGAATTGTACAGGTTATAGCTCACATTAAAGGCGGGAAAAGTTTTGAAATGATTTATTGTGGTCTCATTTTTTTTTATCAAAAAAATCTGGCATTTTAACAGGGGTGTGTAAACTTTTTATATCCACTGTATATGTGCAAAGTGTGAAACCCATGTATAAGGCTTCCTTTCCACTTACCGGAGGAAGGACACTTAGAAAAAGAGCGCAGATATTTCAGCTTGGCAGAATTCAGTCTTAGTTTAAGTGGAATCGCGTACATGTCTGAGGATTCACTTCTAAGACAATGTATCATTAGCTCAGTTCAGTGCTTTTTCAATCATTGGTATACCATTTTTGTATAGCCAAGTAAGCATTTTCCCAATCGCAAATTTAGTCACTTCTGGGGGGAGGGGGTCCTACAGAGCTAATGATTTTGTAAATTGAATTCCTCTGTAGCCCTTGTACTCATGTCCTTGTTATTTTATAAGGCCCACGCGTCTCAATAAAGAAGTTTCTGTGAGAAAATCTTCAGTATGGGAATGCACACTAGAGTTGCCAGATTAAGCAGACTGCCACTGGACCTCTGACAATTCCTGGCTAGGCTTATGTTTTTTGGCCCCATGCAAACTCTGAGTTTGCCCTTTTATTATTGTAAGAGGAGAAATCTGTTCTTGTGTTTCTCAACATATCTATTCCAGGGCTTCCATTCATCTTGGGTCATTAACTAGGATGTGCTTCCCTTGCTGGTCATGGTTTAAAACATCTATACTTCTCCTGCACTTAAGACTCTTAAGTTGATTAGCACACTGATTGCAGTCAGCTTGGCTTTTTGCTGGTGCCTTATCCTAATGTCTACTGACTAAAGAAACACACCATTTCTTGGAATAGGATGGTCTGCATGTCCCTGGGTATCATTTACATTTTAAATAGTGTCTTAAAAAACATGCCAGCCTGAGTTAAAATTTCATAATGACCTTTTATGCACCTCCAGTAAAAAACATTTCTTAAGGGAGTGCAGTACATATGCTGAAATTCCCTGCCATTTAAATAACTGAATATAGTCTTTACCTCGCATTTCATTATGGAAACATGCCAGGGGTTGCACGCATGGCATTTTTAAAAGGATGCAGTATTTTTTCAGCTTTTACAACAGCACCTTAACAGGGATCACAGCTTTTATTGTTTTTCTTAAAGTACGTCTCTCACTCTTTCACTCCCAGCTCGCAAGTAATACTGTATGCCATTCAGTTTTCTGAAGGTTATAATAATCACTACAGTGGGAATTAACCATACTTTTCACAGTTTGTTCATCAGGCAATTTATTCTTTTGAGAACTTGTCTATATAAAACTGCATTTTTTTCTTCTAAAACAGATTCCATGCAGATGACTCCAGGCTATTTTAAATGAATGTCTATTGATGTGTGGAAATCATTACCCTTAAATGGGTCTGCAGAGTCTGTATTTGTGCTATCATGATGCACCAGGTAAGTCCCATATGTACAGTGGTGTTGGTACATTCCATATGGCATCCTGTATTATGAACCAAGGCTTCATTTATTGCTTCAGACAGCCACACACAATATCCTAGTAAGGAATTTGTTTTTACCATGCTGGTATACCCCTCATGGGGAGTGTCTTTAAAGCAATTTGTCTGACATCATTACCCAGAATCCACATACTGTTTGCCTTAGATTCATAGATATTCCAAGGCCACCTA
This sequence comes from Protopterus annectens, assembly GCF_019279795.1. Classification (NCBI taxonomy): domain Eukaryota; kingdom Metazoa; phylum Chordata; order Ceratodontiformes; family Protopteridae; genus Protopterus; species Protopterus annectens. The sequence goes on along the minus strand of NC_056727.1, from coordinate 678,140,164 downwards.
GTCTTATTACCATTCTTGCCTTGCCAAGGATACCCTGCTCAGGCAGTGCCCACTTTCTTCAGGAAGGCCATGCAGGAGGTCAGTCCTGGAGTAAATCTGTTGATACCCATCCTGCCATCTAGATATTGTTTAAAGGAAGATAGCACATCCACAATACCTGCTTCAGAAGTGAGACAGAGATCTACCCTCAAAGTCTATAGAAAAATTAATAAAGGGGTGCCACTTCCAGCCTCTCTTGGTAGCTCAGGAACTTTAGGTTTGTGATCTTTTTGGTCAGGAACCTTTGAGATCTAATTGTTTGGCATGTGTAGTGAGATGCATCCCAAAGGGAACATTGCTTTTATAACTGGTCTCACCAATGCTGTGTGTAAGGGAGAGATCATCTCTTTAGTCCTTGATGACATTCCATTGGCAATTAGCTAAGCTAAATGAGGTGATTTCTTTACAAGTGTTAAATGATTGCCAATAGAGAGGGAGCTATCAACCCAAGTAGCTAGGTCTCTAACTATATTTTCATTTTGTTGGCAAGTTGTGTAGACAGTAAGAGAAAAGGCATGGTTGTTTATCAAAAGTGATGAAACTACACTTTTTAGCATTTAATTAGAGCCCATTTTAGTAAACCAAGTGTTTACCAGAGTGAGTTCATTCTGGAGGGTTTGAATGTTGTTGGATGTCATAGCCTTGGCCCACAAAATTGTTCCTTCCTTGCTATAAGTATAGTTTATTACCACTTTTAAATCCTCTTAGCTATTGTTTTGTATACTGTGGACAACACTAGATTGGAGTGCCTCCATAAAATGTTAACATTGGTGATAGGGAACTGTGCCACAAGGGAGATATGATATTGCATCTAATGACTGCCAGTGCTGTGCTTTATTTTTCGTATAGTAAACTGGAGAGCCCACATGCATTGCAATGCTGGTTAAGCTCCTTATACTAAGCATCAAATCAGTATGTCCTTGTGAAAAGAGATCAGTAGTGAAGCCTGCAGTAAGTATTTCAAAAATTTGATGTTATGTTGTCCATATCTCACCTTCGTTCTTGCTGTTTGGGTTCGGAGCCGATCCTCTGCTCTGACTCTGCCGTATACTATAGCTTGAGAGATTTTACTGGCTCAAAGCTACTTCCTATCCCAGCATGCCTAGTGGTAGTTACCCAGATCTCATTTGCCACTTGCAGCGTCGAGATTGCGGATACTGGCTCAGGCTAAGTGTTCTTTCTATTATATTTTTCAGCAAATATTTGCAGTTTAGCTTAGTTAATTTATCTGTAGTTGTCCTTGCCACTTATATCTATCCCTATCCCGTCTGAGTGACTTGTTTCTTGGGTAAATTGACTGTTTTTTCTCTCTGGCCTTTCCCCTCCTTCAAACCCATTTACTTGGAGGGTTCTTCTTCTCCTTCTTGCCTTCCTTCAACTTTTAAGGAGTTGCCGCTTGAGTTAGAGGCTGTCCTTAGGTGGGAGTTTGCCTTTTAACTTAGAGGCTCTCCCCCCTTTCTCCTTTTTTCCCTGTCTATATATATATATATATATATATATATATATATATATATATATATATATATATATATATATATATATATATAAAATATATATATATATATATATATATATATATATATATATTGTCTGCGATTGCCAATAGCTTTCCTCTTTGTCTAGCTATACAGAGTGCTTTGTAGTTTTCTTACTAGCAGAATATAGCCTTAGTTATAGTACCATTTCATGTTATGTCCAAGGATACTGCTAAGGATTCAAAACCTTCTGGTTTCAAAAAATGTGACTCGTGTTGCCAAAAGATGTCCCTTATAGACTGGCACACGAGTTGTGTATATTGTTTAGGACCTCTTCACCTGCAGGACTCGTGCTCTATCTGCCATGCCTTTAGTTCTAGGGTTGCCACCTTTTGAAATGCTCAAAGTGGGACATTTTTCGTAAACGTGAGATTTTGCAGGACAAAATATACCCAAGGCCAGTGCAAAGGATAGAACTTCACTTTTTAGCCAAAATAAAAGCTTCTTTTTGTATAATTTCAGTACTTATACTGTTTTGTATAACATTTGTGTTTCAGATACAAAATAACTGTTTTATGTAGCTGTTGAAGAAAACTTAAATTAATTTTGTCTTAAAATCTTAGGACTTTTGCCATTTTTTTAGTTTTTTTCACAGGACACAACTGCCCAAAGTGGGACTGTCCTTCGCAAAGAGGGACTGGTGGTAACTCTACTTTAGTTCATGAGTCCTGCAGGAGAGAAGAAACAAGCTTATCTTGCGAGGTTTGCTGAAGAGCCCCTTTGATACTGCCGTGGAGGGAACTCAGCCAGCTAAAAAATCGGATAAAGTCAAGCCTTCATCCTCTTCGGCTCTGAGTTTGGACCCGTCTAAGGACAAGGATAAAACCATAAGCTAAGTCAGACCTGACTTTCGGTTCCGACAAGCCATCTGCACCTACAGCTCCATCTGTATCTTTGGTGCCACTAAGGTCCCATAAGCGTTCCAGGTCTCCTGCCTTGGAACCGGTGCGGTCCGCTTCACAATCTCCATTATTGCAATCTGTGGCGGGCAGTCACCGGTCTTCGACACTCCTCTCTGTCATCCAGGAGCCTTTTGGATGATGTCAAGAGGGTGGTAAAGAGGCTTCTTAGGACACCAGCAGTAGCTAAAATACTTTTGGGCCCATCCCAGACGGAAATGGTGTGACAGCCCAAACAACACCTGTCTTGATTCCTCCTTTGACTCCTCTGAGTTTGGAGCTGGAGTGCATGGAAGTCGTAGTGGTGGAACAGTCAGTTCCAGTAATCTCCTCTGGTCTTTTGGTTCCAACTACCACTCCGGTCTCCTCAATACCTCCTTCTATTGAGGGATCGGGGGGCTGATGCTCCCTCATCGACTCCGGGGGGGGGGGAGCAGCATTGGACTCTTGCCCGACCCTACTCACTCTCTCGGAGCTTTGGGCGCAGGTCAGCTCGGCTCCTACATTGGCCTCTGAGCCATCGCCCTTGGTTCGGAGGAAGTCTACTGCTTCTTCAGAGCCGGAGATTCTATCAGGTCGGGACCATGACACCTTCAAGGTGATGAGGAGCATGCTGTCTGCTGAGACAGCTCCACCCTTGGCTTGCCATTTTTTTAGTTTTTTTCACAGGACACAACTGCCCAAAGTGGGACTGTCCTTCGCAAAGAGGGACTGGTGGTAACTCTACTTTAGTTCATGAGTCCTGCAGGAGAGAAGAAACAAGCTTATCTTGCGAGGTTTGCTGAAGAGCCCCTTTGATAATACCGTGGAGGGAACTTGGTGCCGGTGTCCACCTCTGAACGTCCCTCCGCCCTAAGCGTAGGGAACCTATGCTCCAGGACGCCCCATTGGGCGATCCGACCTTCCCTGAGCACCCCTCGGAAGAGGACGCATGTGAACTCCCCTGAGTCCTTTGACATCAGACACAGACTTGGATGACTCAGAGGGTCCCCACGGTCGCCCTCTGAAGATGTCTCTTTTTCAGATATCTTAGAAATCCTTAGGGGGTGACGGGAAGTCCCTTGCCCCTTCTGAAGAGTCTGTGTACCTGGTTGCATTTGGTCCTGACCCTCCAGCTCTTGGGTATCTCCTCCTTTCGACCCACCATTGCACGTAGTTATTCAGAAGGCTTGGAGCTCTCCAGACACGATGGAACCAGTTCCGTGGAGGTCCAATAAATTCATTACAGCCCCTGAAGACAGGCTCTTCTTATCTAAAGGTGTTTCGATTGATGCTATGGCAGTGGCAGCAGCCACCAAGAAGGAATTGGGGAAACTTCATCTGTCCATCCGTCGAACAAAGAATCTCGTACGATGGACAGATACGGGAAGTGTATATTTTCTTCAGCGACCTTTACACTCGGGTCACTGAACTATTTGTCCCACTTTGCAGGGCTTCAAAGGGATCTCCTCAAGGAGTTAGGAGACACCTTACAGGATCCTACAGCTGCGAGAGCCTCGGACAAGGCGGCTTCTCAACTCATGACCCTGACTTCAGTGGTCAACTCCTCCATGCGGCTCATTTCTTATGCAGCCTATGGAGCGAGCAGGGTGACAGGCACAGGGGTAGCCTTATGCAGACACTCCTGAGTGCGGCTTTGTCATTTTGTGTAGCCCTTCAAGTCTTCCTTTATCATTGCCCCCTTTGATGGCTCGTCCTTGTTTGGGCCTCAGGTGAAAGAGACTCTTACCAGGTGTGAACAGGATGGCAAAACTCTGTCTGCCGTGGGAGTAAGTTTTTCTGCTCCATCTAGGCCCTATCCCAAAGGCTGGAAGAGTGGAAAGATGTGGTTCTGGAAATCCCGGGGAGCTTGGCCTGACACACATGGAGAATTTTCCCCCGGGGCAGAGGGGAACTAACAGAAGATGCCGACCTCGCGGCAGGGGTGGTCTGCAGAACCAGGGTGACAGAGATGCCTTCTCTGTAGGCCTTTCCAGCACTCCTGAAGGGAGGCCCGACTCTGGAGACATAGGTTCATAGGTAGGTACTAGGCTATCGGCCCTGGGGCCTATACAAGCCCAGCCAAAAAGGTACCCTGGCTTTTGCCACCCATGACATTTTTTTTCCCTGTGCCACTGTAGAGCAGAGCCACAGAGGTGATCCCTGGGGTGAATTTCCTATTTCCCATCCAGTCATCAAGATTTTTCTTGAAGAGTGCTAATGAGGAGCTTAGTTTGATATAGATAGGTAGTTTATCCCAGAGTATGGGAAGTTTCTGGGACAGGAATCTATCTCTCCGGCATGTTCTATTTATTGTGGTGACAAGGTTTAGGTCCCTAGAGCGTGTAGCTCGGAGGGATTGGGATTTCTTTAAGTGGAGCATGTCCAACAGCTCTGGGTTTGACATAGCTTTGCATGTTAGGCAGAGATCACCTCTGAGTGGGCGATATGCGACGGAGTAAAGCTGGAGTTTTTTGAGACTGTCTGCGTAGGGCATCTGTTTGAGGCCAGTAATCCTCTCTGTGAGGTATTTCTGCAGCCATTCCAGTTGTAGATGTCTTGTGAGGTATAGTTGGGGGGAGATTGTCTGCCACGCTTTTGGGTACAAGGATAATCAGAGATGATACGTGGGTACTATCCATAATATCCGGAGGTTACAATATCCCCTTCTCAAAACTTCTGCTGTCAAAAAGACAATACTGTATCCCAGATGTTCCACCCAGCCTTCGGGATCCAGCAAAACTGCAGGTTCAAAGGTTGCTAAGAAAGTCATCCAGGAAGTCCCTGCAGACCAAATCTGATCCGGAACTTACTCAAGCTTCTTTTTAGTTTCAAAGAAAACAGGGGAATGGAGATCCATTTTGGATCTCAGTAGACTAAACAAGTCAGTCAAGAAAACAAAGTTCCGGATGGTAACACTGCAGTCCATTCTTCCCTTTCTGGGACGGGACAATTGAATGTGCTCCATTGATCTCCAGGATGCATACTACCAAATAAAAATGGACAGATGGTCAAGGAGACATCTACGCTTCCAGCTGGGAGCCAGTCACTATCAGTTCAGAGCTCTGCCCTTTGATCTCACCACAGCCTCCAAGGTGTTCACCAAATGCATGGCAATAGTTGCAGCTCACCTGAGATATCAAGGATTCTGGGTGTTTCCATATCTAGACGACTGGCTCCTTACTACCACCACCGAGTATCAACTAATTGGGACAAGGGAATACAGAATCCGCTTTTGTTCTCAACTTGGGATCACCATAAACTATGAAAAATCTGCCTTGTTGCCTTGTCAATATATTACCTTTATAGGGGCAAATTTAGACACAAGGGCTATGATAGCAAAGCTGCCTCAAGAAAGAGTATTAGCGATCTGTTGCCAAGTTGTCATACTGTTCACACAAAAGAGGATTCAAGCAAGATTTGTCCCCAAGGTACTGGGTCGTATGGCGGTAGCAATCACTCTGGTCCATATGGCTTGCTTCCACATGAGAATTCTACAGTGGCTTCTGTTTGCACAATGGTCTTTCCAGCATTTACCCATGTTACATCAGATTCTGATCATGGAATCCTGCAAAAGGGATCTGGAGTGGTGGCTTCACTCCCCTATGGTGACCGTAGGCAGGCCATTTCTACCCCCCAACCTGTAGCCACAGTGACCACGGACGCTTCCCAGATTGGGGGGGGGGGAGTGCATTATCTGCGATTAGACTGTTCAAGGGACTTGGCAGGAACACGAGTACCACTTGCACATTAATATCCTGGAGAGGAGAGCAGTGCTCCTGGTGTTGCAAGCACTTCAGAACTCTCTACTTACAGGGACTATAGCAATTCAAATGGACAATATGTCGGTAGTATGGTACATCAAACAGGGTGGAACCAGGTCTTACCCCCTGTGTCAAGAGGCTGTACGAGTTTGGCAGTGGTCAATGTCTTCCCAGTGCTTTGTGGTTGCAACACACATCCCGGGGAAATCCAACTTGATAGCGGGCAAGCTCAGCCTGGCCATCCTGATGCCCTACTAGTGGTCCCTGAAGCAGGAAGTTGCGGACTTGATCTTTCGCAAATGGGACCAGCCATGCTGCGATCTGTTTGCCACCCCCATCAACAACAAATGCAGCAGCTACTTTACCCTAGTCCCACCACTGGGACAGTCACCCAGGGACACACTTGTTCACGATTGGCCCCCGGGACGGCTTTACACCTTTCCACCTTTTCCCCTGATCCCCAAGGTTCTTCAGAAACACAGCCATTGGGTTGCAAGCTAATCGTCAATGCCTATTACTGGCCTCATCAGATATGCTTCCCATTCCTTTGTCCTCATCTGCAAGGGAATCTTTGGATCCTGGACCCAGTGCCAGATGATCTGAGACATCAGTTGGGGGCTTTTCATCCTTCCATTCAAACTCCCAAGCAAAGCACACAGCTTGGTTTTTCCACTTCCGGTCTAAGCCAAGCTTTCCTGATGTTTCCCCAGCAGTTCAGCACATTTTGATTTCCTCCCATAAGCCCACTACTAGGAGACTTTATGCTAGTAAATGGAAGAGGTTCTCTTGTTGGGCAGGCAAAAATCAGGTTGATCCCTTTACTGCTCCCATTTCAAAGTTTCTTGAATTTCTCGCTGAAACATTTGACCAAGAAGCAGCTGCAGCTATTATCCGAGTTCAGTTAGCTGCCATTTCAAATTTCCATATGGGAGAAATGGGTTCCAATATCATGTCCCTTAGGTTATGCAAGGTTTTTCTAAGAGGTACTACCCTATTAAGACCTCCGATAGGAGAACATCTTCCTCCCTGGAATCTAAGTTTAGTTTTGTATGGTTTGATACTCCTCCCTTTGAGCCCTTCTGCTTCTTGTCCGCTGATATTTCTGACTTGGAACACCCTTTTCTTAGTTGCAATTACCTCAGCTAGAATTACAGGCCTTATCAATTCGTACCCTTTGATTCTCCATAAAGATCGGGTTTCTCTCCGAACCAACCCCCCTTTCTTACTCAAGGTATGTTCTGAATACAATCTGAATCAATCCATAGAGCTTCCTGTGTTCTTCCCCAATCATGGCAACAAGGCAGAGTATAAGCTTCATCAATTGGATGTTCATAGACTGCTACATTTCTATTTACACAGGACCAAGGAATTTAGAAAATCTGATCAATTGTTTATATCCTTTGTGGACAATAAAAGAGGCTGTGCAATCTCAAAGGTGACTTTATCAAAGTGTCTTTCATATACTATAAAACATGTCTACGAGTTGCATAATCAAACACTTCCAGGAAAAATTAGAGGGCACTCAACAAGGGCCTTGTCTACCTCTATTGCCTTTCCGGCCAGATTGGCATTGGGATTCGATCAGTGCAGCAGCTACATCAGCTAATCCTCATGCCTTTATCACTCTTTACAAAGTAGATGTGGCCTCCCGGAACAGGGCATCCTTTGGTTCCATGGTCCTAAAGAGTTTTTTCTGGTGAGCCACCCAAGAATCAGGTGCTGGGGACGCTGTCCCAAACAGCAAGAATGAAGGCGAGATATGGACAACATAACATAAAGAAGTTATGTACTCACCATAACGTTCATTGTTTGTTGTCCTTGATCTCGCCTTCCTTCTTGCGTCCCTCCCTCCTTCCCCCTTCCTGGAGGATCGAGAGGAATCCCTTATTTCATTGGCTATACTGGCTGGGTTTCCTTTCTACCATTCCTTATGGTCAGTCTCACTGTACTACTTTTTCCTTGCGGAGGGATCACGCCTTTATGTGGAGGTGTCATCGGATATGTAAAGTAGAGTATACCCCTTATCTTTTATATGGTCTAGTATTGGGTTATCACAAACAAGATCTGGGCAATTACCGCTAGGCATGCTGGGATAGGGGCTAGCCTCGAGCCAGTAAAAGCTCTCGAGCTGTTTTATACAGCTGAGTCGGAGCCGAGGATATGCTCCGAACCCAAACAGCAAGAAGGAAGGCGAGATCAAGGACAAAAAACATGGAACGTTATGGTGAGTACAGAACTTTTTTTTGGAGAATGAAAATCGGCAGTATTAGGGGCACAGTAAGGGAGCACACTGACATTTTGTGCTGGAAGACCAGAAGGCTATGGGTTTTATTCCCACTCGAGGTGATTGGATTGCTAACACTGCAGTGCAGCATGAGGTGGAAGATGCTGTATTCCTGAGTGTGTCATACTTCAGATGAGATGTTAAACTGAGGTCCCATCTGCTTGAGTTGGTAGTAGCTCAGGAGGATGTAAAAGATCCCATGTCACCTACTGAAAAGAGAAGGAAATTTCCCAGATGCTGTCGCCAAATTTCCTCTAGCAGTAGAAATACCACCTCTGGTCTTCCCTGAAAACAGGCTTCTAGCCTAATGGGATTAACCCACTGAACAAAATATAAATAAAAAAAAAAATACTATGTTACAAGAATAAAAAATGGATACTATTTTTCAAGCTGCATAGCTGCTAATAGGAGGAATGATGAGGCAATCTCAGTTTAAAGCAAGAAGCAATGTCATGTTTATATGTATGGATTTATTGAAGTTCAATACATCAGCATACAAGATCGACAAAAAAAGGAGAGAAACACACAGCAATTCATTGTGCATGCTCTGAGATGTAACTGCTGAACATACAAATCAAATGCAATTCATTTGCGGGGGGCAAGCCCCCTTGGCCTTCCACAAATCCCTGCTACTTAAATATACTAACTGAAAGATTGCACAATACCAGGCAAAGGGCATATTCCTCTATCCCAGTATTCCAGCAATGTCGCACCAGATTAGATTAGTTTTCCTGTTTGCCCAGTGAAACAGACAAGGAAGCTGGTTGACTTGAGCACCAGTCAACCAATATTATTAGGCCCAATATATCCAGGACAGTTTACTATAATCTGAAATAAACTGTTTGCAGATTAGGTAACCATTATTTTGCAGATTTCCAAAAGAGTGCCCAAAGGTCCTTTTCATGTGCTTTGTTGCCATTCAGATAGAATTGTAAGGGATCAGCTGTTTTTTACTTCCTTTGTCTCTGCAAGTAGACAACATAAATTTCATGCATATTTAGCTGCAGTGTGTCAGGAAAATGGGTTCTTGTATAGTATATTCAATTACCTATTCTGGGGTGCCTGATATTTACTTAGCGTATCTTCTAATTCATAGCACAGACAAATGTACATAAAAATCAATGAGAAAAAAAGAGGTATTTGGAAGTTGTTTTTTCAGATTGTAATGACTTGGCAGATTTTAAAAATTCTTCACCAAATTATTTGTCAGAAATATTGGCAGAGCAAATGGCTGTAACTAAAGAAATGATTATTTTGAGCTTTTGATATAGGACCTGACATATTAAGGCCTTACTAAGTTTAATGCTGTTTAATTCCAAAAAAGCAGTTGCTGTAGGAAATGGAAATCAAAATCTTAAATCAACTGTAACTTAAAGTTTTGAATATTATAAATAACATAAAAGAAATTAACATAAAACATGTTTGTAGTCCCTTGTAACACCAGAAAAATAACTTTTACTTGTGAGAATTCACATACATGTAAAATCTGGCTGTAATCCATATATGCTATTCATAAGTAGCAATAACATTAATCCATTTGAAAATGTATTATGAATTACCAGTGCATATTGGTCACCACCCTTTGCAGGAATGAATGTTTCTATACTGTTATCTATAACATTTCTAGTGTTGAAATTCCTTGTTAAACCCAAGTTGGTAAGTTCCTTGCAAACCATCTGATAAACATATGTACTATTTATCTCTAGTTCCTAACATAAAATGATTGAAGTTTACTATGTAATACAATATACCCAATTCTGTAGGAGTCGATCAGTTGCTAATTAGCCAGTAATCAAATCTAGACTCCTTTGACTAGCATAGTTAAACTTAATCTTTCACCTGGCCAGTCCTGTAAATATAGAACATACTGTATTTTTGATTCCCTAGCAGTATAACAGCTTGTCTCTGTTAACCTGTTCAGATCCTAACTCTGTCCAAAAATATTGGAAGTATCCTATTTTATCCTAAACTAAAGTAAGTCATGGGAAGAAGAAATTGTCAGTCTGGGAAGTTTGCTTGGTCATAACTAAAAATATTCTCATAGTTTTCTTTCCTCATTTAAACTTCTAATTTTTATTAACGTGTAATACTATGTTACCCAAAAATTTACCTGAATGTAGTTGATTTCAGTTTCTGATGCGTCTTAATTTACAGAATTAATAGAGCTGATGACACTTTAGTATAGCTTCTAGTTTAGGTGCCCCGTGTAGTATAGTTAGAACATCTGACAGTTTCAATTTATAACAGGTATGTAGCCCATAAATCAGTCATTTTCTTGTCTGACTTAGTAAATGCAGGTAAACCTTTCTACTGAATGTTTTCAGTGTTCATTTTTGCCTTCATTAGACATGCAGTAAATAACTGCACAATAGTGTGTAAACACCATGTTTTTCAGACATAAAATGACGTTCCTTCATTTTGTTGCACTTCTTAAAAAAAACAGACAAGACCACAGTCCTTGGCCCTTCACATTTTTACTTTATTGAAGGCTGAAACATTAATAAATTAATGTTAAAGATATTTACCTCAGTATGGTGGACCCAGTTAAGTCTCATTTTATACAGTCAATGATCCTTTTAAGTTTACTTTTCCTTATGTTCAGTTTTATATAGAGGATATTTTAGTTCCTTATTTACCAGGTTTCCCAACATCTAAGAGTGTTGTGGATTCAAGTTTATTGAGGTTCTAGATTGCTGTCCTTTATTTTTCTCCTGGTATGCCCTGTTGAGTGGACTTTGTAGCCTTTCTTAACTTTACCACCAGCTTCATATCAGTGAAGTATCTTCCTCAGGACTGAGATCCCGATTTAAATAAATGCTGATATTTTCTGATACAGGGAAACTAAACTTTATTGCGCAAGACAATTTTCATACAGTAACTAAGTACATATCTGTCATAGGAGACGAGATGAAGTGATCTTAGGCTGAAGCAGGTATGCGTGTGTGTGTATAATCCTATATGTACATCTCATGTATGCATACATGTGAAAATATATATTTACATATGTGTGTGTATATATATATATATATATATATATATATATATATATATATATATATATATAGTTTGCTATCAAATAGTTGAAAGTCGGAATGTAAAGCTATCATAATGTAGAATCATGTCGAAATTCAGAACAGGAAAGCATTCACATGGTCAAATCACATTTTTTTTTGACATTTTCAAATCCAAACCACCACCAAGCTAAACCCAGTGTAATTATACACTATACCCTATTAATAGAAAATGGTCAGTATGGATCTAAGCTAGGTGGGGGCTGTGTCCCTCACACCCCCCTAACTATATATTCTAACTCCAGGATCGCACTACAGTGGGGTAAAGGGGATATACACTGCCACTGCTATGTTCGGACAAAATGTAATGTGGTGTACTGCATTTGTTTGGCGATTTGGGCTTTCGGCGAGTACTATCAAATGATCAAATTCAGTTGGTTGAATTGTATTGTACATTCGACAGTCTGACTGGGAGATTGACAGTCGACTAAATGATTTTCCCATTTATGATCAACTATGTGAATTGCATCTTGAACCTGTGATCATTGAAGACCATAGGAATGAAGTTCTGAAACATCAACCCAATGAAAAAAAAATTTAAAATGGGAAAACTTTTGAGTCTATGTTTTTGCAGGAGGGCAAGCCCTACTCTGCACCCCCTGCTACTTAAATATGCCCACTCCAAGATCGCACTACAGTGAAGAGAATAGGAAAGTTCTCTTTCCGCACTGTATGGTGATCTAAATTTACAAGATTGAATATTTTGGAACTTCGATCCTCTGGTCTTCGACGATCAGAAGTTCAGTGTTTGGTATTTTGCACATAAGGGGATCCATATATAGTTATACATGTGTGTGTGTGTATATATGTGCGTATGTATGTGTGTATGTATATGTGTATATGTGTGTATATATATATATATATATATATATATATATATATATATATATATATATAGTATTCACACACATACAGCCTAATAGAAAATAAAATATTTGCAAATTAGATGGATAACCCTTATCAAACACCTTTTCCATAATGAGTTATCCAAAGGTTCTTGTAATGTTTGCTAGCCAGGTGGAATTGTCAGTTTACCACTTTTTCACTTACTCTAAGTAGACAGAATGTACAGTTTTTTCATGTTACAATAGCTTGAGTTGCAGTCTTTCACATTCTGTGGTATACATAATACATTGTTACATATTCAAGGATGCATGATGTTTACTATTAACCTGTGTCAGAATACCTTCTAATTAGCAGCATAGAACAGTACACATTAAAAATCTGTTTAGAAACAATATGCATATTTCATAGTCATGTAGAAATAATAACCCTTTCAGCAGTGTTCGTCTAATACCTCTATGAACCAATACATTTTATTTTGTCAGAGTTATAAGGAGCTTCTTGTCCAAATAGGGAAAATCTGTGATCCCTGTAGCATGAGATGATCTGCTGAAATGGACCTGAATTTGGGAAATATCCTGAGGCAAATGCTAAGCCCTAATAAAGGGATCAGGAATTGGTAATGACGGTCTCCTCTGCAGAAAAAAAATAAACCTTTGTATAGTTTTGATTTGGAAGTGAGGATTATATAGGCCCAAAGACCACCTCCATTATGCTTTTAGAGAGACATGGGTGGTGGGAACTGAATATGGGCGATTCAGAAAGACTCCTTGAGGGATGACCACATTTAAGCTACTGAGATCTAGATTGGGCTTTATTCTCCTTGTCTCTTTGAATTTTGAAACAAACTAGATTAGTGTTCTTGTCCTCTTTTCTCTTGATTGTTCTTTTGAGGAGCTTGTATAGTTCCTTCTTTGCTAAACATTTCTGATAGGGTAGGGTGTAGTAGAGTAAGACATTGGGTAAGGATAATGGTGAGGTCTCATGGGGGGGAAGTAAGAAAGCAAATTGAGGTAAGGGTGAATATTTTTGGGGAAGTAAGAAAGAGGATTTGAGTATTCCTCGATTATAATCTCTGTGACCCTTGCAGACCTGGAGATCTTTCTTCAAGCCTTGCAATGGTTTCCAGTAGAAGACCGCATTAGAATAGTCTAAATAACTGACGGTTCCCTGTTTCCCTTCTGTTACTGCTGCTATGAGGCAAAGTGCAGTCACATCCATTGCCGGTTCAGTGAACCCTGGCGAAAGATCATTGCAGATGAAATGTACTCCCTTTTTGATGCTGTGAAGCCAAACTTTATTTCATAAGTGCCCTTCTAAGTACAAAGCCATTATAAGTGCTGTCTGTATACACTGTTTTTTAGTCCATATAAGGAGTGTTCCCCTATAGCCAGAAGTATCAGGCATTTGCAGTACTGAATCCCAGCACCATAGCAGCCCCTTTCAGCAGCATTGGAAACTGTGTACAGACCATCGGTTTGCATAGATTGAGTCTGGCTTGGGCATTTATTTTGGCTTTTAAGGCATTATTAGGGAACTCCTTGGCAACATGCCACATATCATCTATAGCATCCATGCTGAAAATGCACCGTGTGCATATAACAATTAAACATCCAGAGAGGGGAAAATACCAGATGCAAATACTTCCAAAATGAGCCCATGGCCTGTGATTTCTTGTCTGGAGATGGACAGCTTGTTTCTGATGGGGTAGGAACCCTGTACAGGGCAGCCACTAAGCAATCACATTGAGTTTGGTAGTCTCCGCCTAAACAAAATCCATTTCTAGAGGCCGTAAAGTCTGGTATGCTTTCTTAGGATCTGCAGCCCACATATTTGGGTTTATCCAAATTATCTTTGCATCTTTAATGATGCCAACCTAAAGGAGGAAACCACTAGGACAAGTGAGGTGGAAGATGACAAGCTTCCTGTATTCTCTGGGTGGGGAAGTGGAAGATAACCTTCCTATATTAGGCAAGATGGGATCTCTCTAGGCCCATACTTCTGTATCTCTTAATAGCAATACTTTTTAATTTATACTTGTCAGGGAGGGTTGAGAAATGGAATTGAACTCTTCTTTGGGACTCGTGTCTTTTGTAGATGGATCATATTTTATACAGCACGTCTTGCACACTTATTGGTTCTCTTGGAAAGTCTCTAATCCAGAAGACTACAAAATACAATTTATCGTCAGGGAGGTTGGAAGATCTCAACAGAGCCACTATTGGAGATGGTAGAGAAGTATTAGGCTCTGAATACCATCCAGGCAAGATGGTTGTGGAAGAGCTGTCATGGCCATAGGTGACCTTTGGTATTGGCAGCTGGCCTAAAAACATTTGAAGGATGAGTTTGAAAAGGGATGGGGTTGATTCTTGCACAGAAGATGCCTGAAAACCAGCGACCAGATCTTGGTGCCTTTGAGTTATGTAACGCAGGCATTGAAGCACCCTTAACACCTTGAAGAATTGCATCAAAAGAGATATTGGAATTGGGGCCTGATCCAAAAGTGCCTTTTCTACTGATGCCACCAAACTAATGTCGGGAAAACTGACATCTTGCTAGTAAAGAACTGGCAGAAACTAAGAAGGCTTGCAAATGAAGAGGCAGCGCTGGCAACTCTGATGCCTGGTCCAATGGCACACGGGGTGGGGGGGGGGGGTAAGCACCATTTGGAAACATGGCTATAGACACACCACAGCTTGAAAGTAAAGGAAGTGGGGCAGCATTCCTAGATGGAGTGCTTGCTCTGAGCCTTTTAATGGCAACTGCCACCAAGTAATATATGGTAGAATCGAGGAGATTTCCTAGCTCAATAGGGTTGATAACAGGGGGCTAATATGAAAAGGCTGTTTTTTAGGAAAATACATTTCAGAATGATCAGTGAGTGATAACCTAGAAGATTTCCAGGAATGACCCAGCAATTCTTTAACACTTAGTTTTGGTAAGGATTTCTGATGTGAGGCAGGGTTCTCAGCTAATGAAGACAGCATACATGGATAATTCATTGTGTCTGGGGGATTTGTGGGAGCCCTGTAAGATAAGTGTACAAACTCTGACTTTTTATTTATTTTTTAAAGAGGTGTGAAGCTTTGTGTGTGTCAAGGAAGAAAACACAGATGTGGGTGGTATAGAAGAGTGGTGATATGTGGCTTGAAGGTCTGAAGTTTTTTTTTTTTTGAAAGGAGACCATTCAGAACCTTACTCTAGGGCCCTTTGTTCATGTTAAAAGGGACTCAAACCAAGCACTTTTTATGCATCATTTTTGGCTCCCTGCACTTGGCAATCACCTGCCCCCAAAGGCCTTCCCAAATTCACTGGACCTTCTAAACCTAACTAGCCTTCCATAGACTGTCTCTAATCTAGGTTCATGGTCACTAAGATCAAGGTTCCCTGGGAAACATCACATTGGTTCTAAGGAGTTTTTTTTGGCTCTTATGGTCCCACTCCCTGCAAGTATCTGTCCTGTTCATGAAAAGATGTGCAGTGGGTTTTACTGACTATGTCTCTGTAGTGACTTAGCCACAGCCCTGCTTCCTGAGGACAACTCCCCTTGCACATCTTTGGCATCCATCAGGGATCCAGCTGCAAGGTCCCAAGTGTGTGCATCTGCTTCCCAGGATGGGCATGGCTATTCTCCCTGTGTATGCTGTCAAATGCCCGTGTCTCTAAACTTTGGATGCCCAAGCTGTACTGAGGGCTTTATCTTCCTACACCATCAGCACATACTAAACTGATCACTTCACAGCATTTTAATGCAGTCCTTCAGCACTTGCCAATGTACATGGTCTCTCATTTTTAAGCCTACTTGCAAATGAGGAATGATGGCAACAAAAGGAAGAGAAGAGCTGTATAACTGCACAAAAAGGCATTTATGATGAAGAGGATCGAAGGAAATATAGTAATAAAAACTTCAACATCAAAACATTTTGAAAAAAAAATATCAGTCCGGGTCCATTTATTTTATAATCAAAGCTTCTTACTGCAGGAGAGAACTGGAGAGAAATGCTGCTGTAATATATGATGGGAAGAATGGGAAGGAAAGGCAGCCTTAGAAAGGTTTATCTGCCAGGCAGTCCAAGGCAAAGAACACAGCTTCCATGGGACCTGGTAGCATCCCAGGCTGTATTCTGCAACATCTCCAGCAAGAACTAGCCTCGCCATTGAGAAACCTATTCAGCCATAGCCTAAGTACAGGCTTCATTCCAGCAGAGTGGAGAACTGCCATTGCCATCCTTTGCACAAAGGTGGTGCCACTACTGACCCTGGAAACCATCTCCCCATTAGCTTGACAAGTCTGATCTGTAAGTCCATGGAGCGTATTATTATGGACCTAAAACAAGGGCATAGGCGATTTACAAGCACTTGACCCCACCCAGTTTGGATTCGTCAAGGGCAGATCTTGCCTGTTGAACCTGGTTGACTTTTTGAGACTGTCACCAAGGCACTGGATGAGGGAAAATCGGTACATACAGTTTACCTTTACTTGGCCAAAACCTTTGACACAATCCCCCACTTGGGCATCATTGAGAAGCTAACACAACCTGGTGTAAATCCCTATCTCAGGTGGGTGGCCAACTGGCTCACTAATAGGACCCACAAGGTCAAAATAGGTGCCACCACTTATGGCAGCAGACCTGTCACTAGTGGTGTCCCCCAGGGATCTGTCCTGCGACCCCTATTATTTGGAATCTACTTCTCAGAGGTCCAGGCAAAGAGAAAAAGGCCTGTGGCTGATCACATTTGCGGACAGCTGTAAGTCGGATGCTGTCATTGACTCTCTAGATGATGTTAACATACTTAGATGGTCTCACAGCAACAAATGACTGGTGCCACAGTCATGGCCTTAAGTTAAATGCAAAAAAATGTATTATCATACCATTTGGCAAAAACACAGCCCCTACTGATTACCACATTAATGGCAACTCCCTCAGCACACAACCTGTGGTGCGAGACCTGGGTACACAAGTTGACAACAATCTCACATTTAACCATTATGTAGCGGCTGTGGTCTGAAAAGTCTTTTACTTCATCTCATACGTAAAGGGATTGCATCCAGAAAAAAGGAGGTTATTACCTCTTTGTACTCCTCCCTCATTAGGCCAATAATTGAGTACAACACCCCAGTTGGTATGTATCTCTCCAAACACCTGCACCAACTGGAAAGGCCACAGAAATACCTCACAAAGAGTGCATGGCTTCCAACACCTGTCTTATATGGACAGGCTCAAATCACTATCACACTACTCTGTATTGTACAGACTGCTCAGAGGTGATCTGTATCTCGCCTACAAGGCAATCTCAGACCCAGCTCTACTAGAGATGCTCCATATCCGTAAGTCTAACTCCTTGCGTAGTACCTGATCGAAAGGCTTAAGTCTAATATGTGACATTAACAAAACCTGCTGGAGAGACAGGTTCGTCTCCCAGAGGTTGCTCCATCACGGGAATAGACTCCCCATACACGTCAAACAAAGTACGTTGCTAACCCTCTTCACGTGCAACCTTGATGAGTGGATGGGCAATGACGAATTTGTCCCAGGGGTTCCACCTGTGTCCCTTATTGACAGGGGCAACAAGTGCTGATTGGGGTTTCTTTTTTGGGGATAAACTCTTGGCTAGGCTTGTAAGGGTCCCAGAGCCATTAACCTAGTCATCTCCTATGATCTTTGATACTGTCAAATGCTTTTTTGTAGTCAGTCCATGCCATACTTGGATTCTTCCCCTTTTTACAGTTCTTCACTATGACCTTAACCAAAAATGATCCTTTGTTCGATACAACTTTCTTTTATTGTCATTTTGTTGTATTGCCATAATTGAGTTTTCTTCTAAATGACTATAAACTCTGTCATCATCAATGCCGGCATATAGTTTATATGTCATTAGAAAGTTGGTCTCTAATTTTGGGGGTATCTTGCAGGTTCATTCTTAAGGAGGAGCATTGTTTTTCCTATTAACCAGACTGCTGTCTGTTCAGGGTGCACACCTAAATAGTTCTTACTAATGGCTAAATCTTCATGCAGAGATGTTAATATTTTAACCAGAAGTTAGGGACTGCTTCTGGGCCTGGGGTTTTCCAATTAAAGGCTTTTCTTAACTTTGTTTCAATCTCTCTGGCTATTACCTCATCCCATTTCATATCATGCACATTTATACTTCTTATTCTTTCTTTTACTACTTCTGTCCATTTAGCATCTTTATGTTCCACAGGATCTTCATACATACTTCTTCAAAATGCATTCTTTTTTTGGTGGTCTTTCAATTCCTTTTACCTTCTTTCCCAATCCTCTATGAAACTTTATTGCGTCATCAATAAGTTCCTTATTTTGTACTTTTTCTTTATATTTATCTGTGTATCTTCTAAGTTTTTTTGCCTGTGCTGATATATTTAGTTTATTATTTGTGATAGTGCATGATAAATTCTGATCCGTTATAATACTGTGCATTGCTTTTATCATGTCTAGCTTTCTGTGTATTTTTGTTGTTCTTTTCCCTCTTCTATACTCTTGTAACAGTGACACTTCTTGTCTTCACTGCTTTATAGTTTTCTCTATTCGATGCTTCCATGATGGTATTCGATTCCTCCCCTTCCTTTCCCTTACTGCCCTGTGTTCTTGTGGTAGAATTTTATCTGTTATTAATTTAGCTGCACAGTAATACATCCTGTTTACTTCTATTATATCTGATGAATCTCTATGGAGAGTCCCAATTACTGTGTTCATTTGTTTTATCAAACTTCTAACTTTCTGGGTGTTTATTGACCTTCTGCAGCCTATTTCTGCCATTGATCTTAATGTCTATCTGTCTCTATTAAATTAAGCAGCTCTTCTGTTAGCTCATTTTCTTCTAAACCGAGGGCACATTTTTGTTCTCCATTTACTGTGGGCATTCTATAGAAAGTTCTATAGCATCTTCCTGTGGCACATTCTCTTCAATTTCATCCTGTGTCATCCATTGCTCTGTCATATGAGAACTCACTGGCCTATCATTCCTCAACACTGACTCCGTCAGTGTTGCCACAGTTTCCTGTTCCTTCCCTGGCTGCCCAGCTTCAAGTGAACATTTATACTGGTTTCCTGTGAAAGGCTCCAAAATATCTTCATATGGTAACTGACCTGTTGCTTCCCATTCCACTGGTTTCTTCTTAATTTGGATGTCCATTACTCTATTCTGCTGTGGTATTTTCTGAGTTAGATTTTTAACACACTGAATCCTTCACTTCACAGGTACTCTATAACCTCAGTTTCTATTTCTTTAACTTCTTCATTACTAATCTTCTTTTCTATTTTTCCTTGTTTTCTTATTTTTTTGAATTGTAAAGTTTTCCATATCTGGATTCCTTTGCCTGTATCTCTCCAAATATCTTTGGTGCTGCTCTTTTTGTATTGATTAGTTTTGCTTTCTCCTTTGCGTAAATATTACACCATATTAAATCTTTTTTTTCCCATGTCTGCATTTCTTAGATGTCTCCTGTTCTTCCTGTTTCTCCTTTGGGGACTCGTTCCATTGTGCTGTGATGTAACCTGCGTTAGACCTTCTACACCAAATCAATCACTTCGCAGGCATTCCATAACTTCAGCTTCTATTTTTTTTTAACTTCTACTTTACTTTACTAATCGATGGTGCAGCGGTTAGCATTGTCACCTCACAGCAAGAGGTTCTCCCATTTGATTCTCTGCTGGAGCGCCTTCGGTGTGGAGTCTGCATGACCTCCTCGTGGTCGAGTGATGTTAAAGACATGCAGGTAGGTGCATGCGTGAATGGGCGTGCCTTCCTTGAAGGTTGGGCATTGGGCTGGCAACTCGGCACCGTAAAAATCCGCTGCCAATCATTAGCGGATGGGAGTTCCACTGTGGCGACCCCTAACCGGGAAAAGCCGAAAGACTAAGACTTTACTAATCTTTTCTACATTTCCATTTTTGTAATATTTTTATTTTTAAATTTTCCATGTCTAGATGCTTTTGTCTCAATTTCTCTTTGAATATCTGTGGGGCTGCCTTTTTTGTATTGATTAATTTGGTCTTCATATTTGCATAGATATTGCACCGTATCAGATCTTTCTTTCACATATCCAGTTTTCTTTTTTGTACTTTACTTCAGGTTTTGTTTACATTTTTGCACTTCCTCAGATGTTTCTTTTTACAAACAGATCAAAGTTTCTTGGTCTATGTAATGTTTCCCACAAATTAAACACCAATGACTCCAAAACCAAACAAAATAAGTACCACAGATGAAAGAAAATAGTCGGCTCAATGATAGAATTCCAAAGCTGGTTTAATATTCAGTTCAAACACACAAACGCAATTCCACACACAGCATTTTTGTCTTAAGTTGCTAAGACTTCATCAGATGCAAACAATTAATGAACCATCTCAATTATATAATTCATTAACTTAGTTATTCAAGTAATCCATCAATGAGAATACAGTCCATTGTCTCAAAGCATGTCATTGATCAGTTTTGATTACAGCTTCTGAAGCATTTTGCCTTTCCACAGTTGAAAAATTGTGTTGATTATTAAAATGTTTAAATTCAGACCAGAATTATGCGAAATACAACACTAACACACGAGAGTGATGAGTTTTGACATTCATGTTGCAAGACTTTGTTGCGTTTGTATACATTTAAATGAAAGTTGAACAAGGCACACCGACTGATACCACAAACCAAGTTTGCTGAAAATCACTTCCAGTAAACTTTAATAAGACTTGTCCCCACTGCTGTGCCCAAGGATATGGGTAGGCTTAGTCAGTGTACTGAAATAAGTACATTTGTGACAATGGAGTGTTTAGCACTGTCTAAACGTGTGTCTGCAGTCTACAGCTGTTCAAAACATCCTTACCTGTTGGGTTGATCAAGTCTTGGCAACGTAGATGAAAACGCTGTGTGTGGAATTGAGTTTGTGTTAGAATTCCAAGCTGGTTTAATAGTCAATTTAGTCATTGAGCCGACTATTTTCCTTCATCTGTGGTACTTTGTTTGGTTTCCCACAAATCTGTTATTAATTAACACAAATTTTTATTTGAAGCTTTCAAAATTTTCTCTTGTGGAAGTATTTTTCTTTCTTCTAATTTCTCTTTTAATCTTTTTGTATGTCTTGTGTCTGGAAATTCTGGGCTTTCTGCATAATAGTAACCGTACATAATTTCTTTCTTATCCTCAATCCACTCTATCATCTTTATGGTTCTTCTTTCGCCTATCAGTTTTTGTGGACTGCTACTTCCTTCTACAACAAGGGGGCAGTCCTCCCCTCCGCTTGGCCTGGCCCCATTGGACGGAATGTTTCTGTATTTTCAGGATTCTGCTCTTTCATTTTTT
Source organism: Protopterus annectens (assembly GCF_019279795.1). Lineage (NCBI taxonomy): Eukaryota > Metazoa > Chordata > Ceratodontiformes > Protopteridae > Protopterus > Protopterus annectens. The sequence continues at coordinate 678,118,438 of NC_056727.1, read as the reverse complement.
CCAGTCCTGACACCAGTGCACCTACCAGGATTTGGAATTTTTTTATCCTGTGTCTTGTGCACCCAGCTATCTTTTTAATTTTTGACCTACTTCTGTCCATATGCTATATAAAATGCAGTCTGTATATCAGAGTCATCTTGGTAAGATTTTGTGAAAAACAAGGTCCATCTTGTGAAGGTACTCACCAAAACTTGACAAATTCAATTTCAGCAGTACAACTCTCCTTTGCTAGCTGACTTCTCTCCACTTCGTGTGTCATGTCTCCTATATGATCCTGCGCTTCCCCTTGGAGGATGTCCATTTAGAATGCTACTGTTATCCCTTCGTTTGCATCTGCATGGTTAATTTAGTGATTGCCGTAACACACACACCCCTCTGTTTGGTAAGGTGTGTGTGTCTAGATATATAAATGTATATGTCCAACTTTAAGGAATCCCTTTTTCTCTAGGACCTTTCCCAACACTTTTTGTGTCGAGCGATCCTAGTACAGGTTATAGCCGAGTTGTACTTTACATACATATTCTGCCATAATCATATTTTATTAAATCCCATTTTAGACAGCAGTTTAGACACACATACATTACTAGAAGAGAAAACCAAGCACAGTAACATTTTTCATGCAGTATGCATATGCTTTAACAGTTGTCATTCAATCCAACATTACATAAACTGCTAAATTCCTGCCTTCGCTTAAACTTCACACATCCTCCTGAACATTATTCTGCATGCATTGTTCTTGCAAATTCCATTTTTTATGCAATTTGCTCCTTCCATTTTATTAGCGATCCCATTTCTATTTTTATCTCATTTGCAATATTCAGTACTTGTGTTATAGCTGATTTAGGTTTTGATTTCAATTTTGTAGTAATTTCTTTTTGGAAGCTACTAGCATTGAACTTAGTAATGTCTTACTATCTTTCTTAGTTACAACAATTTGCGCTCTCAACTTTTCTGACAAAGTACTCTGTAGGGATTTTTTTTTAAATCTAGCAACTTGTTACATTCCCCAAAACACGTTACCAGTTACCTTTCTCTTTTCCCATCATACGTCCAGCATTTGCCATCTAGATAAGGAAAAATTCTTGGGGTTTAAACATACCTATGCAAACACTTACAAGCAAAAATCCTATAGCTTCTGGACTTTGTATACTCGGGTGACATATATATATATATATATATATATATATATATATATATATATATATGTACTCCCACTGTTTTGTAAATTGCCTTTCAATTCTCTTTCCAATCAGTTCTGACCTCTTCTGATTTCTAGTTGTGCAATATTTTATATGCCCTACTAATTATACCCCTTTTTTTTATCAGCAGGTTCTGTTCTTGCCTGAACTAAAAATTCTGACATAACTGGTTGTTCACTTAACATTTGTCAGACTCTAACCTGCAGTCCCGACTTCTGCTTGCCCTCATCTCATTATATTACCTTTCCCTCTCAAGTTATCTGCTCCTAATACATTAGTTCCTTTGCTGATTTTCTCCAATAAATTCCAGCCCCATTGTGTCCATTTTCTATACTCTTATTTACAGTTAGCCTGTTGGTAAAATCTTTTCTCCATTCCCTTGTTGGCTTAGTTCTTGGAGTACTTTCTACTATTTTATAAAATATAATGGTCTGTTTTGCACAATCTTGAGTGTGGGTATTAGGTGTTCATTGTGTGCCACTTTACATTCATGGTACTATACTTCTGTGTCTCATTCTCTTTTATAACAAGAAAAAAAAAGTGATGCAGCTGTCAGACAAATTGTTACTACCCTCTTATTTCCCCTTTGTATTTGGCAAAAGACTATATAATTTCTGTTTATCCTTTTCTGTCTTCACAGATGCCTAGGAAAGTGCAACGCAAGTTTTTGTCTGCCAGTCTCTAGCTAATTGGTACATTGCTACATTGGTGAATTTACATCTGTGGTAGTATCTACTGTGTCTTAGCATCATCATCATCATTGTAGTTAATTGGCAAAGCACTCTTACATCTATTGTCCCTTAGATTAATCTCTGTTCAAACCAGCTTGGAAGAATTCTCTAATATATCTTCATTCAGCTGGTCTAAATATCATAGTCTTCTTGTTCGACTCTACTAGTTTATACATCCCTCACTACCTGCCTCTTAATTATTCTCCATTTTTGTACCTCTTTATGGTCAGTCCATTTTTGCTTGGTCATCTCTGAGGGTACCTGTATTTTGCCTTTGGAGAACGTGCTTATTTTTGTTGAAGTTTCTCTTGTGGGACTTTCGACACTTTCATTTGTCCTGTTAGGTATTGCCTCTATGCCTTCCTGTACACATATGTACATACAAATATTTCAAGCACAGGCATTAATGGCCTTCTAGCCTGCCAATATACCAAAACAGTTATTCCCGTAATTGTTCAGGCTGTTAATATCTAAGCTAGTGCTTGCTTTAATGCAGTTTGGTAGTCTATTCCACACACCAGCTGCTCTCTGAGAACCAGTTAGTACCCTGCTCATTCCTGTACAGTCTTCTACATAGGTTGTTTGATGATTCTCTGTACTACTTTCTGAGAATGGGGTTGTCTTTAAATGCCTTGTATACCTGAATATGATCTCTTAAATATCTATATGAGATTCTGTACAAGTTCAAATATTTCAGTTTTTCATAATTTAAATTTTTACATCCATGGATGCCCTTGGTATATTTCCATTGTACCCTTTCTAGTTTACTCATGCCCGTTTTCTTATAGGGTTTCTGTGTTGTTCCATACTCAAGTTTGGGTCTATGTAATTAAGAAACAATGACTTGATCATTTCCGATTTCATTTTATACAACCTGTAATTCTATAGCTATCATACATCATTTGGTTGATAAAATTAGAAAAACTCAAAGCTGGATCTACCCAGGTCATTAAATGAGTCTACAGTTTCAATCACTGTGTGCTGTGTTAAATATTCACCATTCAGTTTGTCTCGCAAATCTCATATGCTTAGTTTTTGATGCATGTATTAGCATATTATTCCACTGTGCCCAAATGGTCAATATAGTCAAGTTCTTTTGCAAACATTACCAATCTTTTACACACATAATCGGTTTACACAATTTCAAGTCGTCTGCATACAGACCGTAGAACATCTTGGATGAGATAATTTCTCACTATTTTTAGCCTTCGTATTTTTTTTTCATAGTTTTCTCTCTCCTACTTTCCAGTGGCATTTTGGACTTACTGTTTTCCATGCATGATATAATTGTGTCCTTCATCAATATACTAACATGCATGCAAATAAGGGGTTGCTTCACTTTCATAAATTTTGTGTATTCATGGGAGAGCCTTTACTTGGCGGGTCTTGAGTGCATTTCAGTTTAGCACCAGTCCTTGAACCAAGGAGCTTTGTGATAGTGAATGTTCAGATTCAGATTTATTTGATGGAAAAAAACAATAAAACTGTTACCACAAAAAGGCTCAAACACTGTGTCTCAAAAGAACTAATATCAAATTGCAGAAAATGAAGAGGCACAGTCACAGCTAATATATCCAGGATAAAAATCTTTACTCAGTGCACAAACACAAGCGCTTTCACCAAATAGGTGTCATCAGGTGTAACAATTCACACAAGAAACACACACCTTCATAGCTCATATAAAAGATCACATGACAACACTTAAAGATATATCAAGTAAAAAATAAAAACTAAATGTTCTTATCCTTAAATACAAATTTAAAAGCAGAAATGCAACAACTCTAAAAATGCAACCTAAAAATTTATAAACTAGATAGACATATGAATACTACCTCCTTAGAGGTCTCGACTTAAGTTTAGGTTTCAGGGGTATAGACTCATTAAGGCCATGTCCAGCATCACGTCTTAACCTCACCATCCAGGTGGATTCAAGGTCTTCAGTTCTATTGCTTATATCACCAAGCCTAGCATTCTCATAAATTCTGGCAGTAACTAAAAACATGAACTTATGAGTAGAGTCAGTATTCATCACATGTTTGGCAAGTGCGTTAACTTTGTTGCCCTTATTGATATTATAAACATGCTCCCTGATACGTTCCTTAAAGGAACAGTCCATTTTTCCCTACATAAAACATTCTACATTGTGTGCAGTGAGCTAAATAAACAAGATGTGAAGTATCACATGTAGCACTAACTCTAAAATTATAAATCCTACCGCAATCAGGGTGCTGAAACTCTGAACTAGTATCAACATAATCACACCAATTACAGTGCCCACAGAGTCTAGTGCCTGGACAATTCCCAGAACTAATGATGTTCCTGGGATAACATAACCTACACTTCAAAGACCTATTATTCTCAAACAAAAACTTGGGTTCAGCATCTATCAATCTAGCTATCTCATCATCTGTAGTGAGCACATTCCAGTGTCTCCTAATAATATCAGTATACTCATTAACATCAGTAGCATACTTTATTTTAAAATGCATACCTTTACCATCACATCCATCTATCACTCTACCACTTAATTTACTTCCAGAGGAAAAATAAGGCCTTGCTTGATGTTGCCTCTTGTCAACAACCCGATCTACATTACTACTAATAAGCTAATCTTCATAACCTCTGTCTTTCGAATTATTAATAAGTGTCCACTTCTTTAAAATCATCCTCTCTGGCATTAAGCCTGGAGGCTCTGTAAACCTGATTAGACACCACATTCTTGAAGACATAAAACTTATCCGAGCTGTCCCTATGTAGAAGGTGATTGACGTAACAATCCTTCTTGTGCAGTTTGGTATAAACTTCACCCACACCATCCCTGGCAACAATTACATCTAAAAAAATCAATATCAGTGTATGAAACCTTTGAGGTAAATTTCAAATAACAAGTGCTGGTGTTCACATATTCCATGAAAGCTTGAAAAGTGCCAACATCACCGCCCCACAAAATAAATAAGTCATCCACAAATCTTCTAAGGAAAAGAATATTGTTTCTATAAGGACCTTCTAAGAGATGCTCTACTTCCCAGATGACCATAGCTGCATTGGCGTAGCTATTGGTACACGACGTGCCCATAGCCACGCCATTGCACTGCCTCTATACCTGGTCACCAAAAACAAACAAATTGTGATCAAGAACAATCTCCAATAATCTAACCAGCAAATTAACATCCCTTACACTGTACTCTGAATATTCCCTGAAAAACAAAAGTGTATTGTTAATACCTTCACAGTTAGGAATTACGGTAAATAAGGAAACCACATCTATAGTGACAAATAAAAATTCCTTGCTCTGATGACTCGAAATAAAACCATATAAATCACTCAAAAAATGCTCAGTATCCTTCAGGACATGTTGCAAATTGTTCAAAATGGGTCTCAAATACTTCTCTATATAAATGGATAAGGGCTCAGTACACCAATGTTTACCTGACACAATTGGTCTTAGAGGTGGATTATGACTGTCCTTGTGTATCTTTGGTAGGCCCTGAATCAGTGATAAAGTGGGTTTATCAATGTACAAATATTCAAACAACTTCTCATCTACCAGATATAATTCAAGCATGCATTTCACTGATATCTGCACGTTATATGAGAGTATTAACTTGTGTTGGAGATAACTTCTCATAAAAGTTAGAATCACTTAGCATTTCTAACATCTTAAAATCATGCCACTCTGTATCTAATACTACTATCTGTCCACCTTTATCAGCCGGCCTTATAACAATACTGGTGTTATTTTCCAAGTCTGTCAATGCTTTGGCCTCTTCCCTAGACAAATTGTACGTACTACGGTGTTGTTTCAGTCTGTCATGTTGCATGGTCAAATTATAAATATCCTGTATGCAAAGCTTCTCAAAAGCTGTCACTAACGAATTCACCTTAGGTACAAAAGTACTGGGTTTACTAAATACATTTCTCATATTACAGTCTAGTTTCGGAATCTTTAAATAACTTCAATGATAGATTACATACAAACATTTTTAACATAAAAAATAACATCAGTATAACTGGATCTATTTGCTGGTATAAATGAAAGTCCCTTAGATAAAACATTAAGTTCACATTCAGTCAGCAACAAGCTAGATAAATTCCAAACTAATTCTTTTTTTGGCATTCATGAATGCTTTCGTTATACTTGTTTGTGTGTGTACAGTACCTTCTAATTTCCTTTTGTTCCGACTCTGACTGCGGCCTCTCTGTTGCTCTGTGATGTATTCGTAATTCTGCTCCTTTACAGGGAGCGGAAAATGGAGATTATACTGAGTAGAAGATGCTACAACATTATGCCCTCTCATGGCATCATTAAGATTGGAAATGGCATCCGAAGTACGTTCTTGATGTATTTGCGCCGTTGTGACTAACTTTTTTACGAGCTCCCAACTTCTTGCCAGGAGCTGCTATGGATTCACTAGCTGACGTACTCAACCTTGCTTCTGCTCTATCTGCTTTATTTGATGGAAGTTATGCCTGTATAACACTGTCATCTGTTGTGGAGATTTTCACAGTCTCTTCTTATCTTGTTATGAGACTGGGCTTTGTTCCTGCGTGGTAGATTGGATAATATCACTGAAGCTTTTTAGTCTTTACCTTTTCTAGCTTACTGTTTTTCTCTCCATAGCTAAAATGATCTTTATCCACACTTTCTGCTTGATTAATGAGGACCTGTGATGTTGGATATTTTTTGACCCCTTTAACTAGTTATCTATTTTCTATGTACACCTTATCAGCTTCCAGTTTTTATAATCCAGCATAATTTAACTATTTCTGTATAATTCCTCAAATCATCTCCATGTTGATTAGATTTAGAAAAACCACTGGGTTTAAATGATGTGGTCTCTCTCAAACCAATTTTGAAGAATAAAGGCTCAAAGCGCCAATTTTATTCATCATGTATTTTTGTATTGTTGATTGATTAGTCATGGTTTTATATGTTTGTGTATATCTTTACACAAAGGTAGTGACATCATTACTTGATTGATGGCACTATAAAGGTTGGCTGTTTGTATGATTGTTACTAAGCCTGAAGAAGTGATAACAAAAAATGCATTTGCTATCATGTTTACTCCATTTTTAATTTAATAAAGTTGTTTTGCTGGGGCATAGTGTCTAAGGATCTTGTTGTGATTTACATCTGCATTTGACAGGGTCATGATCGCTAGAGAAGCTTTCCTGAGAGGCTAAACTGGGGACTCTCCTGAAGGTGATAAAGGTGAAACTGCCAGTTCAGCTCTACTGTTATAAGTAGGTAACTTTCATCAAGAGAAAGCCTTCTCATTCAGTCATATTTCTCCTGTTTTCTGCTGAGACAAGATGGTAACAAAAAGCTGTTAAAGCCATGGTTATTATGGACAAAGCATTAAAGCAGCCAGCTGTTATGGTTGAGCTGAAGGAACTTCTGCTGTGCAAGAATCTACTAGGCCAACTGCGCCCTGATCTATCCCCTTCTCTGTGGCAACTATCATAGGCTTTGACAGGATCAGAGAGATCATTGTAGAGAGGCAGGCTAGGCAATCTGTTGCTCTTTGTCATACCAATCTGTTATTGAGCACAGGAACTCCTTTGAGGGTGCCCTTTTTCCCAGTGTACATCACTTCTCCCCATACCATTATCACTTGTGACAGTTTTTTTTTTCCTGCTGGCAATGACTCTGAGATTGTTGGCTCCAGTACACTTAATGCCATAATTTCCAGAACTGAAGTTAGTCACCAACAGTGCCGTAGGCTGCAGTGGCCACAACAGTGGCTCTGCTGACATTGATCATCCGAGCATAAGTGCTGGGTAATAGGTTTTAGATATCGGTGTCAGCATCTGCCATGTTGTCATTGATTTTAGTTTGCTCAGTGTGTGGTAGCTTTTGGTGTTGTGATTTCAGTACTGACCACTCGGCTTCTGGCTTTGGGTCGAGTAGATATTGCACAGTGGTAACTCATTCTCTGCAACGTTCACATTGCTAGCATATATTCTTGAAATGCATGCTCCTGCCCAGAGTACAGGGCTTTCTGTCTCATATTACTCAAGCTGCTGGACAGCGGGAGATCAGGCCTTCAGAATTTTGCCCATCCATCAAGTCTTTTCTTCATCTGAGGAGTCTTCCTTTCATGCACAAAAGAGGTCCCCATTAGACTATTTAAAAGAACAAAATCATAGAGCCTCAACAGTAAGAACATCTATATTTTTTTTCTCCGGTGATAGGGCTTGGTTCACAAATGTCTCCCTTAGCTGTTGTATAATTTTCCATTTCCTTTGATTTTTATTTCATCTTTTGATAACTGTGTAGATGGGCTACTCCTTGAACCCCTTTTAAGGCAGAACCCAGGCACATTAGGAAACTACATTGTACGATTAGTCATTTAGAAGTTATCAGAAGATTATCGCAGCAGAAACAAGATAACACAGGAAGTTTAACATATATCCACAGAAGGACACACAAAGTATCATTTAACATAAGATAAAGCTTTTGTCAAACACAGTAATATAAAATATTACTAAAAACAGCTAGTTAATGCTGTAGTACATGTTTGAGTTTCCTCTTACCTGTTTTAGGATATTGTTGATATATTTATTGTTGAGTTTACTATTAGTCATTCAAATGGATAACCCATACTAATTATTTTTAGTGCAGTGGGTTAGTATGTTAGCAGTAACAAGTTATCAAGAGTGTTGTACATGTTTGTAGGTGAGAGTTAAGGATGTTGGCATAAGTTAGCCAGCCAGTTATTGTATGTCTGATATTAAATGGATGAATTCTATGTAGTGATGTAATTTGGTTTATATGCACATTTATAGATTTTAAGTCCTGTAATTGATTCCATAGATATTGAAAAATCATTCATCACAAAACCAAAGTCTTCCTCATATTTCATTTTGACTTTGCAAGTGTAGTTTCCCGTGGGGCGGCCACGGTGGTGCAGCGGTTAGCATTGTCGCCTCACAGAAAGAGGTTTTCTGGTTCAGTCCTTGGCTGGGGTGCCTTCTGTGTGGAGTCTGCATGTCTTCCCTGTGGTCGCGTGGGTTTCCTCCGGGTGCTCCGGTCTCCTCCCACATCCCAAAGACATGCTTTAGGTGGATTGGACAGTCTAAATTGGCCCTAGGTGTGTGTGTGTGTGTGTGTGTGTGTGTGTGTGTGTGTGTGTGTGGGTGCCTTCCATGGAAGGTTGGGTGCCGGGCTGGCAACTCGACACTGTAAAACTCCACTGCCAGTCATGAGCGGACAGGTGATCCGCTGTGGCGACCCCTAACTGGGAAAAGCCGAAAGAAGTATAGTTTCCCGTGCTTCTTCCTTACTTTTTGGCAAAACCCTTACTTCTGCTGTCCTTGCCTACTCTTCTGGAAAGCTTCCCCCAATTGTTAGTAATCCCCTTTTTCCACTACAGTTATTCATATCCTTTCTTCAGGAAAATATTCTGCCAATAATACATACATCAAGCTGCTTTGTAATGTGGGTGTGTGGAAGCGTGCACCACCACGGGAAAGGTGTAGTACCCCTCCCCCAAGAATTGATGCATGTTGTACATCTCAACAAGGGGGTTGCATCATTAATAATACCTGTCTCTAAGATAGCTATCAAGCAGATAGTTACAGATGGACTTATTTCTGTGTGTGTTTACACACACAAAAAATCGTCTTTTTTTCCCTCTTGTGTTGGAAATGGGCAACATGTATGATATCTTTGATGGAAAAATATCAGACTCTATACTCAGAGTACATCTGTTCCAGTTTCTATTTTAGGCCAGGCTGTTCCCGTAATATGCCCATGACTTTATCAAAGGTAATCTTCCAGATGACCTCCTGTATCTGATTCAGTTCCATCTTTGGATTTATATTTCATATGAAGAACTTTAGCCTTTCTTCATCTACAGTTCTCATGTGTATCTGAAATTCCTGTCCTGAGAAATGAACAGTCAGTCACTGCCCTCAGTGGGATTGACAGATTCCATGCTCTTTCTGTTAAGATACTTGACAGTTTTCCAAAGAGACGTTTCCCTTGGAGAGGACCACTCTTTCTTGCGTAAATTGGCCAGAGAGACCAGTATTAAGCAAAAAATTAACTTTTCTTTCTTGTTTATGTTGACCAAGAAACCTATTCCATTGTACGGATATGCACAGACACCTTATCTTATAAATTTACTGAATTGAAGGCTTGTTCGATGATGCCCATCCATTTTTGTATGTTTCACTAAATCTAGGCTATGTAATTATATAATCTGCATTGAATTGTGTATACACAACATCAGTAATTCAATACAGCAAAATTCACACCATTGAAAAAGCAATCGCACTGAATTCATCATCTGAAGCAAATAGTCCAAAAGTAGTGGCCCCTGCACCCCCACATTACCATTATATATCTGTATTTATCTGTCTTTATATATAGACATATGTGTGTTTGTGTGTGTGTGTATATATATATATATATATATATATATATATATATATATATGTGTGTGTGTGTGCGTGTGTCTTGTCTGTCTATATATATATATATATATATATATATATATATATATATATATATATATATATATATATATATACACACACATATAGATGGATATAATCGGCAAAATGTTTCCATGTATTTAATTAGTCATCTAATGAGCGCAACTGCTTTCTGTAAGGGCTAACTTTAACTTTGTGCTTGAAGTTTTGATTAAACTTCCTTTTGCACTCTTTGTATTTAGTTCCTTTACAATTTTTTTTTAAATGCTTTTTCTTCCATCTTGCTTGATTAGCGTCTGGATGGTCATACATTCTTATTTTGGGTGAGAGCTGGCCACATTAACTCTCTTCTTGATAGCCATCTTGGGGAGAGGTATAATTAACGATTGAAACCATTCCACTTATTTATTTTTTTTTAACAATAAACATCCATATTAAATTGTCATGTATGGCATAGCCAATCTTACATTTATATAAATAAAAATAAGCCATACTGACACAAACTCAGTTGCAAATATTATACTTTGCAAACCATGCCAACACAATTTAGCTGCAAACATTATACATCACTTATAATATAGCCAGTCATTGTCAGTCAGCCTTTACATAGGTCATTCAGTTTCTGCCTTCTTTTAACCTCATTCCCCATCTTCATGTATTTATCCCACACTTCCCATTTTTCCTATGTAATTTGCTCCTACCCTTTTCTAAAGATCCCAATTCTGTTTGATTTTTGTCTGTTACTATCTTTGCTACTTCTAATAAAGTTGGTTTAAACCTTGATTTCCATTTTCTACTAATTGCTTTTTTGTCAACCACCATGATTAGACTCAGCAAGGCATTAATATGTTTAAGCAATTTCAATTCTCTATCATAGCTCAAAACAATAATTTCCTTAGTTACACCAATTTGCTCACCCAGCATCTCAGAGCAGTTTGCAGAGAATCTTTAGTCTGCCAACTCATTATACTCCCAGAAAATATGTTCCTAGTTGCCACTTTCTTCCTCATCACACCTCCAGTATTTGCTGTCAACTTGAGGAAAAATTCTTTTGAGTCTACTTTGCGTTTAAAAATACCTATGTAAACCATTGCAAGCAAAAATCCTAAAGCTTCTAGACTTCATATTTGGGAGATATACATATATAACCTGATTGTATCTTTGTGAATTGCTTCTCCAGTCTCTTTTCCCAATCCTTTCTAACCTCCTCTGAGTGATTCTTACAATTATCATGCAGTAATTTATATGCTCTACTAATTATTCCTTTAACGGCAACTTCTGTTATATATTTTACTAAAAACTCTACCAGTGCTAGTCTTTCATTTAGGACCCCCTTATTTCTCTCTCTGTGTCTATACTCTGAAATCAATCACTGAATAGGGAAGGAAGTCTCTAACCTGGAGTCCAAATAAGTTCTAGGTGTCTTCCCATTCTGTTTACATTTCCCCCTCTTGTTATTTGCTCCCAGTACCTTGGTTCTTTACCAGTTTTCTCCAATAAATTCCAGCCCCCTCTTCCCTATTGTCTGTATCCATAATTTCAGTCATCCCTATCAACATTTTTTTTTCCATTCCCATGTTGGCTTAGTTTTTATAATAATTTCTGCTACTTTATGAATATAAGCTTTATGATTATTGTTAATTCTCCTTAAATGTCTGCATCCAAAATCCCAGTCTCTCATTGTTTCTTGAGCTTCCCCCCTGTTTCTACTTTGAATTATAGTTTTCTGCATGTGCAGTGTATAGGAACCTTAACTGTGTTGCTGTGAAATACTCCTTCAGATCGGGTAATCCTAATCTGCCTTATTCTATTGGAGGAATAAACTTATCCCTCTTGACTCTTGCCATCTTCCCTTCCCAGATAAAATCCTTCAGCTCTTTATTGCTATCCACAACTTATCCTCTGCTTGATAAAAAATAAGCCTGACAAGACTAAAGGGACTAAAAACATTTTAGCTGCTTGAATGTTACTGTTGATATCCATATAACAGAGCTTCATTTTGTCATTGTTTTAACTTTTGTTTAGTCTCTTCCCACATGTCCTTAGCTGCCACACTGGAATAATTTTTAATCCATACTCCTAAATACTTTATTTTATCATGTCCCCTTAAGTACGGATATTGCTGAACCAATCCATATGTGGGTAAATAATTTGCTGCTTTTGCCTTTGTTTAGCTTCATTAATTTTGTATCCTGAAAATATTGGAAACTGTCTCAGTGTGTTACACAGCACTGTAATGTCCCTTTCTGGTTTTGTCTGGTATAAAATGTCATCTGCAAATAGAGCCAGTTTTTTTACTACGATACCTAGTATATCCTTGAATTTCTGAGTCCCTTATTTTTTGCCAGTGGTTCTAAATATAATGTAACTAACAAAGGGGAGAGAGGACACCCCTGCCTGATTCATCCGCTCAAGCAGAGATCATCAGAGAGGACCGCGCTCACTTTAATTTTTGCCTCTGACCCCTCATGTATCCTCCTAATCAACCTTATAATTTTAGCGAGGATTGCAAATGCTTCCATTGGTCTTCTCAAAGTCCTAGCTTACTCTGATAAATGCTTTCTCTGCATCAAGACCCACCACCAACACTAGTATTTTCTTACAATCTGCTTCCCTCTGGTTTTATCAGGTATAAAATATCTGCAAATAAATCCAGCTTTTCTTGACTACCACACTAATTATATCCTTGAATTTCTGAGTCCCTTATTTTCTTTGCCAGTGTTTCTAAATATATTGCAAATAAAGGAGAAAGACGCCTGCCTGGTTCCTTTGCTCAAACAGAACTTATCAGAGATGAACACCCCACTTTAATTTTCACGTAGAATCCCTCAGATACCATCCTAATCATTTCAGTCTGTACTTTCTTGATTTCCATATTTCTCTGCTTTATACAGACTTTCATAGATTTTCTAAAGTATTTCTAATAGTTCTACAGGATCCCTTGTTTTCTTGTTATAGGCTCCCTAAGCTTGATGACAGCCCTTTCTACTTTCTGTTGCTTGAGTCGTGCTAAAGGTTTTTGTGCTCTAGAATTATCAAAAAACAGTTGCTTAACAGCAGTCTTTCTAAACTGATGCATATTGTAGAGATAGTTCCTTATGTCTGTTGGCATTCTACAGTTGCTCCTCTTTCTTTAACATTCAGTCCCTTTAAATTCTTGTAACTTCTAAACCAGATCTCCCTATTTTTAAACTCCACTTTAATTTTATCCCAATCCCTAGCTATATTTTCAGAAGAAATAGCTCCTGCATAATTTCCACTACCCATTCCTTAAATTCCTCTCTTTTGAGCAGATAGGTGGGAAAATGCCGGGTATACTCAGAGTACATCTGTTCCAGTTTCTATTTTAGGCCAGGCTGTTCCCATAATATGCCCATGACTTTATCAAAGGTAATCTTCCAGATGACCTCCTGTATCTGATTCAGTTCCATCTTTGGATTTATATTTCATATGAAGAACTTTAGCCTTTCTTCATCTACAGTTCTCATGTGTATCTGAAATTCCTGTCCTGAGAAATGAACAGTCAGTCACTGCCCTCAGTGGGATTGACAGATTCCATGCTCTTTCTGTTAAGATACTTGACAGTTTTCCAAAGAGACGTTTCCCTTGGAGAGGACCACTCTTTCTTGCGTAAATTGGCCAGAGAGACCAGTATTAAGCAAAAAATTAACTTTTCTTTCTTGTTTATGTTGACCAAGAAACCTATTCCATTGTACGGATATGCACAGACACCTTATCTTATAAATTTACTGAATTGAAGGCTTGTTCGATGATGCCCATCCATTTTTGTATGTTTCACTAAATCTAGGCTATGTAATTATATAATCTGCATTGAATTGTGTATACACAACATCAGTAATTCAATACAGCAAAATTCACACCATTGAAAAAGCAATCGCACTGAATTCATCATCTGAAGCAAATAGTCCAAAAGTAGTGGCCCCTGCACCCCCACATTACCATTATATATCTGTATTTATCTGTCTTTATATATAGACATATGTGTGTTTGTGTGTGTGTGTATATATATATATATATATATATATATGTGTGTGTGTGTGCGTGTGTCTTGTCTGTCTATATATATATATATATATATATATATATATATATATATATATATATATATATATATATATATATACACACACATATAGATGGATATAATCGGCAAAATGTTTCCATGTATTTAATTAGTCATCTAATGAGCGCAACTGCTTTCTGTAAGGGCTAACTTTAACTTTGTGCTTGAAGTTTTGATTAAACTTCCTTTTGCACTCTTTGTATTTAGTTCCTTTACAATTTTTTTTTAAATGCTTTTTCTTCCATCTTGCTTGATTAGCGTCTGGATGGTCATACATTCTTATTTTGGGTGAGAGCTGGCCACATTAACTCTCTTCTTGATAGCCATCTTGGGGAGAGGTATAATTAACGATTGAAACCATTCCACTTATTTATTTTTTTTTAACAATAAACATCCATATTAAATTGTCATGTATGGCATAGCCAATCTTACATTTATATAAATAAAAATAAGCCATACTGACACAAACTCAGTTGCAAATATTATACTTTGCAAACCATGCCAACACAATTTAGCTGCAAACATTATACATCACTTATAATATAGCCAGTCATTGTCAGTCAGCCTTTACATAGGTCATTCAGTTTCTGCCTTCTTTTTAACCTCATTCCCCATCTTCATGTATTTATCCCACACTTCCCATTTTTCCTATGTAATTTGCTCCTACCCTTTTCTAAAGATCCCAATTCTGTTTGATTTTTGTCTGTTACTATCTTTGCTACTTCTAATAAAGTTGGTTTAAACCTTGATTTCCATTTTCTACTAATTGCTTTTTTGTCAACCACCATGATTAGACTCAGCAAGGCATTAATATGTTTAAGCAATTTCAATTCTCTATCATAGCTCAAAACAATAATTTCCTTAGTTACACCAATTTGCTCACCCAGCATCTCAGAGCAGTTTGCAGAGAATCTTTAGTCTGCCAACTCATTATACTCCCAGAAAATATGTTCCTAGTTGCCACTTTCTTCCTCATCACACCTCCAGTATTTGCTGTCAACTTGAGGAAAAATTCTTTTGAGTCTACTTTATGCTTAAAAATACCTATGTAAACCATTGCAAGCAAAAATCCTAAAGCTTCTAGACTTCATATTTGGGAGATATACATATATAACCTGATTGTATCTTTGTGAATTGCTTCTCCAGTCTCTTTTCCCAATCCTTTCTAACCTCCTCTGAGTGATTCTTACAATTATCATGCAGTAATTTATATGCTCTACTAATTATTCCTTTAACGGCAACTTCTGTTATATATTTTACTAAAAACTCTACCAGTGCTAGTCTTTCATTTAGGACCCCCTTATTTCTCTCTCTGTGTCTATACTCTGAAATCAATCACTGAATAGGGAAGGAAGTCTCTAACCTGGAGTCCAAATAAGTTCTAGGTGTCTTCCCATTCTGTTTACATTTCCCCCTCTTGTTATTTGCTCCCAGTACCTTGGTTCTTTTACCAGTTTTCTCCAATAAATTCCAGCCCCCTCTTCCCTATTGTCTGTATCCATAATTTCAGTCATCCCTATCAACATTTTTTTTTCCATTCCCATGTTGGCTTAGTTTTTATAATAATTTCTGCTACTTTATGAATATAAGCTTTATGATTATTGTTAATTCTCCTTAAATGTCTGCATCCAAAATCCCAGTCTCTCATTGTTTCTTGAGCTTCCCCCCTGTTTCTACTTTGAATTATAGTTTTCTGCATGTGCAGTGTATAGGAACCTTAACTGTGTTGCTGTGAAATACTCCTTCAGATCGGGTAATCCTAATCTGCCTTATTCTATTGGAGGAATAAACTTATCCCTCTTGACTCTTGCCATCTTCCCTTCCCAGATAAAATCCTTCAGCTCTTTATTGCTATCCACAACTTATCCTCTGCTTGATAAAAAATAAGCCTGACAAGACTAAAGGGACTAAAACATTTTAGCTGCTTGAATGTTACTGTTGATATCCATATAACAGAGCTTCATTTTGTCATTGTTTTAACTTTTGTTTAGTCTCTTCCCACATGTCCTTAGCTGCCACACTGGAATAATTTTTAATCCATACTCCTAAATACTTTATTTTATCATGTCCCCTTAAGTACGGATATTGCTGAACCAATCCATATGTGGGTAAATAATTTGCTGCTTTTGCCTTTGTTTAGCTTCATTAATTTTGTATCCTGAAAATATTGGAAACTGTCTCAGTGTGTTACACAGCACTGTAATGTCCCTTTCTGGTTTTGTCTGGTATAAAATGTCATCTGCAAATAGAGCCATTTTTTTTACTACGATACCTAGTATATCCTTGAATTTCTGAGTCCTTTATTTTTTGCCAGTGGTTCTAAATATAATGTAACTAACAAAGGGGAGAGAGGACACCCCTGCCTGATTCATCCGCTCAAGCAGAGATCATCAGAGAGGACCGCGCTCACTTTAATTTTTGCCTCTGACCCCTCATGTATCCTCCTAATCAACCTTATAATTTTAGCGAGGATTGCAAATGCTTCCATTGGTCTTCTCAAAGTCCTAGCTTACTCTGATAAATGCTTTCTCTGCATCAAGACCCACCACCAACACTAGTATTTTCTTACAATCTGCTTCCCTCTGGTTTTATCAGGTATAAAATATCTGCAAATAAATCCAGCTTTTCTTGACTACCACACTAATTATATCCTTGAATTTCTGAGTCCCTTATTTTCTTTGCCAGTGTTTCTAAATATATTGCAAATAAAGGAGAAAGACGCCCCTGCCTGGTTCCTTTGCTCAAACAGAACTTATCAGAGATGAACACCCCACTTTAATTTTCACGTAGAATCCCTCAGATACCATCCTAATCATTTCAGTCTGTACTTTCTTGATTTCCATATTTCTCTGCTTTATACAGACTTTCATAGATTTTCTAAAGTATTTCTAATAGTTCTACAGGATCCCTTGTTTTCTTGTTATAGGCTCCCTAAGCTTGATGACAGCCCTTTCTACTTTCTGTTGCTTGAGTCGTGCTAAAGGTTTTTGTGCTCTAGAATTATCAAAAAACAGTTGCTTAACAGCAGTCTTTCTAAACTGATGCATATTGTAGAGATAGTTCCTTATGTCTGTTGGCATTCTACAGTTGCTCCTCTTTCTTTAACATTCAGTCCCTTTAAATTCTTGTAACTTCTAAACCAGATCTCCCTATTTTTAAACTCCACTTTAATTTTATCCCAATCCCTAGCTATATTTTCAGAAGAAATAGCTCCTGCATAATTTCCACTACCCATTCCTTAAATTCCTCTCTTTTGAGCAGATAGGTGGGAAAATGCCGGGGTCTCATTTTTATTTCATTACTCTGTGTTTTTATTTTAGTTATTATTGGTGCATGATCTGAAATAGTTATTGGGTGCATAGTAAGATCTTCAATTAAGTGGACATGTTCCTACGAAATGTAAATTCTGTCGAGCCTAGCCCAGTTTTTGTATCTTGGGGAATAATATGTAAATTCACTCGGAACTCCTAGATGATGTTCATGTTTCACTGTTGCAGTCATCACATTTGGGTTATCCGTGCCAGTGTAGCCTTTGGCTGGCCCGAATACCAGAGGCTTAGTATTTTTGCATTGGTTGCTGTCTCTTCAGGACTGACGTCAGGTCGTCAGTAGTATAAAGTAAGGCAGCTGACACCATTACATCAGTTTTTCTTGCCGAGGAGCCCGAAGCAGAAGCAGTTCGCACGAGTGCTGGTCGGCCGCTACCTAAGTTTTGTCTTCTGAATTGAAGCTGAAGTCTTCTAAAGCTAAGTATCCTGTTGGGGATCCTTTTTTCTTGCTCTAACCAGTGTCAGAAAAAGTTAATTGTCTCGCCTGCGGAAAGCAAATACCACACACAGACTTTCATTCTTACTGCATCACTTGCTTAGGGCCCAGACCACGATGTCCCTCACTGTCACTTTTGTGCTTTAACGCCAGAACTATACGTCATCTCGTCATTATTTTAGCTAAATATTTTCGCTTACAGTCCTCTAATTCCGATATGGCTTCAGTAAGCCATCCAACAGCAGATGATCTGAAAAAACGTAAGGATAAAGGCAGAGACAGACCGCACAGGTCCAAACCTACAGACGCTTCCGTTAAGCTAGTTGTCAGTTCGCCGGTCCTCAGTGAGGCGCTTTTTCAGCCCCTGATGCCCACTTCTGTGGATTCGCAGGCCACTACCGAGACCCTTTTGGAGTTCGATATGTCGCAAAGCTCCTCTTTGACTAAGGATCCTACAGTTGTCTCTACCTTGGATGGGTCTGGAGCCGCTGAGCAGGCACCGGCTTCCGAGGAAGTACTTTGCACTACCGATTCTCGACACAAACCAACGACTTCTTTCGCGTCTACCATTCTTTCAAAAACTACAGAATTTCTAAGGCCCAGGGTACGAACCACACCCAAGAAACCGACGACCCAATCTCAGGCACCTGCTTCCTTGCCTCAGTATCAAATGTTTAAAATGGCAGAAGACCTTAACATGCTGATCAGGGGAAGCCAAGCTACCCCTTCCAAAAGAGAGACCTGTCCCCAGTAGTTTTGTCTGAACAGGAGTCTGATGACTCTGATGCATCTGAATATGAAGACATGCAACCCCTCTCTGCTTATGAGGATTCTGATGCAGAGGAATCCATTCCTTCAGCCTCTCCACTCGAGGACTTTTCCTTTCGGGAACCCTTCATACCTTAAGAAGCATTTCCAGTTGTATTGTCAGGACTACCCTCAGTCTAAAAAGAGACTCGGAGAATTGTTAGATCTTCCAGAGCACATTCCCCCAGTCCTGGATGTTCTGGACGATGTTTTCCTGGAATCCAATTTGACTCCTGACACCCTTCCTCCTGCTCCCAGAAAACCTGACTGGTATTAGAGTCCCTGACCTGCACAAATTTCTTTTCAAAAATCGTACTGCTGACCCTGAGGTAATTTCCCAAGGGCCTAAAGGAATTAAAGCAACCTCTAAAAATCCCACCCCCTCAGATAGGGATTCCCGAGCACTAGACAGATGGGGTAAAACATATACACCTCTGCTACTCTTGCTATTAGAGCCCCTCCAAGCACTGGTCCTTTCCACCCCCACCAGGTCAGTTTAGCCCAGACCCCAGGGAAGCAGACCCCCCAGACAGCAGCCACAGGGAATGCAGAGATCAAAGCAGTGCAGTTCCTCCACGTCAAAACCAGGGAGTTCTAAGCCACCCCCTCATGGTAAGAACTCACAATAACTCTCCTCCCCCACCCCCTCCTTCTACCCACCTGCACTTGCCCCTAAGAGGAAAATTCTCCTTTCACTCAAGGACCTGGTCCACCATTACCAGAGACTGCTGGGTCCTCAACATAGTGTCCCAGGGATACAAATTTTCTTTCCGCACACTTCCAACCCCAAAATGGTTCCCAGATCTACCTCCAAACTAGTGGGCAGAGGTGAAAAAGCAAGTCCTTTCCCTGCTCTCTGTGAGGGCAGTAGAGCATGTTCCTGCAGAACAGATAGGCCAAGGTTTCTACTCTAGAATTTTTCTGGTACCCAGAAAAGAGGGCACCTGGCACTCACATTCTCGATCTATCCATTCTAAACACCTTCCTGGTGATACCAAAATTCAAAATGCTCACCCTCCAACAACTGCTACCCATGCTGTCCCAAGGATGCTTGGCTAGCCACCCTAGACCTAAAAGAGGCGGCCTACCTCATTCCTATCAGGGAATCATGCAGGAAATATCTATGTTTCA
Organism: Protopterus annectens; assembly: GCF_019279795.1. Taxonomy (NCBI): domain Eukaryota; kingdom Metazoa; phylum Chordata; order Ceratodontiformes; family Protopteridae; genus Protopterus; species Protopterus annectens. Next base: position 678,098,279 of record NC_056727.1, on the reverse strand, counting down.
GGGCAGGATCTCTACACTTTTCAGTTCTCTGCACTTCCCTTTGGCTTACCTACAAAATGTCTGGCTCCCGACATTGCCTTTTGCAGACAAAGGAATATCCAAATGTACCCATATTTAGATGACTACCTAATTCAAGCAGACAGTCAGGAAAAGCTGTTCAAGCACCTTGTTTTTGTAAAGTCCCTACTGACCTCCCTAGAGTACACTATCAACGAAAAGAAATCCAAACTAGTACCCCTCAAGAGGATTATATTCCTGGGAGCAAGCCTGGACACAGCATCTCAGATGGCATTCCTTACACCAGAAAAGCAAACCTACCTGACAGCCTACTTCTCTCAACTAGCCACCAGACCCCCGTTGTCTGCAAGGAAAATCCTGCAAGCTCTGGAGTTAATGGAATCTTGCATTCTACTCATTCCATATGTCAGACTGCATATGAGGAAACTTCAGTGGTGCCTAAAAAGCCTTTGGTGTTAACACTCTCAAGACCTGGTAACTCTTATACCAATGATACCTTGCCTAAGGAAAGATTTTCTTTGGTGGGCAGCAGCATGCTCCGACAACAAGGGACTACCTTTCTCACCACCCCCCACCACCCAGACCCTCACCACAGATGCATCAGGCTATGCTTGGAGTGCACACCTGGATGGCAGGTGCATACAAGACCAATGGAGCCCACAGCAAATCCATTTGCACATCAACCAAAAAGAGATGTAAGCTGCCAAGCATGCATTGACAGCTTTCAGGCCCCTTCTCTCTCCAAGGGCTCTCCTAATCAAAACAGACAACACCACTGTGATGTGGCATATCAACAAGCAGGGGAGGGACTCACTCCTACCCTTATACAGTCTGGCCATGATCCTTTGGTACTCAGCCTCTACCATGCAACTCCACCTGTTAGCACAATTCCTGTCAGGCTCTCTAAACTCTCTGGCAGACCAGTTAAGCAGAAATCTTCTGGGCCCACATGAGTGGCAGATAGACCACAGAACCTTCATCCTAATAACTCAGAAATGGGGCACCCCGAAGGTCTACCTCTTTGCCTTCCACACCAACCATCACCTCAGCAAGTTCTGCACCAGGGAGCATCACTGCATGGCTTGGAAAGTGGATGCCATATCCTTCCACTGGGTCAATCTATTTGTCTATGCATTTCCCCCACTACCTCTCATCACCAGTGTACTGCTCAAAATATGGGAGGAAAAACCAAGGACAATTCTGATTGCTCCAGACTGGCCTCACCAGCACTGGTACTCACTGTTGCGCAGTCTGTCTCCACTGCCACCATGGCATCTCCCTCAGACCCTAACCCTCCTGACCCAGAGGGAAGGAGAATTCATGCATCCCCAATTGCAGACCCTCAATTTGGCAGCCTGGCTTATTCCCTGACAGCTGATCAATCTGCCAACCTCAGTAAACGGGTTCTGGATGTTATACATGAGGCTAGATGCCCTAGCACTAGAAAGTCTTATGCTGACAAATGGAAAAGGTTCTGCACCTGGATTCAGGCTAAGGGAACCGATACAGCACAGCCCTCCCTACCTCTCATCCTGGATTTACCTAGCTGACCTGCTACACAGTGGTCTCTCCTTTTCCTCTATTAAAATTCATGCCTCTGCTATCTCTGCTCATTTCCACACTGAGCACCCCCTTTTCTCACACCCTCTTATCAAACAATTCCTAAGAGGGGCTAGCAACTTGAGGCCACCCAGAAGAGCACCTACCCCAGCTTGGGACCTTAACTTTGTGTTGGAAAAGCCCACTCTGCCCCCCTTTGAACCAGCATCTTCAGCAGAGGTAAACTTTATCTCCTGGAAGACTGCTTTTCTCCTGGCCATCACATCAGCCAGAAGAGTCTCCAAACTACAAGCACTCATGGTTGTGGAACCCTTCATCATCTTCCATGCTGACAGTGTCCCTCAGGACTAACCCATCCTTCATGCCCAAAGTGTGGCTCTCAACCAATCCATTAATTTGCCCACATTTTCTGTAACCCACAAAACAAGGGGGAGAGGATGCTGCACTCTCTAGATGAGCACAGACAGCTTATATTATATCTAGACAGAACTAAATCATTCAGAAAGTCTGATGAATTACTGGTTAGCTTTGCCGCAGGGGCAGCGGGCAAAGCCATCTCCAAACAAACAATTTCCAAATGGATAGCACACTGTATTCATTTCTGTTACAAGCAACATGGAAAATCTCCCCCTAAGGAGGTCAGGACTCACTCCACCAGAGCAGCTTCCACCTCTGCAGCTTTCCTCAGAGGAGTCCCCACCAGGGACATCCTGGAGGCTGCCACCTGGACATCTGTTCACACTTTCACCAAGCATTACCACCTGCCTATATTCTCCAAATCCAGAGCAGGCTTTCCCACTGCAGTCTTGGAGGGCATCCTAATCAGCCCCTAGTCTCATTGACTGCCTCCACCCTTTTCCTCAGCTTTAGGAATAAACCCAAATGTGATGACTGCAACAGCGAAACATGAAGAACATAGTACAGTTGGGTACACTTACCATAAATGTAGATGTTCAAGTGTATTCACTTTTGCAGTCCTGGTTTTCCTCCCTCCATCCCCCTCATCTCTCTCTCTCCTTACAAGGAACTTTTTGGTATTTACTTTCTACTGGTGGGGTTCTTCCACCATATCCTGGCTCCCACTTGGGGGCTCCTGACAGGGCAAGAAAAACTGATGTAATGGCATCTGCTGCCTTACTTTATACTACTAACGACCTGACATCAGTCCTGAAATGACAGTAACCAACACATAAATACTAAGCCTCTGGTATTCGGGCCAGCCAAGGGCTACCCTGGCAGGGACAACCCAAATGTGATGACTGCAACACTGAATACACTTGGACATCTACATTTATGGTAAGTGTACACAACTGTACTTTCTGAATTCACATTTTCCTTGCCAAATATTTTCATACATTTCTTTAAAAATCTATCCCTTTGTTATAATTTCCCATCTTTACTCCCCCCCCCCCCCCTCCCGACACAACTTCACTGTTGCAAATCAAATTCCGGTCCCCACCTCTAAGTAATATTCCTTTCTGAAAGTTGATTATTTCTCCCTGAATGTTTTTAAGCTTCATTATAGAATTTTTTGATGGAATATAAATACATGCCAGTGTAATCCTCCTCACTCGTCAGCAGCCCCTTAGTACTACAAATCTAATATGGTCTTTTTTTTATCCTCTTCTGTTCTTATTGGAGCTCTTGGTGTAATTAATACAAGTACTTCTCGCTTCCTGTGTACTGCGGTGGTGGTGCTGCGGTAGCGTTGTCGCCACATCGTAAGACGTCCTGTTCGATTCTCAGCTAGAGCATCTTCTGTGTGGAGACATGCGTGAATGGGCGTACCTTCGTTGAAGGTTGGGTGTCAGAGCTGGCAACTCGGCACGTAAAAATCTGCTGCAATCATTAGCGGACCGGAGTTCCGCTGTGGTGACCCCTAACCGGGAAAAGCTGAAAGAAGACTTCTCGCTTCCTGTGTCCAAGGTATTCAGCTGAATAACCACCCTGAAAACCTTTCTTTATCAAATTCACATGTTCAGTTCTTTCCAAGTGTCTCCCGTAGCATAGATATTTGCACTCTACATTTTTAATATAGTTCACTACTCTTTCTTTTTGTATTTATATGTGAGACCATTAATGTTTAAAGACATTATAGAAAGCATCATATTATTGAGAGATTATTCCCACCTTTTATGGGTAACAGCTTTTTTGTTAAATGTCTAATTTCAGTATTTATGTTACAGGCATTGTACTGTTTGGCAGGGTAATTTTTACAGTTTTCTTGTCATTTACATTTGAGCCAGTGTCACATCTTGCAGAGCTTCTTGTTTTATTGAAACCCTCAAACAAAAATACACATGCACACACGCACACTCATTACCCCCTAAAATCTATTAACTTAATAACACACAAAACTATGTACATATTCAAATATTGAAGTTTTACTCTCTTAATAGGAGCAAATGTTCCAAACGGACAGGCACATGGACACTCCAGCTAACCTAAAAGAAAGGTTATCCATGCTAAGACTCATGGTATATCCTGTGATTCTATTAAATGTTGTCTGGTTTTGCATGATCTTTGTAGCTCTCTCAGCTTGGAAAAGTTGAATATATTCATAAAATTTTCTCTGTCATTTCTCTTTATCAGATTGTCTGATAAAGACAAGAGAAACAGACAAAACTGTTTACTAAAAAAAGCCTTATACTATTCAATATTCTCTTTCATTTACTTGCTTTCTCTTAAAACTTACTAGATTAAGCTAATGACCTTAATCCAGTCATTCCTCTATGCAAGAATGAGAAAAAGCACACTGATATTTCTTTTGTCATGCTCTTTTAAAATGTTTTTTTACATTGCAGTGCCTACAGTTCTTAAAACTGAACAAGGAGAAAGAAAAAAAAAACATGAGTACCTGTTTACATTAGTATCCTCATTACACTTAAAAATAACTGAAAAAACTTAATAACATGCAAAGAAAATCATGCACTATTTAAATAGTACCATTAAGAAAAAAATTTGTTTTACTTTAACTTTCTCCCTCCAATTCCCCTCTCCTGAGTATTTTTCCAAACATTAATGACATGAAGTAGGGCATATCCTTTAGAGGCCCCTACAAGTTTAACAAAGTCCAGGAAAGTCCAATATTTCCAGATTTTCTTGTTCAAATTCTGTTCATCTCCTTCTCCCAAACCGCGTCTCTGCTTCATTTGCAACGTACTTTGTTATTCTAGACAACTGTTGTGCTTTTTTCACTCAATCATTTTCCTTTGAAACACTGGAAAAGGTTTCACTGGTACAGTCTCTGTCTTCTTTAATACCAGAAGAACAAGAAGCATAATCTCCTTTTCTTTCGTAGCTCACTTTTTGCTGGACAAAGTTATGTATTTCTTCCTTAGCATGTTTTTCATAAAACAAATGATTTTGTTCCTCCAGGGAAAAATAATTTGAAGACAGCTAGGTACAGCAGTTTGAATCTCATGGCTGCTTCTTGACATTCCCTGAACAATGCAGTAAGTTTGGAATGTCAGTGGCCATGTAGACTGCTGCCCTTGGTATTTTAACTGCATTTTGGTTTTGCTAGGATTCCATGGGTAAACCAATTCAGGGATCCAGCAGAGCACATTCTGGTAGAGTAGTGCCAGCCTCCACAGTTTTTTTTTTCTCCAGCAAATGACAGGTAACAAGTGTTTCCAAGGTTAGCTCCAAAACTGCATATTAGATATAGGATAATGTTGTGCATTCATAAATTCCAATGCCATGGATCAACTTATCCACACCCCCACCAGGGGCAGCAATATCCTAGACCTGGTTATTACCAACATGGGCAACCGGTGCTCCACACCAGAGGTCAGTTCCTCGTTGGTCAGATCCAACCATAAGCTAATCACCCTAGACATCCACATCCCTCCCCCTCCCCCCATTAGGGAAACCACAGTAAAAAAAATTCTCCAAAGCCAACTTCACTCTTCTTAAGACAGAAGTGTCAAACTTCACGACACCCATGCTGACGGACAATAGAGGTATGACTGCTGAGTCCTACACAAATGCACTTTATAAGCACTTACATGAGTGCATGGATCGTGCAATCCCTAACAGAACCAATATGCTATCCTCCAAAAAAAGGAAGACAATCTGCTGGTCCCCTGCCATAAACAAACTCTACAACAGCAGAAAGAAACTGTTGCAAAAAAAGAGTAAAATCCCATGATTGGAGAAACTCCCTGGTCAGCTTCAGTAAGAAGCTAAGATCCCTCATAAAATCCTCCAAAGCTAGTTATGAAAACAAAATCGCCACTGACTCTAAAGACAACCACAAAGCATTCTATAGCTATGTCAAGAATCTCAATGGCAACACTCAGATCTGCTCTGAGTTACAGCACAATGGCACTGAATATACAGAACCAATGGATATTGCCAACATCCTGGCAGATAGGTTCAGTGCTAACTTTACCCCTCTGTCATCCCCTAAAGGGCCCATCTCTATACCAGAAGAATGCAAAGTTCCTGTAATCACTGCTGCACAGGTAAAAAACACACTGTCCAAAGCCAAGAACACAGCATCCATGGGACCTGACGACATCTCAGGCTGTGTTCTACATGAACTACAGAATGAATTGGAACCCCACCTAAGTACCATGTTCAATCATAGCCTCACCTCAGGCTATGTGCCCACTGAATGGCGCACAGTGACAGTTATCCCACTCCACAAAGGCGGAGCCACCACAGACCCCGGAACCTACCGCCCCATTAGCCTAACGAGCCTGGTCTGCAAGGCTATGGAGCGTATCATCATGGAACTTATAAACAATGACACTGGTAATCTCCAAACTCAGGACCCCACCCAGTTCAGGTTTGTAAAAGGCAGATCATGTCTCCTAAACCTGATAGACTTCTTTGAAGCAGTCACAAAAGCCGTAGATGAGGGTAAGGTGGTTCACAGAGCCTATCTAGATCTCGCCAAGGTTTTTGACACCATCCCCCACTCTGGAATTATAGATAAACTCACTAAACTAGGTATAAATCCCTATGTCACAAGATGGCTTGCCAACTGGCTCACTGACAGAACCCACACTGTGAAAGTAGCAGACTCCAAATCTAGCTTCAGACCAGGGACAAGAGGAGTACCACAGGGTTCAGTCCTGGGTCCTCTCCTGTTTGGTATCTACTTCTCTGAAGTACAGGCCAACACAGAAGGTCTTTGGCTAATGAAGTTCGCAGATGACTGCAAACTAGGAGCCATAATCAAAACCCCAAAAGATGTTGACATCCTACAAAAGGGCCTTGCTGAGACAGATGCCTGATGTCAAAGCCATGGCCTCAAGCTCAATGCCAAAAAGTGCATTGTCATTCCTTTTGGTAAAAACTCAGTACCCATGAACTACCACATAGGTGGTAGTCTACTTAACACAGAAAGTGTGATAAGAGACCTTGGGACACAGGTGGACAGTAGTCTCTCCTTTGATAATCACATTGCCACAGTAGTCAGGAAATCCTTCTATGTGGCACACCTCATCACAAAAGGTTTCTCATCCAGGAAAAAAGAGGTCATTGTTCCTCTCTACTCGTCACTCATTAGACCCATTATAGAGTACAATGCCCCTTTTGGTATGTACCTCACAAGACATCTACAACAACTGGAAAGGCCACAGAAATTCCTCACAAAGAGGATTACCGGCCTCAGAGATGCTCTATGCAGACCGTCTCAAAAAACTGTAGCTTTACTCCGTTGCATATCGCCTACTCAGAGGTGATCTCTGCCTAACACACAAAGCTATGTCAAACCCAGAGCTTTTAGACATGCTGCACTTAAAGAAATCCCAATCCCTACGAGCTACACGCTCTAGGGACCTAAACCTCGTCATCACAATAAACAGAACATGCTGGAGGGATAGATTCTTGTCCCAGAGACTTCCCATACTCTGGAACAAACTACCTATCTATATCAAACAAAGCTCCTCATTGGCACTCTTCAAGAAAAATCTTGATGATTGGATGAGAGATAGGAAATTCACCCCGGGGATCACTTCTGTGGTTCTGCTCGACAGTGGCACAGGAAAATAATTTTCTTGGGTGGCGAAAGCCAGGGTACCTTTGGCTAGGCTTATATAGGCCCTAGGGCCAATAGCCTAGTACCTACCTATGAACCAAGTTAATATAGTGCCTCATCTTTACATAGTCAAGTATGCCATTACATAATCAGTTTAAATATAGTGTACAGAATACATAGTATAACTGCTATGTTGTATTTGAGGGGTAAATTGACATAGTGTGCTGTAAACAAGTATAACTATTGCATTTGTCATAATGTTATCGATTAGGCAGGCAAATGTATAATGGCATTTGTAATGGAAACAATAATATGCTGTTGCTGTCTCACAGTAGTATATATGTATGTTTGCCCACTAAGTTGGAGAGTTGTTCGTATGAGTAAAGAAATTTGTGTTATGGTAAACCGGTGTGTCAGACCTATTTATTTTTTATGTGTATGCCTTCTTGATGAGTGAGAGTAGCCTTCAAGTGTATTTGGTTGCACATTTGGATTTCCAGATGTGATGCATGCATCCTTCCTGCAGAATGCCTACAGGTTTATGCTAACACCATTGCATATCCAGTCTCCATGCATATAGACAGGAATCCTATATTCCTCCCATCTGGAAAAACTGCCATAACATTCTTATCCACAAAGGTGTCGCTTCTACAAAGATATCCCATTGCCATCTTATACCCCTTCTCAAAAATAATGGTAAATGTGTTCATAAATAACTAGCCCAACATCTTTTAAAGGAACAGTTACTAATGGATATTTGGCCTGGTTTTAGACCTGCCCATAGCACAACTGCCCTTTCACCTTTTACAAGTAACTTAAATAAAGCCAGGGATAGAGGTAAACTTGTATCTTCCTCATTTCTAGACTTAGCAAAAGCTTTTTACATTTTGTCTCATTTAAAAAAAAAAAAAAACTTCCACAATGGGTATCTCGCAAACTACTCTGTAGTGGTTTAATAATTACTTGTCAGAACACTACCAGGCAGTGAAATGGAATTTTACCCGTTTCCATTATCTACCGTTCATTACAAGTGTACCGCAGGACCTCCTTGAGAAGTCCTTGGTCCTCTTCTGTTTAATATATTTGCACGCCTTGTACAGTACGTAAACAATTCCACCCATATCTGACTCTCAGACAATCTAGAAAATTTAGAAAAAAATTGTACAACATATCTTTGTTTGTTGAAAACTGCCTTTGTAACCACCAACTCCTCCTTAATCCAAAGAAAAGCAAATTCCTTTTATGCTTTCCCAAATCATTTACCCATGAGAAAAATAACTGAGCTTACATCCCTAAGCAATACACTTGAAGTAGTTCTCCATACAGAACTGCTGAGGGTTACAATAAATGACAACCTCAAATATGACCTCAACATACAGAGCAATATAAAAAATAGTCATAACAACTAGGAATGCTGTTTAGAGACAAAACATCCTTTACTGCATCCACCAAAGTCACTGTTGCCACCGCATATCTACTCCCCTCTCTAGTACATCATTCTTCTACCCTGGCTAACCCCCAGGCCGTCCTAAAATATAAAATAGAGCAGTGATACAAGGTAGCTAGATTTGCAGCTCCTACAAGTCTCAGAACATGTCACTGTTCTGCACTAAAAACTCTAAATTTCGTAGAATTATCTACCAACTAAATTGTGCTCAACTTCTGTTAAGACACAAAATCATATTTAATCCCACTACCATTGCCTCCCAAATAGTCACCTTCAGTCTTCTGACAAAAATCTACTTGACAGCAATAAGCCTTACAAAAGCTGCAGAGTCTAACCCTGTGTAGCAAGAGCGTGGAATACAATCTTTGCACTCATCAGGGCAATATATAACATTTCATTTATTTAAGCTGCAACAAAAAAATTCCTGTCTTTACTCTTGGCTTTACACTTGCTACTGTCCTGGCTAAAATGTGTCACTTCCTTTTCCTCAAATACTTGCTTATACATACTATCTCTTCTTTTCCTCGTTTTTATTTCTGTTGCTCTTAATCTTGCTTTTGCTCATCATTTTCCTTCTTCCCGTATCTGCTCCACTTATTACCTCTAGCAAATACTTTTTTCTCACTCTTCCCTCAGTTCCTTTGTATCCAGTGTTTGAATTTTCTGCTCTGACATTTGCTTTGAGTAAGTAATAAACTCAGTGCTACAAGATATTATATTTATCTTATTTGATGGTATATGTGGATTATTCTACATGTCGTATATTAATCATTATTTACTGTATATTGTAATATGATGTCAGTTTTCACCTGTGTGTTATATTATGTATTTTATGTTCTTTTATTTGTAGAGATTTAATCCTTGGGCCACTGCTAAAAACTGTTACAATTATACAGTCAGACTTTAATGATAAACAGATAGTCAGTGGATCAAAACCTTCAAGGACCAGTGTGGTCCGTTATAATGTGCAGTTAAGATTTATAGGTGACTAGTTACTGTGAAGAGACAGACTAGTGATTCACAGCTCTTGATTGCTGATATGACTAGTTAATGTAGGGAGGTTAACAAGACAGCAGTATTTGCTGTAGGAAATAACAGGATACAGCATGTGGCTGTACATTTCAAACTGACTTGTAACTGCATTTTTATTTGACATGAAGCTTTTGGAATATTTTTGTGTGCTATATTAAAATGACTTACATTCTCGTGCTGATTCTATGTTCCTTGATTAGTTTGCTGCAGCTATGAAGAGTTCCATATTTATACAGTTTATTTGGTAAACACATTCCAGTGGGAAAAGTACAGTTTTGTACCTACCATAAATGTAGATGTCCGATAGATATGCAACTGCAGTCATAACATATGGGTTGTCCTGCCTCAGGCAGCCCTCGGTCGGCCGGATTCCAAAGTCTGGGTCCGACGTCGGCTGATGTCACATTTCTCTCCGACGTCAGAGCGGCTGGAGTACATAAGCATCAGCCGACGCCATTTTCTTCAGTGTTTCTTGCCCCAGATGCCAGGTGCCCTCCAAGGAAGGCTGTAATCAAATTGGAAGACAAAAACAGGATTCCAGACAAATAAATGAGCAATAAACAGATACACCATAACAGATATCCCCAGCTAAGAGAAACAGGGATAGGAGTGGACCCTAGGCATAGAGGGGTATGGAGGGAGGGAAAATCCGACTGCAGTTGCATATCTATCGGACATCTACATTTATGGTAGGTACAAAACTGTACTATGTCCTTCAAGAATGCAACTGCAGTCATAACATATGGGTAGAATACCATAGCTTAGCTGGGGAGGAGGAATGCTCTAGGAAAAGATGGTGTGGCAATCAAACCCTGCAGGACTGCCAAGCAAAGCCTGCTCTGGATCTGGAGTATAGAGGAGATTGTAGTGTTTGGAGAATGTATGCACGGAGCTCCATGTAGCAGCTTCTAGAATGTCCTTAGTAGGCACCCCTCTTAAGAATGCTGTAGAGGTGGCTGAAGCTCTGGTGGAATGTGGTCTGACATTGGCTGGAACAGTCTTTCCATGAAAGGAATAACAGAATCTGATGCAATGTCCAATCCATTTTGAAATAGTCTGTTTTGAAATTGCTTTTCCTTGGACTGCAGGGGCGTAAGCTACAAAAAGTTGTTCAGACTTCCTACTGGTCTTGGTTCTGTCCAGGTAGTATCGAAGTTGTCTGTGAATGTCCAAGGTATGTAACAGTCTTTCCCCCTTATTCTCAGGATTGGGGAAGAAAGCAGGCAGATGAATAGCTTGATTTAAAGAAACCCTGGATACCACCTTTGGCATAAAAGTAGGGTTGGTCCTTAATGAAACCCTGTCTCTGTGGAAGATTATGAACGGTGGTATTGCCATTAGGGCCTGTAGTTCCGAAACCCTTCTTGCTGAGGTAATTGCCAACAGGAAAGCTGTCTTCCATGAGAGAAACTGCAAGTCAACTGAAGCTGCTGGCTCAAATGGAGGTAGAGTCAGTTTTTCTAGGACAAAGTTGAGGTCCCAGGCTGGTACTGGAGCCTTTCTTGGTGGCTTAATGTTCTTGATTCCCCTGAGGAATTGCCTTAACAAAGGATGTGAAAAAACAGGCGGATCAATGTTATATCTAGCTGAAATAGCTGAAGCATGTATCTTTATGGAAGAATATGAGAGTCCATTCTTTAGCATATCTGCCAAATATTCCAGGATGAGTGGGATGTTCAGTAATGATGCATCATATCCCTTGCTGGTATTCCAAATGCTGAATCTCTTCCATTTTGCTAAGTAAACCTTTCTGGTGGATGGTCTTCGAGCCTCTGTTAATATCCGCTGAACTTCCTTGGAGAGAGATAGGTTGAGCTAATTCATGGGATCTCCCAGGCTGTTAGCTGCAGTGTCTGAAGGTTTGGATGCACTGTTTTGAAGTTGTGTTGAGTCAAAAGTAGAGGCCATTGAGGAAGGGCCCACTTCTTGGTGTGACATATGCTCCGTAGTAGTGGATACCAGTGTTGTCTTGGCCAGTCCGGAGCTATTAGGATCCCCTTGGGTCTCTCTGCTTTGATCTTTAGCAATACTGAGGTCATCAGTGGCAGAGGTGGGAATGCATAGATTTTTAGGAAGTTCCAGTTGAATGAGAGAACATCTATTTTCCAAGCTTGTGGATGGTATGTCCTTGAGCAGAATTTTTGTAGATGGTGGTTGAGGTGAGAGGCAAATAGGTCTACTTCTGGCCTGCCCCATATCGAAGTGAGCTGTGTGAAGATCTTCGGATGTAACCTCCACTCGTGTGGATCTGTGAAATTCCTGCTTAGGCTGTCCGCCAGCACATTGTCTTTGCCTGGAACAAACTGGGATTGTAACTGAATGTTTAGGCTCAGTGATTTTTCCCAAAGATGCATTGTCAGTCTGCAAAGGGGGTAAGAATGGGTGCCCCCTTGCTTGTTTATATACCACATCACAGTGGTGTTGTCTGTCCGTATCAGTAAATGGCCTTGCTGAAGTTGGTGTTGAAAGGCCTCGATGGCATGCATTACTGCCAGCATTTCCTTTTGGTTTATATGCAGATGTGTTTCCTTTGGAGACCATTGTCCTTGTATACACCTGCCTTCCATGTGCGCCCCCCATCCAAGGTCTGAGGCATCTGTGGTCATGGTCTGTGTTATCTGTGGCTTTTTGAATGACATACCTGTGTTTGCCTGGCTTACCGAGGCCCACCATAGGAATTCCTTTTGTAGGCATGGAATGAGCGGTATGGTTGTCTAAGTTGTTGCTGTGCTGAGACCATAGGCTTTTTAGGTACCATTGAAGCTTTCTCATGTGTAGTCTTGCTAATGGAACCAGGAGAATGCAGGATGCCATGCAACCCAGGGCCTGTAGGAATCTCCTTGCAGTCATCTGGGTGAGTTTTGCCAAACCTTTGAAATAATGAGTTAACTTCTTTTGCTTGTCTTCTGTTAGGTAAGCCATTTGAGAGGCTGTGTCTAATTTGGCTCCTAAGAATATTATTTGCTGGGATGGCTGAAGTCTTGACTTTTGGAAGTTGACTGTGTATCCCAGAGCCTGAAGTAATCGTATGACATAGTCAAGTTTTTTGTCGACATCAATTTGTCGTCCGCTTGTATGAGGCAGTCGTCCAGGTACGGGTAAATTTGGATCCCCTGGAGCCTGCAATGAGCAATTACTGAAGCCAGGCATTTTGTGAATACTCTGGGCGCAGTAGATAAGCCAAATGGCATTGCTGAGAATTGATCATGCTCTGGCCCTGCAATAAATCTGAGGTATCTTCTGCAGCTGTGTCTGATAGGGACATGCAGGTATGCCTCCTTGAGGTCCAGAGTAATCAGCCAAGACCCCTTGCCCAGCATGGGAAGGAGTTGCTGTAGAGTCAGCATTTTGAACTTTAGTACTATGAGAAAGGTGTTTAATGTGGACAAATCCAGTATTGATCTCCATTGAGATTCTTTTCTTGGAACAAGGAACAATCTTGAGTAAAACCCCTGGCCTTGTTCTTGTTGTGGAACTCTTTCTGTTGCTTTTATCCGAGCCAGCAGAGAGATTTGCTTGATAGCCTCTGCCCTCTGGTGTTGTGGTAGGTTTGGCATGCCTTGTTTCCTTGGTAAGGTATGAAAATGGAACCTGTAACCTCTGTCTATATTGTCCAAAATCCATTTGTCCTTTGTCAATCTGTGCCAATTGTCTGTAAACAGAGATAATTTCCCGCCCAAGGGAACTTCTAGTTGTTCCTTGGTAGGTGGAAGTAGAGGAAAGTCATTGAGATTGTGGCTGTGGGGCAGGTGAAACCCCTGTGTCACTTCTTTGGTTTCCTGGCTGCCATTGTCGTCCCCTGTAAGGACCTCTGTATTGTCCTCTTCCTCGGCCACGTCTGTTTTTACCCCCTTGAAATTTTTCAGGATTAGGAAAGGACCAGTTTTTTGAAGGCCAATTCCTACTGAATCTGGGGGGCTGAACCTGGAGGAAATCTTTCACCGTCTGAACTGATTTAGCTTTTTCCTCGATGGACTTTAACACATCCTTAGCATTAGCACCAAAAAGCTTGTTCTTTTCCAAGGGTGCATCCAGAAGTTTTGCCTTAACATGATCTGGTAGAGGTTGATCTTTTAACCATGCATGTCTACAAATGACTGCCCCTGTCATAGCTGCCCTACATGAAGCTTCCAGTGCATCATATCCACACTGCAGGAAGTGATTGCTTACTTGCTGAGAGTTATGTACAGCTTCCTGCAAAGACTTCCTGTCTAAAGGATCAGGAGAGGCCAATGTTTTCTGTAAATCTTCTAACAGGAAATCCTGATATTGTAACATATGAAAAAGGCAATTCAAAGCTGTCATAGATAAAGTAGTGGAGGTGTAGACCTTTTTCCCCCATCTCTCTAATGACCTAGCTTCCCTGTTGGAGGGCAAAGGATTTTTAGAGGTGGAAGCTGAAACACCTTTAGGTCCCTGAGAAATAGTTTCCAAATCAGCAGTATGGGCCCTGAATAAATGGGAATGTGTTTCTGGGACCCTGTAATACCTGTCTGGCTTGGCTGGAGCAGGAGGAAGAGAATCAGGGGTAACACTGGAGTCAGAATATAAATCATCCAAAACATCAAGCACAGGAGGAATAGCTAAGGGCCTGTGCTGGGGCTTTTTAAGGAAAGTTCGAAGGCGCTTTCTGGAATCAGAATATTCCTGGCCTTGCCACTTAAAATGTTCCCTCATGGTATGCAGAACTTCCCCAAAAGAAATAGCCTCAGGAGGGGAGGCCGAGGGGATGGAATCCTCTGCATCCGAGTCCTCATAGGTCTGGAAGAGCTCTTCCTGGCCATCGGAGTGGACAGAGTCCTCAGAATCTTCATCTGAAGGAATAGGGTCAGAGGGTTCAACCCGGGGCCTTTTATCAGAAGGAGGCTGGGATCCTCTCTCAGGATGGGCCTGTGAATTTCTAATCATAGAAATTAAGTCAGCAGCCATAGTCATGATTTGTGTCTCTGGAGTAGGCTGAGGTAAGGCTTTAGCAGAAAGATGCTTGGTCTTGCTGGCTGCCTTAGCCCGAGTGAAGGCCTTAATAGACATGGCCATAGGGGGGCCTGGCAGCTCCACGTGCAGGAGTGACCTTATCTACAGCAATGGTCTCGGGCATTTCCTCGGTTTCGGTATCCGGAGGAAAATCAATAACTGGCGTCGGAGTGATATCGGGAATCGGAGTCGTCGGTAATGCAGTGTCTTCGGTTCGGAGCGGTGGAATAACCGTCTCAGGGGGAACCGGAGCACTCACGGTAGGTTTTGGCGTGGAGTCGGTGGTAGACGCAGGCCGAGGATGTCGGTCCCGGTCTTTTCGTTTCTTGGGAGTTTGCGATGTCGGAAGTTCCGACAGCATTGTATAAGCAAATTTTCCACCGAAAAAATCTTCAGCGAACTCCACCCAGCGCCTGAGAGTGCGCTTATTGAAGCGAGCACAGGCTACACAGGCCGAGACGTCGTGGTCTGGGCCAAGGGAAGGAAGACAGTAAGAGTGGAAATCCTTATGAGGTATTTGTTTACCACAAGAAAGACAATTGTTAACTTTTTCAGTAATTTCTGACATCGGCTGAGGCAAGAAAAGGTCCCCAACGGGGTACTTAGCTTTTTTGATGACTTTGGAATCGAAGAATACAGGAGCTGACCGACCGGCACTTGCGAACTGCTTCTGCTTTGGGCACCGCGCGGCAAGAAAGACTGAAGAAAATGGCATCGGCTGATGCTTATGTACTCCAGCCGCTCTGATGTCGGAGAGAAATGCGACATCAGCCGACGTCGGACCCAGACTTTGGAATCTGGCCGACAGAGGGCTGCCTGAGGCAGGACAACCCATATGTTATGACTGCAGTTGCATTCTTGAAGGACATCTGCAGTGTGCTGTCACAGTCCAGTTGCGCACGGTAACTGCAGAATCAGGAAGCTGAGCCACAGGTTTGACAATCAGTGTAAACAGAGGCATAACTGTCATTGAGACCAACAGTGCCAGAAAAACTGATTTCCCTGGTTAGAATGACTGCAGGTACAGGTACCTTTGAAATGCAGGCTTAAGAGATCCAACTGCTGTGTAAACAAGAGCAAGTCTAGACAGTGTTAAGTAGTGTGCATCTTTTATTTTGTACAGTGTTTACTGTTTAACACTCATTATTGCTGCAGTTACCTCCTGCAGCATTTCTAAGAATCAAATATTGTTTGTCCATATTTGCATTAATAATTCCAAAGCCATGCTACATACAAGGTATCAGAATATTTCATCTTGAAGCATACATGATGGCAAACTTAACTGTATAGATATTTGACCTCTGTTGATGCGTATTTGTTAGAACTGTAAGGTGATAAACTTAATTTAAGGCTCAGGCCTCACCCAGTCTGAGTTAAAGGTACACACTCAAAAGAGCAGTACCAAAGGGAATGAGTTAATTCAAATACATCCCTGATACATAAGCTTAAAAACCAGCATGATACTTTAGTAAGCTTGAATTAAAATACCACTACAAAACCTGATACATCCTTGTAATGGCAGAATATTGAATTCCCTTACCATCCTCTGTATAATCTTTCCATGCCTTAATGTTTTAAGTGGTTAGTCCCAGCCTCTTGTTGGAAAAATAATCTTGTGCTGAGTCCTTGTGCTTTTCCCTGTTTATCCTTTTTTTATTGACCATAACACTGTGGTGAATTAGCCAGTTGGAAGGAAAAGCTCTTAACTGCAGAAGAGGAGTGTGTTTTGGCTGAACTGGATGAAATGTGGTTTCAAACTTAAATGAATTAAGGCTTAACGAGACTAATGGCAAAAAAAAAAAAAAGCCAAACTGGCATCTTGGAAAAAATCACACACACACACCAGAAGACCTGGCTAGCTAATACTCCCGTGTATTTTATATGCTAAAGGATTGGAACCTTGTTTACAGAAGTGCAAATCACTTGTTATACAAAACACACTGTTTATTATTTTTTATTACCGGCTGATTTGCATTGTGTCTAGATATGTGCGAACCAGTTGCTGTATGAAATGCACCTCAGTACAAATACATCTGCTGGGAAAAACAGTCCTGTGGCAGAAGTGCTTAGAATCTAATTGCTTCTACTATGAGTCTGTTTGTGCTCCAGGAAAGTCTCTCTCTCTCTCTCTCTCACTTTCTGTCTCTCTCGTCTCCACAGTCAGGCCAATGAGAGAGAGGAGCTTCTAAAAGGTAATTTGAACCACAGAGGCCAAAGCATTTGTTAAAGTAGATTGCAAACCAACTGGATTTTTTTTATAACAGAAAGCAGAGTGGGTTGTAAGAGCCCGTGAGCTGCATCTGGCATATGTGTGGGGAGTTTGAAAACGCTGTTTATAGCCTTGTTTAGTCTGTCTGACTGCTGTGGCAGTACAATATGTAATCAGCTTGCCTGGTGAAATTCCTAATGGCAGGAAAACAGTATGATGCCAGTAGACTTGTAAAGTATGTATCTTGATTTTGTCCTTTGAAATAGTTTTAATAGAGGCAGGTATCAGCGGTCATGACAGTATAGTGCTTTTAATGGAGGAAAGGCTCTGTAAGCTGAGGAGGTGGTAGATACGGACCTTCATTGTAGGATTGCAATGATATTTCAGTAATCTGGTGAAAATATGGAGGAGTTTACCTTTTGTATCTTCTAATCCTGGCATTCTGAGCCAGACAAAGATTGTGTGTAGGAAGATTAATAGTCAGAAAATCTTAGCCCCATGGATGATTGGTCACTGGTATAGAGGACAAATAATTGCTAACAGGTTGTCACACTTGGACTTTATACAAGAACCTGGTCTTTTAGGTGGACTAATATATATCCCAGTCAGATTGTTTACAGTTGTCGACTATTTCCTACACAACTTTACAAGCTCATACATTTACATATGAATTATTCATAACATAAATTTGTGCCATCCCCAATAGAACCAAGATGCTCTCCTCCAAAAAAAGGAAGCCAATCTGGTGGTCCCTTGCCATAAACAAACTTTACAACAAAAGGAAGAAACTGTTGCAGAAAAGAGGAAAATCCCAGGATGCAAAAAACTCCCTTACCAGCCTCAGTAAGAAGCTAAGAACCCTCATAAAATCCTATAAAGATAGTTAAGAAAATAAAATTGCCAAAGATTCCAAAGACAACCACAAGGCATTCTATGGCTTTGTCAATAATCTAAATGGCAATGCTCAGATCTGCTCTGAGCCACAGCAGAATGGCATTAAATATACTGATCCCAAGGATATTGCAAATATCCTGGCAGATCGATTCAGTGCAAACTTCACCCCCTAAAGGGCCCATCTCAATACCGAAAGATTGCCAAATTCCAGTAATAACCGCTACACAAGTAAAAAACCCACTCTCCAAAGCTAAGAATACAGCATCCATGGGACCAGATGACATACCAGGGTGTGTGCTATATGAACTACCAAATGAACTGGCATCTCACTTGTGTTATGTTTAATCATAGCCTCACCTCGGGCTTCGTGCCCACTGAGTGGTGCACAGCTACAGTTAGCCCACCCGGGGATCCACCTTGAATCCTGGGAACTACCGCCCCATCAATCTGACGAGCCTGATCTGCAAGGCCATGGAACGTATTATCATGGAACTTATGAACAAAGACATTCTCAACCTTCAAACACTGGAACCCACGCAGTTTGGGTTTGTGAAGGGACAATCTTGTCTCCTGAACCCGATTGACT
This sequence comes from Protopterus annectens, assembly GCF_019279795.1. Classification (NCBI taxonomy): domain Eukaryota; kingdom Metazoa; phylum Chordata; order Ceratodontiformes; family Protopteridae; genus Protopterus; species Protopterus annectens. Next base: position 678,079,567 of record NC_056727.1, on the reverse strand, counting down.
TCTTTGAATCAGTCTCCAGAGCCGTGGACAAGGGTAAGGTGGTCCACACAGCCTATCTGGACCTCACCAAGGCCTTTGACATGATCCCCCACTCTGGAATTGTACATAAACTTACTAAGCTGGGCATTAATCCCTACGTCACTTGATAGGTTGCCAACTGGCTTACTGAGAGAACCCACAGTGTAAAAGTAGCCGACTCCAAATCCATCTCCAGACAAGTGGGGTACCTCAGGGTTCGGTTCTGGGACCGCTCTTGTTTGGCATCTACTTCTCTGAAGTACAGGCCAACATTAAGGGTCTCTGGCTAACAAAGTTCGCAGATGTCTGCAAACTGGGAGCCATTATTGAACCCTCAAATGATGTGGATACTCTACAGAAGGGCCTTACAGAAACAGACGCTTGGTGTCAGAGCCATGGGCTCGAGCTCAATGCCAAGAAATGTATAGTTATCCCCTTTAGGGAAAAAACATGTGCCTGTGAATTATCACATAGGTGGCAGTACACTAAACACTGAAAGTATGATAAGAGACTTAGGGACACAGGTGGACAGTGGTTTCATCTTCAATAACCACATCACCACAATAGTCAGGAAATCTTTCTATGTGGCACACCTCATCACTAAGGGCTTTTCATCCAGAAAAAAGGAAGTCACTGTCCCACTGTACTCATCCCTCATTAGACCCATTATAGCATACAATGCCCCGTTTGGTATGTACCTTTCAAGACATCTGCAACAACTGGAAAGGCCGCAGAAATACCTCACTAAAAGAATCACAGGCCTAAAGCAGATGCCCTATGCTGACCGTCTAAAAAAAACTTCACTTATACTCTTGCATATCGTCTCCTCAGAGACAATCTCAGCGTAACATACAGGGTCATGTCAAACCCAGAGCTGTTGGACATGCTACACTTAAAGAAATCCCAGTCTCTCAGAGACTCACGCTCCAGGGATCTAAACATTGTCATCACAATGAACAAAACATGCTGGAGGGATAGGTTCCTGACCCAGAGACCCCCCAAACTCTGGAATAGACTGCCCATACATGTCAAGCAGAGCACCTCTTTGGCCCTCTTCAAAAGGAACCTTGATGATTGGATGGGAGATAGGAAATTCACACTGGGGATCATGTCAGTTGCCCTGCTAGACAGGGGTCCAGGGAAGTAAATACTGTGGGAAGAAATAGCCAGGGAATTGTTATGGCTAGGCTTGTATAGGCCCTAAGGCCGATAGTCTAGTACCAACCTATGATAGTGCAACTCTGCAAGTGTGATGAGAATATTGCCTGTAGAAGACCTTGACATTTTAGACAGTGTTGTATTCTCACTGTGAGAAACTTCCTCATGAGTGGAAAGATGTTGCTAAACATGGTGTTATGTGGACTGCATACACAAGCTTAGTATGCTCCTTAGAAAATGTTTCTTCATAAACGAGAGTCCAAACAAGCCTTCAAAGGAAAACTCTGGAGCAATCAAATGGCTATATGTGCCGTTAAATGCTGCCTTGGCTACTAAGTAAGCTATATGGAGTCAATTCCTAGTTGTGTATGTTAACTGTAGACAGGCATTCTTATCTTATTTTGCCAAATTAATTCCTTTTATGGGTATTGTAGGGTTGTTTGTGAAAAGGATGCTCATAAGTTTTTCAATAGCAAGCGTATTCCTTCATGAAAACAATAAATGAGCTTCTTTCAGACTTTGAAGAGCTAAATGCTAATCTAAATTGCCAGAATGTAAAGTCTGGAAAGCTTCTTGGGGGCCCAGTGTATAATGTATTTTTTTCATAACTAGCAAAGATTTAGCCTGTTTGTGTCATATCGCATCCACTGGTATGAAAAATATTTACTTAAAATTATTAGAATGATTCAACTCACACATCCAGTACAGATCTTTTATAATTAGTGAGCTGTAGACCTGTAGTCTTAGTAAAAGGTTATATAGAAGTTTTAACTCTAGTCTTGACCAGTGTATATAAATTAGATGACTGCATTGTTTATCTCACTGATTCCTTCTAGATTGATGCCCAGTGGATTAAAAAGAATTTAGAAATGAAAATCTTCCAGCTTTAGTGAAGAGAGGGACATTTCTCAAATGTCTCTCATACAGTGACATGTAGTCATTTTCTAAAGCACTTAAGTTCTCCCTGACCTGTGTGCTGCTAAATGATACCTCAGTAGCACCTTTAGTGGGGCCTACTTTGGTGTCTTCCAGGACTATACGGTATTGGCCCTAAACATTTCTATTCAGAGCCTAGTAATTCTTTGACTCTATCAGTCTAGGTTTTCTATTGCTTCATCTAATTCAGCGTTTGATTTGGTGTACCCTCCTTTGACTAGTATTCAAGAAATCTCATTAAAACAGGCAGCTGAGTCAGTTGCTTTGTTGGCCTCGTGTCCATCTGTTTATTAAGCAGACTGAAGCTATTAAGGGTATTTTATAAAGCTTTGTAGAAGAAGGTAAAGAACTGACATCATATCTCCTGATAAGGAAGTTTTTTTTTTGTTACAAGGCAAATGTATTCTTCTGTCAAGATCCTGATAGGAAGAATTCCTTCCTGTCATCAGGGTCTCCACCAGAAAGCATTGCTTTCATGGATACTTTCATGGATATATCAAAGTATTTCTCAACTAAAATGTGAAGAATCCCTCTCCGTCTTAAAAAAAGTGAGAGATAATATAGAAGTAATGTGTGGTGCCTCTCCCTCTTGCAAAGTAGGTAGTGTAACCACTTCTATACTTTTAACTAATGCTTGGTAATAAAATAATTTATGAAAGAAGAGCAGTCTCCATTCTTTGGGCTTTTATCTTTTATTTGGACTTTTATATACACCAGCCTGAAAAGATGTTTGCAATATTTTTTGCCATATTTCTTGACCATGGATGACAGCAGATTTTTCTTTGCATACTGCTCTTGATTCAGATAATTTTCCCACCCTTTTAAAATGAAGTGGCAGCTAGAATAATGAAACGGGGAACTCCTATGGGCTCTCCGGACTTGTATATATTATTTAAACAACTTTATTGAATTATCATATGTGGCATAGGCAAACTTGCCTTTATATGAAAGCAATCAAACCATATTAACAAGTTTACATTTATAAACACTGTCCATCACATATATTCAAAACATTATATAAATTCAGTTCTACCCTTCCTCTTAAACCTCATTCCTCCTCCAAAACTATTTTTTGCATGTATTGCTACTACTGTTTCCACATTTTTATGCAATGTATTCCTACCATTTTCTAATGATCTCGCTGATGTTCTTCGTGTTTCACTGTTGCAGTCATTACATTTGGGTAATCTGCTGGCAGGTTACCCTCATTCGGCCTGAATTCCAAAGTCTTGGGTCCTGCGTCAGTTGCTGTCTCCTCTTCCATGACATCAGGTCGTCAGGGGTATAAAACATGCAGCCGATGCCATTTTCTTCAGTCTTTCTTGCTGCGCGGTGCCCAAAGCAGAAGCATTTCGCAAGTGCCGGTCGGCCGACTACTGAAATATTCAAGTTTGAGTTTCAGAACCAAAGTCTTTACTAAAGCTAAGTACCCCGTTGGGGAAACTTTTTTCCGATGTCAGAAAAAGTTAATAATTGTATTACTTGTTGCGAAGCAAATACTTCATAAGGATTTCCATTTCTACTGTATTCCTTGCCTAGTCCCTGATCACAACGTGCCTAGCTGTCGGTTTTGTGCTAGATTTAACAAATTAAGCGTCGGTATATTTTTGCATCAAAGTATTTTGGAAACAGATTTAACTACCCAGAAATGTCATCGGATAGCAATCAGACTACCAGAGTATATAAAAAACGCAAAGAAAAGGACAGAGAAAGGCAGTCGAGATCTAAAACCGATGACTAAGCTTCTCCTAAGCCAGTCACCGGTTCGCCGGTACTTAGTGAGGCGCTTTCGCAGTCCCGGATACCTGCTACCTATGAGTCGCAGGCATCTACCGACACCCATGTGGAGTCTGGCATGCTGCAAGATACTCAAGGTATTGGACCGACGGATGTATCTCTCTCAGATGGGTCCGGAGCCACTGAGCAGGCAGCGGCTTCTGAGGGTGTATTCAGACCTCAACATTTGTATATCAAACAGACAGCTGCAAAACCAAAGACAAAAGCAACTTCTAAAACAAAAAAAATGACGCATGAGCCACGTGCACAGGCCTCTATGCCTAAAAAACATATGATCAAAATGGCTAAAGACCTTATTACCTTGATCAGGGGTACCCATACCCCTCCTGATAAGAGGCCTAGGCAAGACACTGATTATGACTCTTCAGATCAGGTTTCTATTTCTTCTGATTCCTCTTCTGATCAGGAATTATCTATACCTCCCTATGAGGATTCTGATGCTGAGGAGTCTATTCCATCTGCATCTCCTCCTGAGGATTATTCATTTGGAGAAACCTCGCATGCTTTGAGGGAGCATTTTCACTGGGAGAGTCAAGACTTCTCAGAATCAAAAAAGAGGCTCAGGGATTTCCTTCTCCCTTAGCACAGGCCTTTAGCCATTCTTCCTGTTTTAGACATTGTGGATGATGTATTTTTGGAGTCAAGCTTGTCCCTGACTCCTTACCTCCAGCTCCTAGTAAGCCTGACAGATATTACAGGGTCCCTGACTCACATAATTTTTTATTTAGAAACCCTGCTGCTGATCCTGAAACTATTTCACAGGGTCCAAAGGGGGTTAAGGCCTCAACAGCAAAAAATCCTACCCCCTCTGACAGAGATTCAAGGGCACTGGACAGATGAGGAAAAAAGGTTTATAAATCTGCAACCTTGACAATCAAGGCCTTAAACTGTCAATTTTATATGCTTAAGTACCAACAACATGTTATGGGATTGCTGAAACAGAAAATGATGATGATTTCAGAATGTGAAGAAAATAAAGAATTGCAGGAATTATTGCATGCAGCTGAACAAGTTGGACAGCATACTTTGCAATGTGGTTTTGATTCCTTAGAGGCCTCCTGCAGGGCCGCAGTTACTGGATCTGTGATTAGGAGGCATGCCTGGTTAAAGGAACAAAATTTACCTGATCATGTTAAAGCTAAATTGCTAGCTGCACCTTTACAGCATGATTCTCTGTTTGGTATTAAGGCAGAAGAGGTTTTAAAGAAAATGGAAGACAAAGCTAAGTCTATGCAAACTGTTAGACTTCTTACAAGTGCAGCCACCAAGATTCAGTAGACACTGGCCTACCAAAAATTGGTCCTTTCCTGTCAGACAGTGCTCGAAGGGGCAAATCCAGACGCCTTAAAGGTTCCAGATACCAGGCGCAAGATTCATACAGGTCAAAGCAATGGGGCGCTTCCATCTCCAAATCTGGAGGAGATAAAGCGCAAACCTACAGAAAGCAATCCCAATGGCTTCCTTTTGCCTTCATCAAGCACTTACCTTTTGGCAGCACCCATAGGGGGAAAATTAGCACTTTTTGCTCAAAATTGGCAGTTAATAACCTAGGACAAGTGGGTACTAAACATCGTATCACAGGGATTCCGATTCTATTTCCACACTCTGCCATTGGCAAATGGTTAGCCAGATCTGCCAAAAAATCAATGGGCAGAGGCACAGAAACAGGTTATGTCCCTCATGGATATGGGGGCCATTCAGGCAGTACCAGAACAGGAAAAGGGACAAGGTTTTTATTCAAGGCTGTTCTTGGTACCCAGAAAGGACAAGGCCTGGTGGCCAGTACTGGATTTATCGATTTTGAACACATACCTGGACATTCCAAAATTCAAAATGCTGACTTTGCAGCAGCTTCTGCCCATGCTGGGCAAGAATACTTGGCTGGTGACTTTATACCTAAAAGAGGCATACCTGCATGTCCCAATAAGACAATCGTGCAGAAGATACCTCAGATTCAAAGCTGGCTTAATGCATTACCAATTCTCTGCACTGCCCTTTGGCTTATCTACTGCGCCCAGGGTCTTTACAAAGTGCCTGGCACCAGTAATTGCATTTTGCAGACAAAGTAGTATACAAATATATCCTTACTTGGACGACTGCCTCATTCAAGCAGAGAACAAGGACATTCTTCTTCGACATCTGGCGTTAGTGAAAAGGCTTCTAACATGCCTAGGTTACACAATAAATAAAAAGAAATCACAACTGGTACCCTCTCAAAAGCTAAAATTCCTGGGTGCAAGCTTGAATACAACTGCTCAGATGGCTTACCTCACTCTAGAGAAGGAAAGGCAACTGACTGCTTACTTCAAACTGATGGCAACAAAAACTCAGTCTTCTGCAAGACAAAGTCTGCAGGCTCTGGGCTTCATGGCATCCTGCATACTACTGATTCCATATGCAAGACAGCATATGAGGAAACTTTAATGGTACCTAAAAAGTTGATGGAGTCAACATTCTCACAGTCTGGAAACAATGATTCCTCTCATTCCCTGCCTGCAACAGGAGTTTCTGTAGTGGGCAAAGGCATGTCACCAAAACATGGGACAGCCATTCACTCTACCCCCTGCCAGCCAAACCATGACAGCAGATGCTTCAGATTATGCCTGGGGGGTCCACATGGCAGGAAGATGCATTCAGGGCATATGGTCACCAAAACAAATGCATCTGCATATCAACCAGAAAGAGATGCTAGCTGTTCAAAATGCCCTAACAGCATTCAATGACTTACTTCTTCCAGGACAACTACTGATAAAGACTTGACAACACCACTGTCATGTGGTATATAAACAAGCAAGGGGGCACACACTCTTACCCCCTCTGCAGATTAGCCATGGCACTGTGGAACACAGCTTTGACCTACCAAATACATCTTCAAGCTCAATTCCTGCCAGGAAAACAAAACACTCTGGCAGACGATTTAAGCAGAAACCTTATGGACCCTCATGAGTGGAAACTAAATCCACAAGTCTTCAGCATGATAACAGAGAAATGGGGGAGCCCGGACATAGATCTATTTGCCTCTCATCAAAATTATCAATTGAAAAGATTCTGCACAAGGACTTATCACAGACAAGCATGGAAAGTGGACGCCCTATTCTTCAGTTAGAAAAACCTATCAGTTTACGCCTTTCCTCCTCTGCCTCTTCTCCCCAAGGTCCTCCTAAAAGTCAGACAAGAGAAACCAAAGATACTAATTGCCCCGGACTGGCCCCGCCAATACTGGTACCCAATCCTAAGGAACTTGTCTCAATACCCAGCTTAGACCTTGCCTCAAAGACCACAACTACTGTCCCAGCAAAACAATCAGATCCTGCACAATCAACTACAAACTCTGAACCTGGCAGCATGGCTGATCATGTAGTCATACAAACAACACCTCTCAGTAAAGCTGTGATGGATGTCATTTTGGAAGCCAGAAGGCCTAGTACTAGAAAATCTTATGCTGACAATTGGAAGAGATTCTGTGCGTGGAATCAAGCACAAGGAACTGATACAGCTGAACCAAATATTCCTCAGATATTGCAATACTTAACTGAGATGCTTGACAAAGGCCTATCTTTATTATCAATTAAAATCCATGCCTCTGCCATTTCAGCTAATTACAATACAGAGCCACCAATCTTTTCTCATCCTTTACTAAAGCAGTATCTTAGAGGAGCCACAAATTTAAGGACTCCTAGTAGATCACCATTGCCTGCATGGGACGTCAGTTATGTGTTGGAAAAGCTCACCCTGCCACCATTTGAACCAGCTGCTACTGCTGATATAAAGTTCTTATCTTGGAAAACAGCTCTGCTTCTAGCACTTACTTCAGCAAGAAGAGTTTCAGAGCTACAGGTCCTCATGGCTGTAGAGCCTTTTATCATATTTTACCCAGACAGGGAATCTCTGAGGACAAATCGTACTTTTATGCCTAAGGTGGTTTCCAGTGTGGCTCTTAACCAAATAATTCATCTGCCAACCTTTTATCCAAATCCGCAGAACAAGGGGAAGAGAATTCTGCATTCCTTGGACGTAGACAGACAACTACGATTCTACTTAAGCAGGACTAAAGCTCTAAGAAAAACTGAGCAATTACTAGTGACATATGCTGCAGGATCAGAAGGAAAGGCTGTTTCAAAGCAGACAATTTCAAAGTGGATAAGCCATTGTATCCGTTTTTGCTAACTTACACCATGATAAATCTGTGCCAAAGGGCATTAGGTCTCATTCCACCAGAGCTGTAGCTACTTCAGCAGCCTTTCTAAGGGGAGTACCAACCAAAGACATTCTAGAGGCTGCAACTTGGAGTTCTGTTCACACCTTTGCAAAGCATTATCATTTGCCTCTACTCTGAATCCAGAGCAGGCTTTGGCACTGCAGTTCTGCAGGGCCTTGTAGCCGCTCCTAATGCTGTTTAGCTCCAGCCCCCCCAACCATAGCTTTGGGATTCTACCCAAATGTAATGACTGCAACAGTGAAACACGAAGAACATAGTACAGTTGTGTACACTTACCATAAATGTAGATGTTGGAGTGTATTCACAGTTGCAGTCCAGGTTACCCTCCCGCCATCCCCCTCTCATTCTGGAGTTTCTTTCCTTCTCTATCTTCTACAGCCTATGTGGTGTATTTGCTTGTAGATGAAGGTAAAGTTTATATTGATGCATATATGTATATATGTATATATATATTTTTTGCTACCTTTTTGGGGCACCTCACATCGGGGGGGGGGCAAGAAAAACTAAAGAAAATGGCATTGGCTGCATGTTTTATACCCCCTGACGACCTGACGTCATGGAAGAGGAGACAGCAACTGACGCAGGACCCAAGACTTTGGAATTCAGGCCGACTGAGGGCAACCTGCCAGCAGATTACACAAATGTAATGACTACAACAGTGAATACACTCAACATCTACATTTATGGTAAGTGTACACAACTGTACATTTTTTTATCTCTATTACAATATTCACTGTTTCAAGTATATTTAGTTTACACTTTGATTTCCATTTTCGGTACTTACGTATTCTCGCAACCAGATTTTCGTGATAATACCAGTTGCTTCCCGATGTTCAAATATAAACAGTAATGCTGTAATAATGTCAATTACTGTGTGTTCTTTCACAGTGAATGTTGTTTTAGGCAGGGTTATCATTAAAAATGTGGAAATGAATGTTGCGTTTTATGTATACACTTTACAGGCAGCATGCCATGTTTTCGTAATACCGTGTGCGTCCTGATGTTAAAATATTACCAGCAGTGCTGAAATAATCTGAATTGGTGCGTTTTGAAGCTATGCATACAAGAAGACAAGGATAAAGGCCCAGAAGAATGAACGCTGGAATTATGCAAAACATGTACTGACTTATAAAGATGTTGCAGTCCACGTTTTTTTTAAGCCGTAATACATGCCCATCACCACAGAAGACCAAAACAGTGCCGTCAACTATTCAAGTCCCAAACACCTATTAACATCATCCACCTTCAGTTCTGCAAAGCTTTACATCTTGCAAGTTTTCAGTTACAAATGTTTGATAAAGAAATAGTTTACCATTTGAGAAAGAAAGAGTTCACCAGAAAGCATTTTCCAGCAGTCTGATTTTAATTATCAGCATTGCTTCTTACCAGTACAAGTAGTGCTTTCGTCCGTAAGATACCAGCCGTGACAACTGAAGCATGCATCTGTAATGCACGCAAAACAGGAAGAAGATTTCCACAATTGATTCTCTTTATGAATGTAAGTGAAACTAAACACATAAAGTAACAACTTATGGTGTTTCCCACAATTGTTTTCAAGCCAGCATGTGTATTATCTCAATCGCAAAAATCTGGTTGTGATAATACGCAAGTACCCCATTTTCTATTAATTGTTTTTTGGCAGCCACCAGAATTAAACTCAACAAGGCCTTACTATGTCTAGGCAATTCTGATCCTGTATCCCAGCTCAAAAAATAATTTCCTTAGTTACTCTCATTTGCTTGCCCAGTATTCATGATCGAGCACTCTGTAGAGAATTTTTAGTCTTCCAACTCATTACACTCCAAAAACATATTCTCCCAGGTGCCCCTTTCTTCCCCATTGCACATCCAACATTTGCCATCTACCTGAGGAAAAATTGAGTCTGCTTGCAGTAGAAAAGTATCTATGCAAACACTTTCAGGCAAAAATCCTAAATCTTCTAGATTTTTTTGATATATACATGTGTCCTCTTATTGTTTTTGTGAATGTTGATCAAACCTCTCTTCTGAATCTTTTCTGATCTCGTCTAATCTTGTCTAATTTCTGTAGTTATTGTGCAGTATTTTATATGCCCTACTAATTATCCCTTTTTAGCGTCAGCGTCTGTTCTGTGTTCAGTTAAAAACTCAGCCATGGGCAGGTCTCGTTTAAGATTCCCCCTAGCCCTTTCTCTTTGCACTTTATCAATCCCTGGTAGGGAAGGGAATCTAGCCTGCAGCCCAAATGTTGTCTTGACCTCTTCTCATTCTATTACCTTTACCTTTCTAATTATTTGTTCTCAGTACCTTTGTTCCTTTGTCATCCATATCAGCAGCAGCATCTTTCTCCATTCATCTGTTGGTTCATTTCGTAGTGTACTTTCTGCTACTTTAAGAATATAGTATTCTATATGACCGTTCTCTTTAAGGATCTGCATCCAAAATTACACTTTTTCCTTATTTCTTGAATTACTTCCTTGCCTCCTCATTATCCCTTTCCACTTTGAATTGTAACGTTCTGCTTGTGTTTGTATAAGAGCCTCAACTGTGTAGCTCTAAAATATCCATTCAAATCAGGTAATCATAAACTTCCTTGTTATATTGGGAGGACCAACTTGTCCTTGGCTCTTGGCCAATTCCCCTCTCAGATAAAGTTGTCCTACTCTGCCTACACCTTATCTGGTTGATAATAATCTGTTTGACCTGTGTATAAAAATAAAGGGACTAAAAACATTTTTACTCTTGTATCTTGCTAGCCATATCCATAGGCAAGCTCTTCCATTTCAGTTTTTGTAATATCTTTTGTTTAGTCTCTTCCCACATAACTTTAGCTGCCAAAACAGAATCTTTTTTAATCCATACTCCTAAATACTTCATTTGATCATGTCTTCATAAATATGGGCATTGCTGAATCAATTCATGTGTGAGTACATAGTTTATAGTGTTAGACTGAGGGTATTATTCTTAGTAACTTCACTGTAGTACATTAAGGTAGAATAGGCCTGAAAATAGTCAGACTTGTATTTTCATGTATGCATTCAGTTTTAGGAAAAGATAGTTCATTAGAAGGGAAAATATAGTCTTGCTGGCTAAGCATGAGACATGCAGAAATACAGAATGTTTCTTTCTCAAGGGAAAGATGTGTTCTTGCAATGGAATGCTGGATAAAGGATTGACTGTGAGGCATATGCAAGACGAGGCTTGGAAACCAAGGCTAAACAGACATGTAAAACATTACAGGGTTTTGGTATTAGGATATACTTTAGACAGTCAGAAAAATCAGTAAGTTAGCTTTTTGACTGATATGTTAAGGGGTCTTTACAGCATAGACACTCGAGCTTGAGTACAGAAGTCAGGTCAAATATCCATACTATATAGGAGGAAGATTGTTTCAGTTGATATTATTCAAGAATCAGAATATACATGCAGAAACTTTGGATATATTTATTAGCACTGTTATTGTTATCCAGCATTCCAGAATTTCTACAGACTGCTGCTGTTTAAAAGCACTGTTGTTGAAGTCAGTATTTGGATATTGTTAACATGTAATAAAACATTATTAACCAAATTACAGCATGTACAGACTTTATTGTAAAAGTACAAAAAGACTTGGACCATAAAGGAGGGACTGGCACATGATCAGCACAAGTTTTGGGTAATCAACAGACTTTCATTCCAGTCCCATTCCAGTTGTTTCCAGTTAATTTCAGTGTATTACAGTCTTATCAATGCTTACATATAACTATAATCTTTGTTTTATCTTCCTTAATTTTATAAACCAAAAAGTCCAGAACAGTCTCTACACTGAGATGTCCTTTCCTGATTCCATCAGGTACAAAATAACATCATCTGCAAATAAAACCAACTTTTCCACCATATTAATTTATATCCTTGAATTTTTGAGTCCTTTATTCTCTTTGCCATTGGTTCTAAGTGCAGTGAACTCTGTTAACTGGATCTCAAACAATGGGCACTCTCAAGCAGCCGGCAAAAAAAAAAAAATTGAAGAAATGCAGTACAATTTTCATGTGTTACACTGTCTCCCCCCTACAGAAAAATACCGTACGTTTTTAGAGTTTGAGTTTTAAAAAGGAAGATTGGAATAAATACCCTCTCTCCCCAACCTGAGAACAAGTCAAACCAAGCAAATAGTATAGGGTACAGTTTTAGTCAGGCCTATTTTTATAGCAGCTCTCAGGCAACCAGAAACTACAGTTATCCAGCATCTACCAGTCCCCATGGGTGTCAGTTAACTGAGCGTTTACTGTATAATGAAACTAACAAAGGGTAAACAGGACACCCCTGCCTGGTTCCTCTGTTCAGACACAACTTAACAGAGAAGAACCCCCACACTTTGATTTTTTTGCCTCCAGTCCCTCATATATCCTAATTAACCTTGTTATTGTATCAGGAAATGCAAATGTTTCCATTGTCCTACTCATAAAATCCCAGCTTACTCTGACTGATTTCTGTATCAAGACCCAAAAAACAGAAGCATTATTTTCTTACATTCTGCTTTCCTTTGGATCATCATTGTTCTATTAATGTTGTCAAATGCTTGCCTCCCCTCCAAGAAAAAAAGACACACTGCTCCATATTGTATCAGTTTTGGCATCCCCTTTGTATTCTTTTAGCCATTATAGACAGCATTTGTAATCATGGTTTGAAATTGAAATGAACTTGTATTAAGCTGGATCTGAATGGGCCTTTACCATCTTTAGGTATGCCACCATAGCTTTTTTTCCAGGATGTTGGTGGCTTCTCCCTTTTAAAATACTATTAATACAGAGAGCACAGAATTTACAGATATTTATAATTTTCTTCCTTTCTAGCTTCTGAACTTCACCAGAATGCCATATGTTCCTGGAGACTTTCTTGCAGATTTGTTATACAACACCATTTCATCGCCTCTCCTCCTGTCTTAACTGTTAGTTGTTGAGCCTCATATACTTCTAACCTGTAGTTAAGTGTTCCATAAATATTTCCATTTGTACGTTTTCTTTATTTCCTCACTTCTGTGCTTTATACATTTTCTGAAATATCTCTAATACCAGTACAGGATCTCTGCAACCCTTTCTACTTTCTGTTGCCTAAGTCATTGTGACAAAAGTTTTTTTTTTTTTTTTTGCTTTGCTGTTGAGCAATTTTTTTAATGTAATAACTCCAGTCTTTCTAAACTCATGCAAATTATCCATATACTCCCTTATTTTATCTTTAGCACTTTGCACTTGTGCTGCCTCCGTTCTGTAATACTTTAACCTTTGTTAGTCTCTCTAAATTATTCTTGTTGCTTCTTAACCAGATCTCTTCTTTCTTTTATTTCTGCCCTGTTTTTAAACTCCATTTTCATTTTATACCACTAAATAGGTATAACTTCTGGAGTATTTTATGTCTTCCCAATACGTTTTAAGTAATTTCCACTACCCATTCCTTAAATTCCTTGCTTTTTAACAGGGAGGTGAGGAAGCACCAGTGTCTCAGCTTTACTTTATATCCCTGTATTTTTATCTTAATTATTGGTGCATGATCTAAAATAGTTATTGGATGTGTATCAAAGTTCTCAGTTAAATGCACGTTTCCTGTAAAATATAATTTCTGCCTAGTTTAGCCCTATTGTACCTTTGGGAATAACATGTAAATTCTTGGAGTTATTACTAAATTCATGTCTTTCATACCAAATATTTTCTTATGTTTCTTCAGAAAGCTACCCTTTTGTGTTACATTTCCATTCTAGGCCCTCAAAGTACATCTTCATTTTTACAAATCAAATTCCAGTCCCCACCTATAAGTAATATTCCCTGCTGAAAGCTGATTTATTTCTCCCAACATTTTTTAAGCAACATATCAGTTTTTGGTGGATTTTAAATGCATGCTAGTAGTAATCCTCACCCCCTTACCAGAAGCCCCTTAGTGTTACTGCAAATCTGCTATTAATATATTTTTTCCTCTTCTGTCACTGTTCATGCTTCTCCAACAAATAATGTAAGTACTCCTCTTTCCCTTTGTCCTTCATTATCTATTATTTTTTTTATTTTTATTCCCCTCCCAGATGAGAAAACAACTTACATACTTTCATAAAACATTAACTTTTAGCTTTGAAGGAACCAGTTATAGCTTTTATTGCCCTATTATCAGCTTGTCTCCCTAGAAGAATAAGAAGAAAAAATTTAGTCCTTTGCTGCAGCCTGAAAGACAAGCTGAATATTTATTGATAAAGGAAGACTTCATTATATTGGGTGTTCTCGTATTTACTTTTTTCCACTTGATCTAGGTAGTGTACTTACTAGTCAGTAACTGAATTTCCTAAAAGTGATGAGTTCTGATCAATGAGCAGACATTCTTGTAGATATAAAGAACATTTTAACTTTTCTTGTTAATCCTTTTGGTTGTCTGTGGGTTAATAGCATATTCCACAAAAAACTTCATTTTCTGGCAGACTCCATTAAGTTAATAGATAAAAAGTTATGTAAGTAGAAATGTCTTGCTTGGTACAATTTACATTTTCAATACTGTTTACAACAGAAAACTGCCCCTAAGGAATTCAGGGTCTCTTGATTTCCTAATGACATTAGTTGGGATTTAGTGTTTTGTGGAATAGAATGCTGTGTTCAAGAGTACCAGATAGGAAACTATACTTCTTATCAAGCATATTGAAAATAGCTTTACCACTCTTGAGAAAGATATTAAAGAATTACAGTAAAAATTTCTTTAGTTTTGACGCTTTCATCACTTGTCAAAATATGAATAAATCTTAAAATCTTTCATAGTTTGGAAAGATTGGAACTGACTATCACACGTGCAGGTGAAATTATATATAAAAATGGAGATGCATGCATCTTATCTAAATAAATTAGTCCATAAAAGTAATGGAACTCTGTACCAGCCAAGGCATTTTCTAATGAAAAAATTCTGTCTACCTAGGATTTTTTTTTTTGCAGTGGAACGAAGAAGTGTAACCACCAAGGTGGTCAAACCTTACTGGCTTAGAATGCAAAAAGTGCCCAAACCGGTCTGTTTCCTATGAGTAGCCAGTCACAGGGAGCACAGAATTTACATCGTATTTCTTCCAAAAAAAAAAGAAAAACACCTACAATGAGGTAGATTAGCAGTATTCCTCAACAATGTAAGAACCTTTCACAAGTACAAATGCCACTATAAATGGACATGGTTACTACAGTCTTGGGTATGGATGATAGTTGTAAGATAATTGTTTTAATCGCATGCAGCTTGTATAACAGTGTGCTGAATGGACTCATTTTTTCTTCTTTTGTTGGTTTGTACAGCACACTTGATCCATTCATTAGTTTACCTGCGTACAGTTTCAGAATAACTTAGATTTAGCTTGTGTGTTCGAAGACCTGCTTTGTGATTGCATTGTTACTAATGTTTTCCAAAGACCAGGTATATTTAACCTGGCACTAAAGCCAGCATTTTCTGTCTTTGGGTCATTATGTGTAACAGATATTTGAAATATCTTGACTAGATCTCCACATAGATGTTTTTTTTTTACTTGGACTTTAAAGAAAAAAGCTTTGTCTTCTCTGGCTGCCAGCAAATGTGCATTTTATTAAAGATGAAAAAAGTGGTAGAGTAGTTATTTTAGACTGTTTAAGTTTGTAAAATAATTTTGATTTTTTTTTTCTGAACAGGGAAATGAGAGATGTCAGTCTAGCTAACCAGCATCTGGGTTTGGTGGTGATAGATTTGTTGCTCTTTGGGGGCTGTTAATATTGACACCTTTTCATTTGTGCCCTAAAGTTGGGATCTTTGTTTTTGTAATTCCCAAAGTTCATAAAAATGCCTTTGGACCCTCCTGTTAGATTAGTTAGGTCTGCTATAAAGGTAGTAAGACTGAATGTATTTCTATGTTTTAGATAAATTGTTGAATGTATTTGTGAGGAATAAAATTGCCTTTGAGATGCATGAGATTTCCTTGAAAACTTAACTGCTGTTAAATTAGCCAAAGTTAAGAGGAGAGTTTCTTATGACTGCAGACGTTACATTATATATGGTTGTTTCTCAGCATCTACACATAGAAGTGTCTTCTCCCATTCCACTGCTTTTGCTAATTTTAAACTTGAACTAGTAAGCTGTTTGTATCTGGTGTTGGATAATTGTTTTAGTTCTCAAAATTTGTTTTACAAACAAATCCTGTCTATTTAACATGGCAAACTTTTATGAAAGGGTTATGGAGGCTGTAGATGATGGCAATGCAGTACACACTGCATATTTTGATCTGGCTAAGGCCTTCAACATCATTCGCCATGCTGGTATCATACAAAAGCTAAATGCTTTAAAAATTGACTCGTGAGGTAAGATGGACAGAAAATTGCCTTAAAGAACCCATATATAGTGCAAGTTGCAGGTGCCTCATTGGAAAGTATGAAATTGACCAGTGCTATCCCTGAGAGTGCTGTGCTGGGACATCTTTTTGACATTTCTTAGATCTCCAAGTAGGAAGCTAAGACCTCTGGCTAACAAAGCTTGTAGGCAGCTATCATTTGCGGGTTAAGTCCCTCATGACACCCAAGCCCTCCAGAATAAAGTCTCCCTAGTAAACTCTTGGTGTACTAAAAATGCACTTAAACTAAATGCTAAAAAGTGTTTTATCACTTTTGATGGACAGTCCCTCCTGTTATCATACTATGTATACTACACACCACAGCAAAATGAAAATGTAGTCCAGGGTCTAGATACTTGGGTGCTCTTCTGTTTTGACCATTATTTGAAGCTGTAAATCCTTTTATTTAGCCAATCCTGTTGCTATAGGAATGTCATTGGGGTCTACAAAACACTCTGTTATACTTGGCATTAATCAGGCCCAATCATCAAGTACATCATCACCTTGGGATGCATCTCCCTAAACATGTCAGCCAATTAGAAAGATATCCAAATGTTCCTAATTAAGAAAAAAAAATCACAGCCCTAAAATCTGTGAGCTCCCAAGAGTGGCTGGAGGCTCGATCTCTGTATTCAGTGTCATAGGCGTTTAATAGGAGATCTGAGTCTCGCTCACTGTGCCAGAAGACAGCCAGTTGTCCTGGACCTCCTTATTTCCACAAATCCAATATCTCCAGAAATGTTAGGACCAGGGAGATGTAAATCTTCAGGAGATAAGTAAAGCACTGTTACGGGGAGGGTTTATACCCCATTCCTCCTAAACCTCTGGACTACACTATTCCTAAGTGTTGAGCAGTATGACTTGCTAGCTTCTTTTAAGTATAATCTAGATGATTGGATGGGTATACATAAATTAGGAAATATTTCTATAGCTCATGGTGATGCTTTTAAGTAAATGATTATACATGAGGGTTTACTGAAGACCACTTTTTTTAAATAACAGATGACTGCATAATTTAAGTTCAGACTTTACAACAGTGTGTCAGTAATGACCATGGGTTTCTGTATTTATAACTTTAGTGATCATGCAGTATATTTGCGCTTCATTCTACGACTTGCTCTTTTTTTCTTCCAACTTGTATCATAAACCGTATTTTGTGAATAATCCTATACATTTGACCAGTGCACACCCGATTTATGTGAAAAAGAATGTTAAGGGGCAGGCAAATTGGTTTGGTTAATTTAACATGAGACAATGTTTTCCAAGGAGTTAATTAAGCTGAAAGTATTCTTGGAATGGGGTTACAAGTGCTTCTTTGTCACCGATATTGACACACTCAAAAATAATATAAACACTGTGGATGCCTATTTTAAGCAAGACCACAAATAGAGAACATAGTGCAACTTATTAACTTAAAATAACTTTGTCTAATTCCACTAGAGCTTCCCCCTCTCATATAATATTGATAGCCATAGTATTAGTAATGCTGTTGCTGACTATTGTTGACAAATGGAAAGTGGTGATAGAGTGCCCTGAACTTGAAGTACTTTGGGACATGCCAATTTTGATACATAAGATGGGATGTAATTTAAAATCACAACTGAATGTGGTAGTCTTTCAATAACAACAGCCACATTCCTGCCAAGAAAAATAGGTTCATAGGTAGGTACTAGGCTATCGGACCTAGGGCCCATACAAGCCTAGCCAAAAATGTACCCTGACTTTCGCCACCCAAGAAAATTATTTTCCTGTGCCCCTGTCAAGCAGAGCCACAGACGTGATCCCCGGGGTGAATTTCCCATTTCCCATCCAATCATCAAGATTTTTCTTGAGTGCTAATGAGGAGCTCTGTTTGACATAGATAGGTAGTCTGTTCCAGAGTATGGGAAGTCTCTGGGACAGGAATCTATCCCTCCAGCATGTTCTGTTTATTGTGGTGACAAGGTTAAGGTCCCTAGAGCGTGTAGCTCGGAGGGATTGGGATTTCTTTAAGTGGAGCATGTCCAACAGCTCTGGGTTTGACATAGCTTTGTTATGTTAGGCAGAGATCACCCCTGAGTAGGCGATATGTGATGGAGTAAAGCTGTAGTTTTTTGAGACTGTCTGCATAGGGCATCTGTTTGAGGCCAGTAATCCTCTTTGTGAGGTATTTCTGTGGTCTTTCCAGTTGTTGTAGATGTCTTGTGAGGTACATACCAAAAGGGGCGTTGTACTCTATAATGGGTCTAATGAGTAGAGGGGAACAATGACCTCTTTTTCTGGATGAGAATCATTTTGTGATGAGATGAGCCACGTAGAAGGATTTCCTGACCATTGTGGCGATGTGATCATCAAAGGAGAGACTACTGTCCATCTGTGCCCCAAGATCTCATCACATTTTCGGCATTAAGTAGACTACTAACTATGTGGTAGTTCATGGGTACAGAGTTTTTACCAAAGGGGATGGCAATACACTTTTTGGCATTGAGCTTCAGGCCATGGCTTTGATGCCAGGTATCTGTCTCAGTGAGGCCCTTTTGTAGTTTGTCCACATCGTTAGGAGTTTCGATTATGGTTCCTAGTTTGCAGTCATCTGCAGACTTTGTTAGCCGAAGACCTTCTGTGTTGGCCTGCACTTCAGAGAAGTAGATACCAAACAGGAGAGGACCCAGGACTGAACCC
Organism: Protopterus annectens; assembly: GCF_019279795.1. Taxonomy (NCBI): domain Eukaryota; kingdom Metazoa; phylum Chordata; order Ceratodontiformes; family Protopteridae; genus Protopterus; species Protopterus annectens. The sequence goes on along the minus strand of NC_056727.1, from coordinate 678,060,459 downwards.
TGTGGTACTCCACTTGTCACTGGTCTGATGTCGGATTTGGAATCCGCTACTTTCACAGTGTGGGTTCTGTCAGTGAGCCAGTTGGCAACCCATCTTGTGACATAGGGATATATACCTAGTTTAGTGAGCTTATCTATAATTCCAGAGTGGGGGATGGTGTTGAAAGCCTTGGCGAGATCTAGATAAGCTGTGTGAACCATTTTACCCTCATCTATGGCTTTGGTGACTGCTTCAAAGAAGTCAATCAGGTTTAGGAGACATGATCTGCCTTTTACAAATCCAAGAGTAGGGTCCAGAGTTTGGAGATTACCAATGTCTTTGTTTATGAATTCCACGATGATACGTTCCATGGCCTTGCAGACCAGGCTCGTCAGGCTAATGGGGCAGTAGTTCCCGACTTTTAAAGGTGGTGTGAATTTCTTTATGAGCAATCCATGTTCTATATCTGCAGCACTTGATATGAATAGTGTGTTGAGTTCTTCTGTAGTAAATTGTGGTGTATACATTATCTGCAGTTCATTCTAATTAGGTAGGTGTATGAGGCATTTAAATCAACAACTTAGTGATACTTGTTTGCAGTTAAATGTAAAATGTTTCATTTAAATATTCTTTGAACTGCAGAACTTAAGATTTTATTTTGTATCTTGTCTGAGGAGACCTAGGGATGGAGATATGAAGAACAAGATAGCCACTTTATTTTAGTTTAGTACATTCATCACTATAGGCCATTTGCTAGCACAGCTGGGGCAGCTAAGATTGCAAGCAAATGTCCTGCCTAAAGAAAGTATTAACATTAAGTCACTGTTAAAATCCATATTAACATATTAATGATCTAGATGTATGAATAAGATTATTTTACCCACATTATTATTTAAGAATGAATAAAATTTGCTTTTTGACTCGCTTTCTTTCTTGGCTGGTGTAAGCCAGGGAACCTTGTTGGCTAGGCTTACTTAGGCCCTTGGGCCGATAGCCTAGTACCTACCTACCTGTGAACCTATAATTTGGTGCGTGATTTTCATTTGGTTAAGGCGTCTTTTTTTTTTTTTTTACAATATAGTATGCAGTTTTATTATGGGGCTTTCATTTTCAATTAAGTTTTGCATAAACAAAATGTACTAAATTGGATTTCTTTGCAATAAAGAAAGTTGCATAGGAAAACTTGGTGTCTTTACAAGAAAAGGATGTTGCTAAGAAAGAGTTAGTACTTTGTGTTCTTTTGTGATTTTTTATCTTTTTTCGTACTTTAAAGGATGTTTTAAAAGTTAATAATCACCTAGCATCTGGTTAACTGTCCCTAAGAACAGTCTGATGAAGCGTTGTAATAACATGAAAGCGCTTACTACCTCGAGCCTGTCTGTTTGTTGGTACAGCATTAAATTTTGGATTATTTGGAGCCTCTGCAGTATTTCTTGTCACACAGCGTTTGGTGCACTCCTCGATTGTGTGGTTTTTATTTTTTGTCCCTAAGAATGCTAAAGGGCTGTATCAAACACCCACATCCACTGTTTCTTATCTGTATATAATTTGACATTGAAAAGACGTGCCCCTGGTTTCTAGCTAAATAGGGGAATCTGCTTATATACCTAGTACATTAGCTGTGAGATCATGTAATTATTTTGTGCATGTGGAATTATTAAAGCATCATTTTAGACTAAAGTCATGAAAACGTAGTATATTTACTATTTGCAATAAAAGAGATGTTGGTTGATATAGTGAATAAAATTCTCATGAATACTGAAATTTACTTATGCTGTTGTATATGGCTGATATAGTTGTATCAGTTGTCCTGATAAGATTTGTTTGGCTCAAAACTGTATTATATAATGAAGGTATTAAAAACAAATTACCAAATGCTGCTGTGACAAAATAGTTTGTTTTGTCTGTCTGCAGATTTTACTATTACTGTGGATCTTAAAAAGAAAGACAAAAATAAATGTTTAAAAGAAATATATGTGTATATGTATGTGTGTGTATATGTATATATATTTATTAATGCTCTGTATCAGATGTATTACTGAGGAAGAGTTTTACTGGAAAGGGGCTTCTCTGATGGTTTGCCAAACAAAAAAGTTTAAAGGGAAGCAGTCCAGTAATAATCTAGCCACCAGGGAGCATAAATGTGTCTGTTGCCTCTTCCATACCCTTTCACCCTCAGTTCTGCAAGGGTTATATAGTAGAATTCTTTAAATACTACAAATGCATCTTGTTCCATGAATACCCCTCCAGTACAACAGGTTTTATAGCTGCTGGATCTGCGTTTTGTAGACAGCAGTACATAGGGTACCTTAATGTTAAAGTCAGGACTTTTATTCCACACTATTTCTTGTAAAAAAAATTAAGATCTCAAGACCAGTTCTAGATATTTCAAATTTTAACATGTTCATGAATCTAAAATATTTCAGTATCATAACTAAAATTGTTCAGTTCATAGAGCAGACTTCTTACGTGGTAATCTTGGGCATGGCAGCTGCTTATTTTTATATTCCAAAGAGACTTTTTCTCAAAAAAAAAAAAAAAAAAAAGTTATATTCCAAGTAGCACACTTAACATTTCCAGTTTACATCCCTGCCATGTGTTATTCACACCCCCTAGAGTGTTTGTCAAATGTTTAGTTTCTGTCTTGGTACACTTAAGAAAGCAAAACATTACATCCCTATTTTATTTTTTAATGGCATCAAATACGAGAACTCTTGACTTGAGTAACACACTGCCTTAAAGGCTGTCTTTTGGGCTGACAGTAAATTGCATGGTCTTTTGACTTCTTTAACATAAAGCTGTTTTTTTAGGGGCAATTGTCAGTGCAGTTGTATGAAAGTGTTCCAGGGTTACCACCTTTTCAAATACCCAAAGAAGGACATTTTTTGCAGAAACATTAGATTTTGCAGGACAAAGCATACCTTCAACCAGTGTAGAGGACAGAACTGTCAAACTAAACGCTTCTTATTGTAGCAATTGAGTTGCTTATGCTATTTCTTACAATATTTAGGTGTTTCTGATGCAAAATAACTGTTTTATACAACTATTAAAAAAAAACTTAGGAAATATTTTTTGTCCTAAAATCTCAGCACATTTGCCACTTTAGTTTTTTTCGCAGGACACAACTGCCCAGAGAGGGACTGTCCCTCACATAGAGGGACAGGTGGTAACTCTAAAGTGTTCTCTGTACAAGAAAACTGGTGAATATTCATCCAGTCCTGCCAGACCTTACCCAATAACAAAACGTCATCACAAGCTCTGGAGTACATGCCATCTTGCATCCTCCTTGAACCTCATGCACAATTTCATTAACTTAGCTGCACCTTAGAAGCCTATGGAATTAGGATAAGAAGCCACTGAAGGTAATGACTCTGATTCAAATTATGTAAAATTACATTACATATAATTGCAAGATTAATTTCTGTGGTAGACAAACATAACAGAGCTGTACATTGGAAGGAATGCTGTCACTCCATCAAAGGGTCAGTGCTTAACTACGGAGTTTTAAGATGATAATTGTAGAGACCACATTGCCAGCTTCCCAGTATATGCAGGTGGCCTCAACAGGAGATATTTTCACAACTCTTATAAGACCTGAAAACCGTGTACAGGACTAATCCTTTCAGAAAAAATTTCAGTCAGGTAATATACAAATAAATACAGGCAGTTTTACTGTGATGTGGTACATAAACTAGGAGGAACCCAATTTTTCCAGCTGTGAAATGAGGCAGTCAGAATCTGGATGACAGTGTTACAGTTCTTTGTGTGTCTTTCTGCAGTCCATGTTCCAGAGCTTCATAATCAATTGGCAAATGGCCTGAGTAGGAGACTAACACTGACTTACAAGTGGAAGTTGGATCTTTTTATCTTTCAAGAAGTTGTACATGGGGGCTTCCATAGGTAGATCTCTCTGCCACACATTACAACAATCAAGGCAAAGCCTTTTTATGTTGCAATTCCCACAGGGGGGTGGTAGATACTTTTGCATTTAGGTTGACTCCTACTTCAGCTTATGCCTTCCCTGTGTTTCTGAAACTACTACTAAGCGTAGCAAAACTCAATCAAATTTTAATAGCTTCTTGGCCAAAACAGTCATGATATTATCTGTTAATGAACCTGATCACTTGCCTGTGCTGGTCAGTTATCTGTGCATAAATTCTTACTAACATAAGAGCATGACGTGTATTTTTAGTTCACTATCAAACTCTGTTAGCACTGTGGATGGAATTTTAGTTTCTAATAGTAACTTGTATTGCTCTAGGTGCTCTTTCAGTAGAAAAGAGACTTTATATGAAAAAGTCTTGCATTTAAAGGAGACTAGTTTTGTTTCATGGACTATGTTGCAAGTTTCCTTTAAATTATCCAAATTTACTGTACAATTAAGATTTCTTTTTTGGTACTCATTTTTGATTCTGTTTAACATAATCATCCATCAAAGTGCATGTTTTTGTAATACCTGCTAGATTATCAGCTTTTGTACAGGTTGCAGTACATTCATTTAATTTTTTTTTAAAACTGCTAATACATGCATTGCAGCATATGGTGAGTTAAAAGTTGTGATGCTTTCCCTGGCCCCACCTTGCATTCCTAATATATTTGGCCATTTTTTTTTTAATAAAAAGCTTTGCAAATTTTTAGTTAAATCATGGATGAAAAAATGCTGCATCCCCAGTGATGCTGGTATAACTTAGTTATACTACCTCCCTTGAGGCACCGAAACAAACCCCACCCAAATTCCCTCCCACCACTGTCGTGCTACTACTGGCCTCTAGGCTGAAATAACAGGCTTTATGTCAGTATACATTTCCTATAGGATAGGAAGTCTGGCATAGGAGCATTTTTTTAATTATTTATTTGGCATTTGTTTACTGGGAAAGTCCGACTGAGTCATGAATTACCTATTTTCAGCGGTGGCCTGGTGAGAAGAGCTCCAGATACATACGGTTAACAGAATGAAAAGGCTGGACATATATAATAGTCATAAGCACAAAATTTAAAAAAATTACACAGAATAAAAACACAGCAGACATAATGAAGTCATAGTGTTCAAGCATAACTTGTATGGAAAGCCCGATAGGAATCTGCAACATTATTTACATAAATTATTATGATAATGATTAATATTTTAGAGGTCATGAAATATGGTAACAGATTATATTGGTGAAGGCGTAGGATAGTACAAGTAGAGAAGGTTTGCTTGTGCTAGAGGGGGATAGTAGGAATAGATGTGTAAAAGGTACGAGTGGAACCTAGGGAGTAAGTGCAGTGGAAAGGAAGGTGTAGGGTAAGTTAGTAGTGGGGATAGAGACAGTAGAGGTAGAAAAAGGTGTGAGTGCTATAGCCTGGGCTCATCCAGGAGCAAATCCAAGCTTTGATGCTGTATTATTTTATAGAGGTTTTGAAAGAGTGCAGGTTAGTAGCAGTTCTGATAGTTAAAGGAAGGGAGTTCTATAGTTTTGTCACTGCATGTGTAAAGGTTTAGGCCTGGGGTTTGTTAGGTTTATAAGTTGTGAGGAGATGTTTGTCTTCAGATCTGAGATGTCTGTTTGGGATATAAAAAGTGATTAATGGGCTAAGAGCAGGACAAGCTAGTGGGTTGTGGATGATTTTGTATACTGTTGTTGTGTCTTTTGACTTTTCCTGGTTAGGGGTCGCCACAGCGGAACTCCGGTCCGCTAATGATTGGTAGTTGATTTTTACGTACTGAGTTACCAGCCCTGACGCACATTGGAGGGTGGATGGGGAGTTCAAGCAGTCTTAGAAAATGTAGGGCTTTACAGTGATGAGTTAGAGGGGTTGTGTTTATGGCAAATTTGGTAATTTTGTTATAGCAGCTTTCTATTTTTTTTTCTTAGGGAGGTCTGTAAGTTAGTTAGAATTGGCCCCATGTAACAGTGAGGGCAAGAGGTAGGTTTTGACTGGGGTAATTTTGCTGCTTTGAAGAATTTTGTATTCCTGTATAGCTTGCTTAGTTTGATCTTGAAGTTTGTTTTGTTGGCGCTATGAGGTTTGTGGGTGAAGAGAAGGAGCTTTGTTTTTTTTTTTTTTTTTTTTGGGAGGGGAGCTCAGTAGGAGTTCAGCATTGGAGTGCCATGTTTCTATGGAAGAGGAAGCTTGTTGTGTTGCAGGTGAGTTAATATGTCTGATAAGCAGATGGTAGTGGAGTCATCTGCATATTGGATTAGAGTACCTTCACAGGAGGATATATGTCAGTTATTGATGAATTCCTGTTTTTATTAACAGTCATTTGCTGGAGTAACAGGCGTTTGGGCCAGTGTGCATTTTCTGAAGAATACAAAGTGTGAAAGGCAGGCAAAGTTGCTGGAATAACAAGTTTTGTGTTAGCATGCATTTAATGAAGGATGAGAAGTCTGAAGTAGGGGGCATTATAAACCAAAAGTTTGCTGGAGTAGCAGGAATCAGTGCGGTGTACTAGATAGATACTTCAGATGCATTTTTGTAGTTTATTTTCTTACTGTTTTAATACTGTGTAATTGTGGGGATATCCCAGATGTGTACTTCTGAAAAAGTACAGTTGTGTAAAATCTTTTCATAACGGTAGATGTCCTTGCCTTCACCACTGCAGTATTCCTTACAAATGAGATTTCCTGCTGTGAAGCCCTCCATCCGGCCAGTTTACAAAAGTCTACCGTTGCTTTAAGGTACGCTGAATGTCACCTGCTCACTTCTTGCATAAGGTAGGGCATAAACGTGATGTTCAGGCGTACCATTCTCAGAACAGATTGCCCCAGTAGGAACAACAGTCCAAGGAAAACCAAGGAGAATCTGCAAAGCCAGGGAGGGAAAAAGACCAGGGGGATGGAGGGAGTGAATACTGCAGTGGTGAAGGCAAGGACATCTACTTTTATGATGAGATTTTACACAACTGTACTACGTCCTTACATTCACTGCTGCAGTATTCCTTATGAATGGGAGAGTGCAAAAGCTCAAGAAAAAAACTGGGAGGAGGAAGCAGCAGAGCCTCCAAGAAGCCATGAAGAATGACTGCATCAAAACCAGCTCAAGCTCTGGAGATGCCATTCATCTGGTAGTGTTTGGTAAAGGTATGCACAGAAGTCCAAGTAGCAGCTTCAAGAGTAGAATTGATGTCTAAGCCTTTGAAAAAAGCACCAGAAGAAGCCGCAGCTCTAATGGAATGAGCCTTTATAGAAGAAGGAAGGCTCTCACCATGAAAAGTGTAACAAAAGGAACTAGCCTTTGAAATCAAAGTGGAAATAGTTTAATTGGAAACAGTCAAACCTAAAGACCTAGGATGAAAGGAAACAAACAAGTGGTCAGACTTTTTGATAGCTTAGTTTTATCCAAATAAAATCTGAGCTGTCTATGCACATCTAAGGTATACAGCACCCTCTCACTACCAGATTGCAGACAGGGAAAAAAATAGGCAAATAGACTGATTAAGTGACAACTCATTAACCACCTTGGGCATGAAAGAAGGATTAGTACACAAGGAACACTCTGTCCTCATGAAATATCAAAAAGGTGGACAAGCCATAAGGGCTTGCAACTTGGACACCCGACTGGCAGAAGTAAGAGCTAACAAAAGAAATGTCTTCCAAGAACAATGTTGCAAGGAAGCTGAAACAGGCTTAAAAGGAGCCTCAGTCAAGTTCCCAGGGAGGAGGATCAGGTTTCCTGGGATGGCTAATATTAAGGACACCTTTCAGAAATTGCTTAGCCTCAAATCTGGAAGCTAGTGGTGGAGTCAAAGGCAGACAAGCAGAAAGAGCTGATAAGTGGGCCTTAATAGGATAGGCCAAACCAGCATTGAGCAAGTCACACAAATAAGAAAGAACCAAAGGAACATTCGCAGAAAGTGGGTCCAAGTCACGAGAAAGACACCAAATAGAAAACCGCTTCCATTTAGATAAGTAGGTTTTCCTAGTAGTAGGTGTCCTGGCCTCCTGCAAGACCCTGCAGTATGTCCTCAGAAAAAAAGGTGTCCGAGGAATCAAAACTCTATCACCCGCAGTGTTATTTGAAGCGTGGATAGATGGCGATGGATGAGACCCCTCATCTTGTGTGAGGAGATCCACCCTGTGAGATAACTTTGATGATTGCCCCTCTCTAGATGCAGAAAGAGAGGGAACCAGTGCTGTTGCGGCCAAAAGTGAGTCGCCAACAATATTTTGGGAGCATCCTATTGAATCTTGAACAGGACTCTTGGAATTAGAAGAAGGGGAAGAATGCATAAAGAAACATCCCCTTCCAAGAAAATGAGAGGGCGTCCACCTTCATGCCAGAGGACCTAGGTCTGTGGCACAAAATGGAGGAAGTCTGTTCAGGGGGGAGGCAAAGAGATCTCCTTGAGGAGTACCCCACTAGTGAACAATGTCCAGAAACGCATCCCTGTGAAGCATCCATTCGTGGGATTGAGTGAAGGACCTGCTCAGATTGTCTGCCACAATGTTCTGATCTGAAGGAATATAAACTGCTTGAAGAGTTGCACAACATTGGATAGCCAGATCCCATACCAGAAGTGCCAGCCGGCAAAGATGGTAGGATCTCATACCCCCATTGGTTGATGTACCACATGACTGTGGTATTGTCTGTGAATACCTTGAGAGGCCCTGCAGAGAAGAGAGGATGAAAGGCATGAAGAGCCAGCATAAGAGCCCTCCTGTATTTGATGTTGATGTGCTCCATCCACTGATGAGGTGACCACACTCCCTGACCCCTCAGGGAGCCAAATGTTGCTCTCCATCCCTCATCTGAAGCATCTGTGAACAGATCCTGAGAGGAATGCGGAGGCTGAAAAGGGAGCCCTGGATTCAGACAACTGCTGAATCCACCACAGAAGTTCTTGAGACACGGGAGAAGAGAAACAGGAAAGTCTAGATGATGCACATGCTGAAGCCACACAGACTTAAGAAATCACTGGAACTTCCTCATGTGGAGTTTGGTCAGAGGAAGCTTTGGAATGGTGGAAGTCATGAACCCCAGAGCTCTCAGAAACTCCCTAGCTGAAGTAGAGGCCAGGGAAAGAAGAATTTGAAAGAAATTAGAGTTTTTATACCTTTGGAGTAGGCAGGGATGCCAGCATTGACACCGTTTGCAACCTGTAACTCAGAAAGACATGATCCTGAGGAGGAGTCCGGGAAGACTTGTTGAAGTTTGTGAACCCCAGGCTCTGAAGAAAAATGGTAAAAATGACGACTTTGCCAAAGGACCTCTGGAGAAGATGCCTGAATCAGCAGGTCATCCAAATAAGGAAAGATTTGGATACCTTGAAACCTGCAAAAGGCAATTGGAGGAGCGAGGCATTTGCTGAACACACTTGGGGCAGTAGAAAGGCCAAAGGGCAAAGCACAGAACTGAAAATGCCAGGAAGCAACAGAGAAACGCAAAAATATCCTGAAAAGAGGCTGGATTGGAATATAGAGATAAGCATCTTTGAGGTCCAGAGACACCAGAAAGGCCTGAGAGAGCAAGAGAGAAAAAAGGGACTGAAGGGACAACAGCTAAAAGGAAGGCACCTTCAGAAAGGTGTTCAGATGGGAGAGGTCTAGAATAGGTCTCCAAGTACCTTCTTTTGTGGGCACTAGAAATATTCTTGAATGAAACTCTTTCCTCTTTGGGACACAGGTACTTGAATATTACCCTGAGGCAAGAGGTCCCGAAGAACCTCTGGGGAAAAAAAAAGAAACTTCCCGAGGTGGCTGTGGAAACCCATAAAAGGTGGGTGGGAAATCCAGACCATGAAGTACCCTTGACAAATGATTGACAGAACCCAAGAATCCTGGGTGATCCAGAGCCAAACAGGAAGAGAAAGAGGAATGTGGCTGGGAATGGGCGTATAGTCAGACAGTACCTGGTTTGTCAGGAAAGGAAGGCTTAAGAATCCCTGCAGTCTGAGTGGCCTTAGCAGGAGGTGTCAGTTTACTACCCTTTTACCTTTAGAAGGAGGTAAGACTGCCTACAAACAATGGCTGCCTTACAAGGGTAGTTCTGCTGAAATTTAGACACAGGAGAAACAGACATGCTTAAGCTCCTGTAAAGCCTCCCCCTTGTCCTGAAGTGACTTGCATAAACCAGCAGCTGCTTCACCTAACGAGTATTATCCAGAGGAGCATCCAGCAACTTAGCTTTAATATCATCAGGCAAAGGTTGAAGCCGAAGCCATGGATATCTCCTCAGAACCGAACCAAAAGCAGCAGCCCTTGCTGCATCATAACTACATCTGTTAGAATAACAAGGTAACTAAGAGGAAGTCCAAAGCAAGGAAAGAGCAGAAGATATACCCTCAGTGTCTGGAAGATCAGAAAGAGCCAAGACATGCCTAGAGATATGGGTCTGATAAAGCTAGGGTAGATGAAGTATAAACTTTCTTACCCTGCCTATCCATGGTCCTACTGTCCTTGTCAGAAGGCAGTAACTTGGACGAAGGAAGCAATTGAGATTGCTTATCAGAGGCTACAGACACCATAGAGGGGTCAGCAGCAGGACATTTAAACAAAAAGGAACAGGTTTTATATGGTGGCTGAGGACCGTCAGACTTCCTGGGAGCAGGGGCAGAGAAATCCGACGCTTTAGAGGCAGTGAAAAAACATCCAATAAAGCAGGCAAGACAGGAGGAATGGCCGCAGTTTTAGGAAATTCCATTTGCAGTAACTCATAGTACCTCTTATGGATATCTGAAACCTGGGTGCAATCCCACTTAAAGTCCATTATCCTAGAGATAGCGTCCCCAAAGGAAATTTCCTCAGAGGGATTATCCAGAGTATGAGTATCCTCCTCCTCGGACCCGTAGTCTAAAGCAGAAGGAATCTGGGTAGAATAAGCAAGGCAGTCATCATCAGAATCCACCTCAAAAAAATGCAGTTCTCTGGGCCTTTTAGGGGAAGAGGAGGACCAAGGCGGAGCAGGAACTGAAACCCCTTGAGGAGGCCACAGTGACAGTAAAGCATTAAATAACCCCTGAGTAAAGGTCTGCCACTCACTTTGTGGATCTCTAGGAGCAGAAAAAACATGGTTAGTTTTCTGTTCCTTTTTAAAAGGGACAGCTGTCTTAGAAACCTGAGAAGGCCCAGACTTGGGACGGCATTCCACAACTGCAGTAGGAACCTCTTCCCTAAATAGAAACTGCGGAACCCCACTAAACCCCTCGGAAACAGTCAACCCAAAATGGATGCCTGCAAAGCCTCGTCGGATATGCTGCCTGCCAGATCCTCGCTGGCCTCAAGTCCAGATGCAGTAGAAGAATCTGACAAAACACCGGGTGAGCCTCTGGGTGCATAAAAACCTCAGGAAAAACTCCCGGCAGAGGCTGGACAGCAGAAGATTCTGGTCTTACCTAATGCACCACCTTCTTCCCAGATTCCTGACCCTCTGGGCAGGAAATTCCATCCATAGTGCCAGCAGCAAGAAGCTTAAGTTGCTGGTTCTCAAGGTACAAGGAAAGGGAAGAAAGCCTACTACAAAGTTTTGAGGACAAACCCCTGACAAATTGAACAAGATGTATGGTCGTGAGCAGCACCAAGGCAAAAAAGACCCTTATTGTGGTAGTCTTCATGGGGAATATGTCTCCCACACTGGGATTTACCCTTCTTGGATGACATTAACCCAAGCTACACAAAACAAACAGAAAAAGTAACCAAAAACCCAGCTGGGTACTTATCAACAACTGTGAGGACTCCAGCAAACAATAGTAAGCATATTAGATCCAACCTTTCCTTTCTCTGTTTTAAAAAGGAGGTTAAATCCCACCTACTAAACTTGAAATTACGCCATTGCCTTGACCACATGTAGTCTTAGTTTAACCTACTGTATAACATGTTACATCTCCTAACTTTCTTTCTCTGTTAGTAACTTCTGCTTAAAGTAACCTCCTAAACCCTCAGTTCTACTACTATAGCCCCCACCTTTCTCTCCCAGTCCCATTCTCCACACTATTTATCCCCCCCCCACTTACTATCAATGTCTATACATTGTCCTCCTTTTGAACAACGATTATCTTTGTTTTTACTCTCATATGTAGTACATTTTGACCACTGCTGTCAGTGCAACCCTTAATTTTCATAATTTTTCCTTTTGTTTTTCTCTTTATAATTAATTTCATATTTGCATTGTTGTTTTTAATAGTTTTTGTCCTTTATGTTTACCTTTGCTTATGTTTGCTGGGGCTCTTTCCCCTTGGGTCTCCACTGGAAATGGGTTGCTTACTATATCAATGCTTTTTACAATTATTTTGTATTGTGATTGTTATTTAATGTTTGTATTTGCAAGCCGCGGTGGTGCAGTGGTAGCGTTGTTGCCTCACAGCAACAGGTTCTCCCATTCGATTCTCGGCTGGAGCGCCTTTTGTGTGGAGTCTGCATGTCCTCCCCGTCGAATGGCGTTCGAAAGACATGCGTGAATGGGCGTGCCTTCGTTGAAAGTTGGGTGTCAGGCTGGCACCTCAGCACCGTAAAAAAAAAAAAAAAAACAAATACCTCATAAAGATTTTCACTCTTACTGCTTACCTTGCTTAGGCCCAGACCACGACGTAGCAGCTTGTCTAGCCTGTGCTTCTTTTAACCGACGGATGCTTAGACGTCGATCGGAATTTGCTGAGGAGTTTTTCGGCTCCGCTTTTGCTTACATTATGCAGTCGGATCCTCCGACTTCGCAAATTTCTAAAAAACGCAAGGAAAAGGACCGACACTCACGGTCTGCGGTTTTGGCCGAAACCACGGTTAAGCCAACCGCGGGTGTCTCGGTTTCGGCTGAAACCGAGTCCACGGTTCTTCGGCCGAAAACTTACCTCTTACCGAGGCCTCATCTAGCTTGGCTGAATCTGCTACTGAAATCCCACCTGCTCTTGCAGGTTCACAGGATTTATCTGACACTATCCCTTTGGATATATCCACCCCTGCACGTGGAGCTGCTAGGCCTCCTGCATCCATGTCGATTAAGGCCTTTGCCAGGGCTAAAGCAGCAAAAACTACCAAAACTATGCCTGCTAAGACCCCCTCTCACAGGCCTAGCTATAGTTCACAAATGCTTAGTCTAGCAGAGGATCTCATTTCTTTGATCCGGGGATCCCAACCGCATCCAGACAGAGCCTCTCACTCACCTCCAGAGAAGAGGACTAGAGTAGAGCCCCCTGAGCCAGTTTCTTCAGATGACCCCTCTGATGATTCATATAATTCAAACCCTCCAGAGGGCTCCTTTTCTCCTTATGAGGACTCTGATGCAGAAGAGTCCATTCCTTCTGCCTCTCCGCCTGAGGAATTTTCTTTTGGGGAAACCTTGCATGCTATGAGGGAACAATTTCAATGGCAGGGCCAGGATTTTTCAGACTCTAGGAAAAGGCTTAGGACCTTTTTGCATTTGCCACAGCATAGGTCTTTAGCCATTCCTCCAGTACTTACTGTGGTGGATGATGCATTTAATGATGCTTGTACTGCTCCTGATTCTCTACCTCCGGCCCCGGCTAAGCCCGATAGGTACTACAGGGTTCCGGACACACATTATCATTTGTATAAGGCCCCTTTTGCAGATCCCGAAACTATCTCCCAGGGACCCAAGGCTGTAGCAGCTACCTCTGCCAAAACCCCTCCCTCTGAAAGGGAATCTAGGGCCTTAGAGATGGGGTAAAAGTTTACACTTCTGCTACTCTTTCAGCTAGGGCCTTGAACTGCCAATTCCACATGATTCAATATCAGGAATTTGTTAGACCAGTTAACTAAAAAACTAACCTCTGATGAACCATTAGATAAAAAATCTGTACAGGAAATGGTACATAACATTCAGCAGGTCAGTAATCATTCCTTAAAATGCGGCTATGATGCACTGGAGGCTTCCTTTAGATCAGCCATGACTGGCACAGTGATCAGAAGACATGCAAGCAGTCCTTACCAGACCATGTTAAATCAAAGCTCCTAGATGCTCCCATGGATAAGCTCAATTTGTTTGGCTCCCCTGCACAACAGGTGCTGAAGAAGGTGGAAGAGAAAGCAAAATCTGTCCAGACAGTCAAGGATTTCTTGCAGGTCCAGCCACCAAGGTTTAGCAGGAACTGGCCTTCCAAGAATTGGTCCTTTCCAGACACCTCCAGAGCTCCAAGAGGCAGGAATAGGCGCTCAAGAGGCAGGGGTCAATCCAGAGGTGCCTACAGGGGACGTCAGTGGCAAAATAACAACCAGCGAGGTGCAGCCACAGACCCAGCCACCACCACTTCCACAGGACAATCACAGTGACTTGGCTCTGGCACCGCCTACCAGGGAACAACTAGAAGCACCCTTAGGTGGGAAGCTAGCCTTATTTTCAGTAAACTGGCATTACATCACAGGAGACAAATGGATTTTACAGACAATAGACCAAGGTTACAGGTTTCACTTCCATACTCTACCAAGGAAGAGAGGAATGCCAAACCTACCTCCAAATCAGAAGACAGAAGCTCTAAAACAAATAACTCTCTTACTAAGGATGAGAGCTGTAGAAAGGGTACCATCTATGGAACAAGGGCAAGGATTTTACTCCAGACTCTTCCTGGTACCAAGAAAAGAAAGCCAATGGAGACCTATTCTCGACCTGTCCGCTTTAAACACATATCTCATTGTTCCAAAATTCAAAATGCTGACCCTACAGCAGCTTCTTCCCATGCTGGGCAAGGAGTCTGGGCTGGTAACTCTAGATCTCAAGGAGGCATACCTGCACGTCCCCATACGACCAAATTGCAGAAGATACCTCAGATTTCTTGCAGGATCAGAGCATTATCAATTCTCAGCATTGCCCTTTGGCTTATCTACTGTGCCCAGAGTATTCACGAAATGCCTGGCATCAGTAATTGCTCATTGCAGACTTCAGGGAATTCAAATTTACCCTTACCTGGACGACTGCCTGTTACAAGCGGACAACAAAAACAAATTAACAAAAGATTTGGAAAGGGTCATTCATCTACTACAAGCCCTGGGATACACAGTCAATATAAAAAAGTCAAGGCTGATACCATCCCAAAGGATAACCTTCTTGGGTGCAGATCTGGACACATCAAAACAAATGGCATTCCTGACAGTAGAAAAACAGGAGCAACTCCCTCTCTACTTCATGGCATTAACAAAGCAAAACCAGCCAACAGCAAGAAAAGTCCTGCAAGCCCTGGGTTACATGGCATCCTGCATAATATGGGTTCCAAATGCCAGACTACATATGAGAAAGTTACAGTGGTACCTAAGGAATTTATGGTCTCAGCACAAGCACAGCCTAGAAACCCTAATTCCAATAATTCCATGCCTGAAGCAAGAATTCCAATGGTGGGCTCAGGCCTGTCAATTAAACAAGGGACTGCCCTTCCACAACACTCAGCCAAGCCAGGCCATCACAACAGACGCCTCAGACCTCGGTTGGGGGGCACACATGCTGGACAAGTGCACACAGGGCTTATGGACTCAAGACCAGCTGCACCTACACATAAATCAAAAGGAAATGCTGGCAGTAAAACTGGCAATTCAGGCATTCAGACCATTTTTCCAACAGGGTCAACTGCTGATAAGGACGGACAACACCACAGTTATGTGGTACATCAACAAACAGGGAGGCACACATTCATACCCTCTATGCCGGATGGCAATGGACCTCTGGAATGTGGCCCTGAGCTTCAACATTCAGTTGCAAGCAATTTTTGTGCCAGGAAAAGAAAATATACTAGCAGACATCCTGAGCAGAACTACTACGGATGCTCACGAATGGATGCTGCATCCGGACATCTTCAAAACCATTACAGGGAAATGGGGACTACCAGAAATAGACTTATTTGCAACCCCACACAACCACCAACTGTAAAAATTCTGCACAAGGACGTACCACCCACTTGCTTGGAAAGTGGACTCCCTATCCTTCAGTTGGAAAAACCTGACAGCATATGCATTCCCACCTCTTACTTTGATGCACAAGGTGCTATTGAAGATCAGAGAGGACCGTCCAAGGATCATCCTGATAGCTCCAGACTGGCCAAGGCAGCACTGGTACCCATTACTGAGGAGCATGTCTCGAGAACAAATATGGCCTCTACCCCTTGTTCCCCTGCTGTTAACACAGAACAACTTCAAAACCCTACATCCAAACCTGAAAACACTTCAGCTGGCTGCCTGGAACATTGCATAAGATCAAATAACCCAGATTTATCTCAAAGGGTTAAAGACATTATCTTGGAGGCTCGCAGACCCTCAACAAAAAAAAAAAAAAAATTATTCAGCAAAATGGAAAAGATATCTCATTTGGAGTACTGCAAAAGGAGAAAATGTGGCACTGGTAAACATAGCTAACGTCCTGGAATACTTGGCAGAGCTCTTCCACAACGGCCTGTCCTATTCTTCCATTAAGATTCATGCATCAGCTATTTCAGCAGAATACAACTTGGATCCTCCAGTCTTCTCACATCCTCTACTCAGACAGTTTCTGAGAGGAATTAAAAACGTAAAACCACCTAGGAAGCCACCATTGCCAACATGGGACTTGAACTTTGTGCTAGAAAAGTTGACACTCCCTCCTTTCGAGCCAGCAGCAACAGCAGAATTACAATACTTATCATGGAAAACTGCTTTCCTGCTTGCAATCACTTCAGCAAGAAGGGTATCCGAGCTACAGGCATTAATGGCAGTACAGCCCTTCCTGATCTTCCATCAAGATAGAGTGTCCATGAGAACTAATCCTACTTTTATGCCAAAGGTGGTCTCCAGGGTATCTTTAAATCAAGCTATCCACCTACCTACATTCTTCCCCAACCCACAGAACAGGGGAGAAAGACTGTTACATACCTTGGATATACATAGACAATTACGTTACTACCTGGACAGGACCAAGAGCAATAGAAAAACTGACCAGCTACTGGTAGCATATGCAACAGGAATGGAAGGAAAAGCAATTTCAAAACAGACAATCTCTAAGTGGATAGGAAATTGCATTAGATTTTGTTATTCCTACCATGGGAAGAAAACTCCAGAAAACATCAGGCCTCCCTCTACAAGGGCTACAGCCACTACCACAGCTTTTTTACGAGGAGTGGCTACCAAAGACATTTTAGAGGCTGCTACTTGGAGCTCCGTGCATACATTTGCCAAGCATTATAATTTACCTTTATACTCCAGATCCCGAGCAGGTTTTGCCACTGCTGTTTTGCAGGGGATCTTAACTACACCATAATCTTCTTTCTCCTCCTCCCCCAGTTTGCCTATGGTATTCTACCCATTTGTAAGGACTGCAGATGCATCCTTGAAGGACATAGTACAGTTTTGTACCTACCATAAATGTAGATGTCCGATAGGCATGCATCTGCAGTCAGGATTACCCACCCTCCTTCCCCTCTGTGGTACTCCTAGGGTATTTGCCCATCTTGTAGCTAGCTGGGGGAATCTATTATGGTGTATTTGTTTGTATATATGTACATACATGCTTATTTTTTGTTTGCTCTCTGCTATTTGGAACCATTTGCATTTATCCAAATTTAGCCTTCCTAGAGGACACCTGGCATCTGGGGCAAGAAACACTGAGGAAAATGGCGTCGGCTGATGCCTTTATACCCGAATAACTGCAGCTATGACGTCGGGTGAAGTGCGACACCAGCCGAGGCCAGACCCAGACTTTGGAATCCGGCCGACCGAAGGGCTGCCTGACGACAGGACAACCCATTTGTAAGGACTGCAGATGCATGCCTATCAGACATCCACATTTATGGTAGGTACAAAACTGTACTTTTGCTGGGGCTTTTACCCTCGGGTCTCCATGAAAATGGGTTTGTTTTTCCAAACTCAGTTGTTCTAATCCAGTTAAATGTGAAATAAATAAATAAAAGCCAATAAACAGAAAAATGGTAAAAAAAAAAAAAACCCTCATGTATGCAACAGACCGGTGGTTAAAACATTTGGACTGGCGGCAAAGAAGTTCTAAGGATGGTATACTTGAACGTCACCTTTATGGCCCTCCTTACGCAAAGCATGCGCAGGTGACATTCAGAGTACCTTAAAGCAATGGTAGAATTTTGTAAACTGGCCGGGCGGAGGGCTTCACGACAGAGAATCCTATTCGAAGGGAATACTGCAGTGGTGAATGTAAGGACATCTTGAGTTCCTTGTTCCATTAGTGGTATCACAACAGAGAGGGCACTGAATTCATTAAGTATGCCTCTATTTCATTCATTGCTCCTAAATTTTGGACACTATCCTGGTTTCTTTCTTTAAAAGTTTGTCACTGACATTTTGTGTGCTTTTATAACTATAACATTTGTAGGCTGTTAGAAATATCCAAGTTAGTCTTCCCCATTAATGGCCCTTTTCCTTCTACTAATAAGACACCCCAGGTGACCGATAAAGCTGTGCGGTCCACTTTATCTCCACCCTATCCGGGCCCCCCCCCCCCCGAGTCTGAAGAGACATCCCTACCTGACCAACGCCACGCTAATTTTTTTCCTCTAAGAAGGAAAGAAGGCCCTGCTTATAACTTTATTCCAGCTGTATTTCAAAGTTTTATCTCCACCCTGTCTGGGTCTCCCCCCAAGTCTGAAGACACAGCCCTACCTGACCAAAGCCATGCTAATTTTTTTTTTCCTCTAAGAAGGCCCTGCTTATAACTTTATTCCAGCTGTATTTCAAAGTGTATGTATCCAAATGTACAGCATCAGTTGTATTTAACTTTATACAGCCTTTTTAACTCTTATATTCCACTTAGATGAGAAGTGGCAAGCACACCTTACCGGCTCGCATTCTGCCAGCCCTCCCCCTATTTAATTTCCTAAAGTTTCTTTTTAACTCCAGCAAGGGCCGAAATACAGCCCAAAGTACTGTAAATGATCAAAAGAAGTCTCTCAGCCCTGCTTAGTTTCAAAGCTTAGAGATAATTTTTGTACAGTCGGACCCATACCTTTCTCAGCCTATCCAAGTCCCCGCCCACCACCCAATAGGTTTCCGCTAGAAGCTACATCTATGGTGGTTGGCATTCAGCACCATTTTTAAATATCTATTCCCTTTCCCTTCTACTGATAAGACACCCCAGGCGACCGATAAAGCTGTGCGGTCCACGTAAGTTGTTTAACTCTATCTATTTTACATTGTTATACTCTACATCTACACAGGATGTTACTTTGTGATATATTGTCTGTCGCCTTTTGTTCTTTGCTACACGGAGTATAAACTGCTTTTGCAAACATTACTTTGCTGATTAGGCAGCCTAGTCATTTTTAAAGTCAATCGCTCTGCCCCTAGGGCTCTACTGAATCGGAACCTCAGCGAGGGAACTATCTGTTTATATCTGTGATTATATTTCTGTTTTGCTCACTCTAGAGAATTTAATACTGTGCTTTAAATGCTGTTTTTGCCTTATGTTCTCTGATTCATAGTGATATTGGTCTCAAGCAAAATATCTGCTAATAAGATTACCTAGACTTTGTAAAGGCATATGAACAGCCGCTAGGGCCCTAATGATATTGGATCATTAGCGGGTGAACTGCCTGTGGTTTCAGTCTGTGACTAATGCTGTTGGCCCCCTCCAGACAGCATAACACTACATTTAAATGCTGTCATTTGTGTCCTCCAAGCCAGGGAAATCTGTAATAGTACTCAAATAAAGATAGCGTTGTTAAACCCACTAAATTGACCCTGTTGCTGCAGCCTAGCTAACGTTCGCTTCATTAACCTATGCTGCTCAGCGAGACTGCTTCTCTTCCTGCAATTTGCTTTGTTTTTTTTCCATCTCCATTCCTGTTGTTCTACAAATGATAGAACCTTTCACTTACAAATTATCTGGGTTTTTGTCCAATATCCATTCCTGTTTTTATATAAAGATAAACCTCATTTACATTTATCTACTTTCTCTGGCTAGCAGAAGGCATACGGTAGTATGTACCTAGCATGGGTAATCATGTTTTAGTACCCCCATGTTCCATGCCTACTTTCGATGTTATGGAGCATTGCTAGATAATTGTTTTATGTACCTGGCACTGTTAAGCATTTTGCTGTTTGTGTTTGCTGTTATTTTTTGCAACTGTTGACTATCTTGATAGTAGAATAGTTTTTTTAAACTGCATACTGTATCTGACTCTCCTGCTTACCTTCGATTTGAAGTGTTTTATTTTTCCCTAAATACCTTCAGCAATGCTATAATTTTACAATATCTTTTTACTCTCTACTCTTTGATTAGTTAGCATTGTCACCTCACAGTAAGACACTGTGCGGTTCGACTCTCGGCTAGATCGTCTTCTGCATGGAGATATGTGCGAATAGGCATACCTTCGTTGAAGGTTGTGCATCAGGGCCGGCAACTCGGCACGTAAAAATCAGCTGCCAATCATTAGCGGACCAGAGTTCTACTGTGGCGACCCCTAACCGGGAAAAGCCAAAAGACACAACAACAACTCTTTGATTACAGTTTATCTCCACCCTATCCGGGTTTCTCCCCATGTCTGAAGACACAGCCCTACCTGACCAGTACCACCCTATTTTTTTTCCTCTAAGAAGGCCCTGCTTATAACTTTATTCCAGCTGTATTTCAAAATGTATGTATTCAAATGTACAACATCAATTGTATTTAACTTTATACAACCTTTTTAACTCGTATGTTCCACTTAGATGAGTAGTGGCAAGCACAGCTTACTGGCTCACATTCTGCCAGCCCTCCCCTATTTCATTTCCTCAGTTTCTTTTTAACTCCAGCAAAGGCCGAAATAGAGCCAAAAGTACTGCAAATGATCAAAAGAAATCTCTCAGCCCTGCTTAGTTTCAAAGCTTAGAGATAATTTTTGTACAATCGGGACCATACTTTTCTCGGCCTAACCCACTATGCTCAGGCTCACTCCGCTCCCTTACCCTACCCCCATTCCTGCCCACCCCTAGACTCATTGTACTTGTACCTAACCAAACCCCACCCTCCATCAATCACTACCTCCAATTAGCTATCCCAACTCCTCCCTGCTAAACTCCACCCATTCATTCAAAACCTCCAACATCACCCAACTCCACCCATCTCCACTTCTATACCTTCCACATCCCTACTCTCTCTCCTATCTCATCTATACCACTCTTACACAATGCCTCTACAATCTTTATCCTTACTATCTCCCTACAGCTCTATGTTTCCACCTCACATCCATTCATACTACTTGCATACCTTTCAAACCAACATTCACAACATTCACAACATCCACACATTCACAATCTCTCCCAAGCTGTTCCTCAATAGGCTTTACCCTGTACACCTTGGACAAAACTCTACATGCTCGAGTAAAAATTCTGGCTCTACTTAAACACCAGTACCCTGCCCCCAAACTAATCTGCTATCTCAAAACCAAAAAACAACTCCTCCTCACAACACACCATCCACTATAACTTAATAAAATGTGGCAACATACACCCAAACTCAGGCCCACAATCTACCCCTTACAACCAACCCCATACCAAAAAGTTCATGACTTTCACCACCATCAATCCACAAAGCATCAAAAACAGACTCCATTTCCATGCATGGTTAAATCAAAATAGGCCTGAATTTACTGCCATTACCGACACCTGACTTGAACCATATATCAACAACACTGAATTTCTACCCCCAAACTATGCTTGCCATAGACTCGACAGGCCACATAAAAAAGGCAGAGGCATAGCTCTAATATACCCAAGTACCTACATCATAGTTCCTTTCAACAAAACTATTCCACAATTCTCCACAGCAGAACTTTTAGTCTCCTTCCTAAAGCTAAATAACTACAAATCCCTGTGTATTATAGTTTTGTACATTCCCCCAGGTACCAACATTCCGATACTCAAAATTATCGTCTGGTCATGCAGAACCATCCAAAATGAAACAATCATCCTAGGGGATGTTAAACATTAATTGGTCAGATATCACTAACAATAACTCACAAACTAACATCAACTTGTATAAGTGCACCCAGCTAATCACTGATATTACAAGGCCTAATAACAAAACAAACCAAGGCTCATTCTTGGATTGGATCCTAGTATCTGACCTCAAAAATATCTCCTCCTCCGGAACCTTGCTAAATAGCATTAGTGACTACTTACTAGCCTTTGCCATACATAAAAAAACCTCACCTATAACTAACCACCAACTAAAACAGACCAAAGGACCTAAGCAACTTCTCACCAAAAATCCTAAATTAAATTTTTACAACAAACTAACTGGGCACCTTTAAGAACCATCCCCCTAGATGAGGCAGTGGAATCCTTCAATTCTACTTTTCTGAACATCCTAGACAAGGTAGCCCCTCCTAGAATAAAAAGTCAAGTCTAACCATGCCGCATGGCTTAGAAAAACCACCAAGCAAATCATGTCTTCTAGAGACAAGACCTGGAAAGCCTGGCAAAAGCATAAGAACCCAGCAGTCCTAATACTATATAAAAACTACCTAATCAGGCCAAAAAACAAGTCACTTTAAACAAAAAAGAATACTTCCACAAACTTCAGGACCAGCAGAGACTAAATCCTCAAAATTTCTGGGGAACAATCAATTCCCTAATTCACCCTGGCTCAAATACCAATCCTTGCCCATACCCTGATAAAACACCCTCCAATGTAGCCTCTCTCTTTAACTCATACTTCATTGAAACTATAGCTAAGTTGACCACCACCTTTCCCCCCTACAAACACTAACCCACCAAAACAACAACCCACCAATTTAGGTCCCCCTCTCTACCTAAATTCTCACACTCTCCTGTTCCCACCCGCACCATAATGAAACTCCTCCTGAAACTAAAACCTTGCACCAATGCTCCTGATAAACCTACCCTCTGAATTCCTAAAACGATCCGCAAGCTCCATCGTCTACCCTATTAGTATACTTGTTAATAGATCCATTCAAGAATCTTATGTCCCAAATATCTGGAAAAAAGTATACATTCTTCCTCTCCATAAAGGCGGCAAAAATTCTGATATCTCAAACTTTTGGCCCATCGCTATGCTCTCTCCCATTTCAAAAATATTAGAGAAATGTGTGCATACATAACTCCTTAACCACTTAGTTAAATAACCACCTTCTCTCCCCAACCCAACACGGTTTCAGACCAGGCCATAGCACAAACACAGCTCTCATTTCCTTTATAGATACTGTAAATCGAGCACGCAATACCAATCAAATCGTCTCCACTGTTTTTCTGGACCTTTCAAAAGCCTTTGACACCATATCTCACCCCCTCCTGCTCCCTAAACTCAACAACCTAGGTGCCGCCCCCTACTACCCTAAACTGGTTTTCAAGCTATCTCACTGATGACTTCAATCAACATCTCAACTTCAATCAACATCTCAACAGGTGTACCCCAATGTTCGATCCTGGATCCCCTGTTGTTCAACATATTTATAAATGACTTCTATAGCTCCCTCACTCACAGCACTGTGATCCAATATACAGATGACTCTACAGTCATCTGCACTCCAAAAACCCTTTCTGAACTACAACTTCTAACCCAACAGGCCTTTGCATCCACTGAAAATTGGATGTCAAACAACCACCTTGCTCTCAACCAAAGCAAGACAAAATTGATTCTATTCACTCCCAAAAAAACTACCCCTCTAAATAGGACTGTATTCTGTATCTGCTTCCAGAATAATACCACCATCGAAATAGTCTCCAACACCAAACTGTCAGGAGTCTTAACTGACGAAAATCTCACATTTGACCTCCATATTCTCAACAATATCAAAAAACACACCAAAAACTAGGCTTCCTCTATAGGCATTACTATTACCTCAACCTTAGTGGAAAAAAGGCACTAGCCTCAGCCTTTCTACTTCCATCACTGCTATATGGTGCCCCTTTCCTTACAAATATCAATGCATCCCTCAAAACCAAGCTAGATGCATGTTATAAGGTGGCCAGATTTGCAACAAATGCTAGAACCTCAACACACCACTGCTCCTCTGTACAGCAGCTACACTGGCTAGAACTACGACTTTATTTCAACTTCCTACACCTTACAATTGCACATAAATTAATTTACAAACCTACAGCATGCCCCTCACTCTCCTCTCTGCTGAACTTATACCAACCCAACAGACCCCTTAGATCAGAGATTAAAACTCTACTCAAAGTAGACAAACCTCAACTGACAGCCGGCCAAATGCTGTACTCCTTTACTGTTTCCAAACTCTGGAACTCCCTCCCTACCACTATAACCTCCATCAGTAGAACTGCCCTATTTAAAATGTCTCTTAGACAACATCTCTCCTCCTGCTGGCTATGTCCTTTCCAAAAATAATTCTCTCCTGACACTGCTACTCTAATCCCCACTCCTCTGTCTTTTTCTTCTCCAACCTCTTTCCCATCCTTGCAACCCTCCTCTTTCTAACCCTCCAGCACTCTAACCTTCTTTTTTTTTTTTTTTTTTTTTGCCTAACCCTGTTACCCACCCTCTCTATACCTACCTACTGCCACAATTGAACCTGTTCCTCCCTGCCTTTTTTTCACATATATTCCCCTCTTCAGTCCATTTCCTAACTACTTTTGTTAAAACAATGTCAACTCTCACATGTACACTATACTGTATTTAGCTCAAAATCATTGCCTTTCATTAGTACTGTTTGTTTGTCTTTCGGCTTTTCCAGGTTAGGGGTCGCCACAGCGGAACTCCGGTCCGCTAATGATTGGCAGTAGAGTTTTACGTGCTGGCTTGCCGGGCCTAACGCACAACCTTCAACGAAGAGCGCTTCACGCATGCCACACAGAAGACGCTCTAACTGAGAATCGAACGGGCAACGTCTAACTGTGAGGTGACAACGCTACCGCAGCACCACCACCGCAGTTGCCTTTCATTAGTACTGTGTTTAGCTTAAATTCATGCCTATTATTAGTTATTGTGTTTTAGCTTAAAATCATGCCTATTACTGTATAGCCTTTTAAATATGTATGTAACTCCAACTGCTGTATTATATATAAATTGTATGTAGAGCTTTTCTCCCCGGGCCTCCACTGAAAATGAGCTCTCCAAGGCCCAGTGGACTTTCTCGGTAAACAAATGCAATAAATAAATAAATAAATGTTAATACAATCCTTTTCTTCCTTTTAAGGTTTCTGCACAACTGACAACAGTATTTAAGAAGTGTAACCATTTGCAACCCAGATTATTTATGTCTTGTCTTTATAGTATATTCAGAGTTAACTAACTATACAATTGAGAAAGTAAATAAATAAAAACACACAAAGCAGAAAGGCAAGAAATTAGCACAGATGTGTGCGTAATAATAGCATGTCTGTCAGTCGTGTATCATCAGTATACCTTAACCAGTCTGTTCATTTAGCAGTTATTCATAACTACCAAAATGATAGCAAGCATGTCGGTCATTTGCTGGATGTATACAGGGAACTTTGATGTTATACTAGAAGAACCAAAGAATTTAAGAAGACAAAGTGTCACTGTTCCTCTTCAATGCCAGTGTCTCACATTCCTCCAAAACTGACTGACTTTAAACCCACACCTGTTGTTACTATACAGAGTTATACCATTTAGCTGTCCAGAATCAAGGTAAATCTAATCAAATTCATATCAGCTACATTAAAATGTTAGTATTTGGATACATTCCTGATATTTACATATAGCCACAGACTGCAGATGTAGCATTTAAGAGGTGGGCTAAATCAGACCTGTATGCCTGACCATTATTTATCTGCAGTTGTAGATAGAATGATAATGAAGCTTATCCAAAGCAGCATGGAGGGTCCACTTTTATTAGATTTAGGACAGTATTGGTTTGTTGGGTCAGTTTTGCCTTTTGAATGTTATGGCATTCTTTGAAGAAGTAACAGCAGCACTTGATGAAGGCCTGATAGTGGATAGTATTAATACTGATTTTGCTGAGGCATTCAGTACCATTCCACATTGGAGGATGTCAGTTCAGCTATAATTCAGTAATTAAGTCTAGGTGAACAAAATAAAACTGTCTGTGAAAGGTTCCTTTTCCCTCCTGATAGAAGTTGCCATTAACATCTCCAAATTTAATTTTTTGGGGGTTACTTGTTTACAAATTATTTTCATATACAAAAGCAGGGAATGGGTTGTAGATAACTAAATGTGCTGCTGATACTAACTCTGATGTAATTACTTTGGTAAACATTTCTCAAAGATGGCCTACAAAAATATTTATTGGTACAGCATCAGTTTCCTCATATTTAACATTAGTAAAATTATCACATAATTCAGTAAAAGGATACAAAGTATAATTACAGAATTAATGGTGGTCATAAAATAAAAAAAAAAATGAAACTATCATTAAGGAGCTAGGGACTGTAGATAAAATGTAAAACTTTGTGTGCATCTATCAAAGTCACAAAAACACATTCTGTAGCCCATCTAGCTATTAGTGGTATGTTTGGTCATACGAGGGAGATAACTATAACACTGTGTTCCTCACTATTCCTACCAATTACTCAATGCAGTAATAATGTATTCTTTTACTTTTGAAACGACTTGGAAAAAATAGTGATTTTTCCACTAGAAGAATAGTGTTAAAAACTTTAAATATTTAGAAAGGCTTTGGGAATTTTTTTTCTTGTAGGCTGCTTAGAGGTTACCTTTGCTTGGTTTTCTAATGCAATGTGTGCTAGTTTTCTATCCGTCTATGACTGGAATGCAGTACTTGGGGAGTTGATGGCAAGTGTGGGAACATAATAACTAAAATATTAGTAGTTGGAAAAAAGTGAGTGATACAGTGCACAGCACCTTCCAAAATGTATCGTAAGACAGCCTTGTCCAGCATGCAGCCCCATGGCTACAATCCAGCCTCTAAACCTATTATTGTTCAGCTCTCCAGCCAATTTGTAAATACACAAAAAGACTACAGTTTGCCTAATCACCAACTGTTTGTTTTGGCTGCATTATTTCTAACTGTTCTTCACCTTAAATTATTATTCATTGTACCAGACACAGCACATTTTAAAAAAATATTTGTGCAGTGAAAAAGTAAGACATATTATGCCTGCTTCCATGCTTGGAAGTCTGAGGTTTTCATTTGCCTTCCTGTTCATGTCTTGGGGCTTGTGTTTGTTGGATGAGATAACCAGTGTAGGCTTGAACCCTAGAGCTGTGAGATGGAACCTGTATATCTTTAACCACATACCATAACAGCATTGACTGCATCTTGGCAAATGCTGCTCTGCAGTCATTGATAGAGTTAAGGAGCAACTCTTGAAGCTATATGGTGGAGAGCATCACAGGAATGTTCATTGTACTGCAGTGGAAGGACAGCACCTTTGTGAGAGCCGGCCTGGGGGTGTGCATTGGGCCACCAAGCAGTTTCAATAGTAGATTTCACTGAGAGTACACTGGAACATGGACCTACATCAGGAAGGGCATTGTGGCCCCTATGGTGACATGGACAGCCTGCCCCCTGCACAAGGAAGGGATTAGGCCAAAATAAGTACACACATTTTTGGAAAGCCATTGAAGTCAACAACCACTGCTAAAGCTGTGTTTATAATGGACTTCCCTTGTCTTTATTGGGGGAAACAGAGGGCAGGGGAGCAAAAGCATGGTTATGGGAGGTTGCTGATCAGCAGAGACTGTTGGATAAAGCTTGTAGGGAGTAGTAGTATTATGCAGTCCAAGTGCACTGTACATTTGAAAAGTCCCCATATTTCTTAGAAATGTTAAGCTTATAATTTTACTTCACTTTGTGATAGTGTTTCTACTGATTCTTATCATAATGCTCTTTGTAAATATAAGAAGATAAAGATTACTAACAAAGTCTGTTTCTTCAAAAATTCACAATTTGAGGAAGACTTCAACATTGAACGTGTCTGCCATCTTCTTAACTTGTCAGAAACTACAGCCATAAATAAAGGGTACAACATAAAGCACCTGAACATCATAATACTTGCAAATAATTTTGATAGCCTCATAGAACAGCCATGGACTGACTGAATGAAAACTCAGAAACAGTGTTAGTAGCCAGAGATCTTAAGAAACATAAGCCAGAGTTCTGTATCCACAACCAGACTCGGCTATTTGGTAATGGAAGTTATAACTAAAGATGAAAGACATTTTATGATGGAGAGTTAGTCAGTGATTGTCTTGAAGTATAATATGTAGGTATGAATTTCTAAGGGAAGAAAGACAGAAATTGAAAACTGAACTTTCACATCAAACTACTGCAGAACAAGTAGAGGACCCATCATTGAACAAGCACATTCTCTGCTAAAGTCCTGAAACCTGTCAGTTTTTCTTCAGCACACTCATTTAAGACATTGATGTTGGTGACACTGCTCAAGGAGCCATGTTTTAGTTGAAGACTTGCCTGATCTTTTCTTGGGATGGAAGACCTGTAGGGGGTTGGGTTGCAATGAAGGACAATATATAACTAGATAATACACTTTTGAAAAACTGACATGACTGCTGAAAAAAATAAACTTTATGGTATCACAGTCTTTTCTACTAGACTGCAGAGGCTAATATTGCAGAAGTGCTTAACAAGCTGAAAGTGGCATTTTGACCTTATTTTAAAGCCAAAATTCAGAAAAGTACTTATGCACGTATTGCTGCCTGTTGATTTATGTAGTAATTAGCTGTATTTAAACAAATTTTGATAATTTTTTTATTTTCTTTGATGGAAATTATTGCACTGTAAGTTGCTTGACTGAATTGTTAAATCGTGTGCGGTTTCCCTAAGCTTAATCTGCTGTTTTCCATCCATTTTACTATTATAGATAGGTTCATAGGTTGGTACTGGGCTATCTGCCCGAAGGCATATATTAGCCCAGCCACGTTGTGCGGTATTCACTGCCCCTTTAGTAGTTCCCTAGACCCTTGTACTAGCAGCTAGACCCTTGGCCCCTATCTAGTAGTGCTGTTGGTGTGATCCCCGGTGTGAACTTTGTTACCCATCCACTCATCAAGGTTCTTGAAGAGTGATAGTGAGGGGCTCTGTCTTATGTAGATTGGGACCCTGTTCCATAGTAAGGGAAGTCTCTGTGAACGGAATCTATCCCTCCAGCATGTTCTATTCATTGTTGTGTTGAGGTTTATATCCCTAAAGCATGTAGCTCAAGTAGATTTGGTTTTGCTAAGATGGAGCATGTTCAACAATTCTGGGTTGGACATGGCTCTGTACGTTAGACAGAGATCGCCTCTGAGAAAGCGGTATGCAAGAGAGAACAGTCTTAGCTTTTTCAATCGTGCTGCATAGGGCAATTGTTTGAGGACAGTAATCCTCTTGGTTAGGTACCTTTGTGGTCTCTCCAGCTGCTGGAGATGTCTAGCCAGGTACATTCCAATTGGTGCATTGTACTCAATAATGGGTCTGATAAGGGAAGAGTAGAGGAGCACCATTACATCCTTAGATCTTGATGCGAACCCTTTCGTGATCAGATGGGTCACATAGAAGGATTTTCTAACCACTTTGGCAACATGGTTATCAAAGGAAAGCTGGCCATCTACTTGGGTCCCTAGATCCTGTATTACTTCTTCAGATTTCAGGGGATTACCTCCTATGTTGTGTTTTGCGGGTACTCTGTTTTTTCCAAAGGGAATTACTACGCATTTTTTTGCATTTAGCTTGAGACTATGGCTTATTTATAAATTAGTCACTGTTACAAAGTTTTAGCTAAGCGTGTAGCAGTCAGATAGTGGTGATTATGCTGTGGTAGTTGATAAGCTGCTGGCTGTTGCTAGAAATCTAGCATTAGTGGCGGGATCCAAAAGTTGTTTCTGCATTGGTTTGTTTTAATTTTTAGATCAGATATAGTGAGATGAGTTGTGTTTCGATCAGTGCAAAGCAAACTTGCACTCTGTAGACATTGGCGCTTCATTTGTCTTTTCTCTTATCAAGCCTAGTCACAGCTATATCCATTAACAGGCTGTGCTAAAAGTGACACCTCTCTGTTTTGGACCAAGTTCATTTACTATATACTAAAGCATCTACAGTAATTAACTACTATACTGCAAGCATCTTGCTCCACAGTAATATTCTGCATTCATAAGAGTTTTTCAAGCATAAGAAGTAGTTAATGGAAAAAAAAAAGTATTGTGTAAATAAGACTTTATATTGCTAATTTTCTAGAATCTTGGACCAAAAAGCTAGTCTGTATTCCCTCAGTTGTCAGCCTCATTGCACTTAGCATCAGATGGTGCACTAAAGTAGTATAAACTAACAGGCAGTATTATCCTATGCTGAGGTTGTTAAAAAGCCTTCAAGGCTTAAGATTAGGTCTCTGTAGAAATAATAAAAAAAAAAAAACGCATGTTGCCACTTCCATAAATGAGTCACCAGGGAAAAAACTTCACCCAAACTAAGTATGCTTCAACCTTATTCTAATGAAAATGTACTGGTGACTGTTGACTCCCTGGTAACACGCACAGACCCTGCTTTTGCAGTGCTGGACAAAAATAGGGTGAAGGTGAGTTGCCTTTCAGGTGCTAGTATCTCTGACTCAGGAGCCTTCAACATAAGCAAGTAAGACTACGACATGGTGGTGGTCCATATTTGTTTAAATGACTTGACATCCCAGACCCCTAAGGTGTATGCAGAGAGACATTTCCAAGCTCTCCATGCATGTCTCAAATGTAAGAAAGACTCCGTTACTAAGCAGAAGCCTTCCTTCATCAAGAAAGATGCCAAGGTACAAGAAAAAGATTGATTTTAACACTTGGCTGAATAACTGGTGTCATTTAAGGGAGATCCAGTATATGCCAACATGGGATAAACATCTGGGACCTCTAATATTCAAAATATACTTCTCTGATTTTTAAATAAAAAATGGGGAACACTGGTTAACCGGTTTTGCAGATGATTGTAAACTGGGTGTTACACTTGAATGTTGTTGTATCTTTTGGCTTTTCCCGGTTAGGGGTCGCCACAGCGGAACTCCGGTCCGCTAATGATTGACAGTAGATTTTTACGTACCGACTTGCCAGGCCTGCCGCACAACCTTCAGCGAAGGTACGCCCATTCACACATGTCTCCACACAGAAGACGGTTACACTTGAATACCTTTCTGATATGCAGAAGCTGCAAAAAAACTTACACATGTAAATAGCTAATGCTTTGAAAACAATCTAAAATTAAATGCCAAAAAATACAATATTGTTGCATTAGGCAAACAAACCCTCGACCCAGCCTATAGTTTAGAAAACACCCCACTCCAAACTGATGAGATGCTTTGGAACATGCACAGATAAGTCCCACTCCTTTCATCATAATGTTGCAACATTGATCACGAAATCCCATGTGATGCAGCTGATTGCAAAGGGTATTTCCTCTAGATCCAGAGAAATCCTTATTAATCTATATTTTTCACTGATCCAGGCCCATCATCTAATACAGTGCCCCAATTGGGGATGTATCTTACTAAACATGTCAAGCAGTTGGAAAGACTTCAAAGCTTTCTGGCAAAAGTGAGTATGGGCCTAAAGGATTTGGGCTACCAAGAGAGGCTGAAGGCCTTGTTGTGGTTTTCGGTGTCTTGTAGAGTCCGTAGAAATTACATGTGCTTTGCTTTCTGGGCCATTAGGGATCTTGCTGTCATTGACCTTTTTCCACAAATCATATATTCCAGTGAAGACTAGAACCAATCGATCTAAACATGTTTCAGCAAATAAAACATGGTGGAGGTATTTAAGTGACCAGCACCATTATCTGGAGCAAACGTCCTCACCAGATCAAGCAGTGTGACGCACTGTCTTCCTTTAAGAAGGAATTAGTTTGAATATTCATAAATTCAACCCTGGTATGACTAGCCTATTGCTCCTTGAAAAGGGAAGTAAGGTGTAAGGGTGGGTTCTGGCAAGGCATGAATGACCATATCATCATCCAGTTGCCTTGTACATTCTGCTTCTAATCTTGTCTACCCCATGAATGGGAACATTAATGCCCAAAGCCTTGTCCAGGAATTAATCAAATTGAACTTGTCTGGCAAAATCTTTCACAAGAAAGATGTCCCAGAAAATGTCAATGATACTGACAACTTTGTAATATTGAGGACTTTGAATCGGCCATTTTAAGACCTGTCTTGAGAAAGTGGGAGTGCAGAATGTTTGCGACTTCAGACAAATTTTGTCACTGAAAAGTGTTGCACAGTAACTAGACCAGAGTTATTGCATGTGGAAATAAAAGCTTTCAAGAGCAGCAAAGACAAGGATGCCACCTTCCTATAAGATAGGTTTGAAGTAAATAAACTGGCAAGGCTCACCCCAACTCTGCTACAGTTTGCTGCGAGAGAAAGGTTAGTTTGCTTTTTATTTGTTGTATTTTGTATTACTTTATTGCCTTTTTCTATTTTGTATACTGTGATTTCTTTTCTTTACACTGTGTTTTACATATTCTGCTTTTAACTGCATATTAAAACTTGAAAAAAAAGACCACAGCTCCGTCTTTTAGGAATCGGACAATTTTTTTCCCACCCTCACACCCGGTTAAACACCACTGTCTTTCTAGTTTCCTGCTCTTATGTTAATTTGACCATATTATCTCATTTCCTCTCTGCTTTTACTGGCGGTGTAAGTAAGCACAAAATTATCATTTTGTGAAGTCACTCCCCTTCAACTATTTAAATTTATTGGCCATTCTATGGTATTCTATAGTACCAGAATACAAAAGTGACCACCCCCTTTCAATCTATCTTGCTGTTTTAAAAATAGTGACTCTCCAATAAAACTTAACTTTTTAGACAGGTAAAACGTAAGTTACCTACTTTCACATCTAACTCCTCTAGTACACACTGGAGTGTTTAGGATAAACCATTTTTTTCATCTTACCTTTAAGCATCTGTTGCAAAACCATCAGTTATTGGAGAGCTCACATTCTGCCACTCAGTAGTCATATTTGGATTAGTAGTGCTGTTTTCTCCTGGTGAGAGAAGGAGTGCAGTTACATTATTTCCTGGGGACTGCTGATGACCAGAAAGCTTAACTGCTTTATAGGTGGCAGCTTGGAATCTGTGCTCAGAGGTGGCCTGCATCTGTCACCCCATTGAGAGCAGGAGCAGAGTGCATTGATTCCTGACTTTCTGGTTGGAGAGTGAGTGTCTGTGCGTAACAACTGGTTGGTCTGGTTGCTATTTGAGGCATCTACCAGAAAAAGGCTACAAGCCTGCAGACACTTGCATCATCTGGGACAAGACTGTGATCACCAAACAGGCAATGGCCTGCTTCTCTACTTGGGATTGGTGCTAACATTTTGCTTCTGGTGAGAGAAGAAGCAAAAGAGTATTGTATCCCAACAGAGTGAAGCTGTGCTGAGACCAGCATTAATAGTAGCCATTCATGCGACTCCCCTCTTTTCATCGTTCTTGGCAAGCTAATTCTTTATTTTTCAGTAAGTACTGCTTGATTTCTTTCTAACTTCAGAATATCTGCCTAAATACTTCATCCTTAAATTTTCATGGACTATATATAAGTTTCCCCTCAAGTGTTTGTCAGTGCTCTGTACAGACTCGGACACCTTGAGTGACAATTTTCCTGTAAAAGAAATACAGTATATAAGGAAACCGCTTCAATACTTAGTAATAATGACCATCCCTCCTGGCATGTCTAAAGGTCAGTTCCCCTGTGCTTTCTCCTGTTAACCTGGTGAACTTGGGCATTCTGAGGCAGTGTAGCAACTGCCTCATGTACACAGACAGCCCTCTCCTCTTACCTTCTAAGGCTTGTGAGAGATGCACTTATATATCCAAATTGGAAGCCATGCACTCTCAAGCCAAGACTGGAATAGCTGGTCAAGAGCAGAAGGTCAGCACCTGCATCACACCACATACAACACATAGCCCTCCAGAACACCCACCATCACAGCTCTCACATAAAAGCACAAACCACACACCCACCTTCGCGGAGGCTCTCAATAGAATTCAACCCAAACAGCAGAGATCTCCAAGGCAGAAATGCACTCTACCACCATAACACAGCACAAACCACAAGACACATAGCTCACCTACACAGTGTGCCCCTCAACGTAAGCCCCCAAGGCAAAACAGCTTGCCCAATACACTAATCATAGGTGACTCGATAGTGAGGCACACTGATATCCCACTCACTAGGTTGAATAAGGAGAAGGTAACAGTCAGCTGTCTGTCAGGTGCCAATATCTGACACAACACACGCACCCGGGTCACTCCACAAGTACAAGTATGACTCTGTCACTGTCCATGTGGGTGTGAATGACCTGAGATACACCTCCCTGGACTATATGAAAAGAGACATGGAGGAGCTCTCGGATTATGTGGCCCAGGCAGGTATTACCCTAGCCCTGAGCAGCATCTTACCGTCGTCCAGAATGATACTGCAGTACAAGCAGAAAATGATTGACTTCAACAATTGGTGTCATTCTAAGGGGATCCAGTATCTGTCTGCTTCGGATGACAGGATTGACAGACCTCGATGCTTTGCCAGAGGTGGCCTGCATATGTCACCCTGGGGTTTCCCGATACTGGTTAAGTCTCTTGCCACCCCTATAATTTCTTTTTTAAGCAATGTTCCAAAGACCAAATTACCACAGTAACAGCTATAAATAAATGCAATCTGAGGGTCATGCTGCTCAACACTAGAAGTCTGAATCTCAAGATGCACTTGCTCGAAGCACTCCTCAAAATGGAGAAAATCGATATTTGTGCTGTAACGGGAGATCTGGTTTACACCCCTGCGCTTTCAGGCTGTAACTCATTCCACACCTTTCAGCTCCAGAACATGAACCGAAGCTCCATAGGCGGTGGTGTCTCCATATTCATAAAGGATATGCACACCTCCAGACTAGTAGCCCAGCATATAATGCATCTGAGATGCTTCAGGTCCAACTAACATTGGATAAGATGGCGATTCAGGTCGTAGCTTGCTGTAGATTCCCAACCATGTCTCAACACTCACTCCACGTTCCTAAGCACACTGGAAGCTATTAGGGTCCAACCCAACACTCTCATAATAGGTGACTTCAACTACCTCTCAATCAACTGAGAAAACTTCTCGTGCACCAGTACACTGGCCCAATGCTTCCTGGAATTCATAAATTCCAATGCCCTGGACCAGCTCATTCTTACCCCCACCAGAGGAAGCAATATCTTTGACCTAGTTATTACTAACATGGGCAGCCGTTGCTCTACAGCAATAGTCAATTCCTCCCTGGTTAGATCCGACCACAAACTAATCGCCATGGAAATCCACATCTCACCCATACCTCCCACAAAGGTAACCACCATGAAAAACTTCTCCGAAGCTGACTTTGGGCTCCAGAAACAGAGGTGGCTAACTTCGCGGCACCCATGCCAATGGAAAATAGATGCATGACTGCTGAATCATACACCAATGCGCTGTATGAACATGTACATAAATGCATGGAACTAGCCATACCCAACAGAACCAAGACGCTGTCCTCCAGAAAAAGGAAGACAATCTGGTGGTCCCCTGCCATTAATAAACTCTACAACAGAAAGAAGAAACTGTTGCAGAAAAAGGTGAAGTCCCAGGACTGGAAAAACTCCCTTATTAGCCTCAACAAAAGGTTGAGATCCCTCATCAAAACCTGTAAAGCCAGCTATGAAGGCAGAATTGCAGCAGACACTAAAAATGACCACAACGTCTTCTATAGTTATATCAAGAATCTCCATGGCAATATCTATGTTTGCTCTGAGTTGCTGCACAATGATACATCCTATACTGGCCAACAGATTCAGTGCCAACTTCACCCCCCCCCCCCCCAAAGGACCAATCACATTACCGGAGGAATGCTAGGCACCCAGCATTACTGCAGCACAGGTTAAAGCTGCATTGTCCAAGGCCAAGAATACAACTTCCATGGAACCCGACAATGTCCCTGTATGTATTCTACTTGAACTACAATGTGAACTGGTACCACATCTATGTGCCGTGTTCAATCACAGCCTCACCTCAGGCTTTGTCCCTACCAAATGGCACACTGCTACAGTCATCCCTCTCCATAAAGGGGGTTGACTACAGACCCTGGGAATTATCGCCTCATTAGCCTGACAAGTCTGATATGTAAGGCTATATAGTGCATCATCATGGACCTAATTAACAAGGATATAGGGAATCTCCAAACTCGCGATCCCACATAATTTGGCTTTGTGAAAGTTAGCTCATGCCTGCTCAACCTGGTTGACTTCTTTGAGTCAGTCACCAGAGCTGTGGATAAGTGCAAGACATTTCATACAGCCTACCTCGATCTGGCCAAGGCCTTTGATATACCATTCCCTACTCCGGCATTATTGATAAACTCACCAAACCAGGCATCAACCCCTATATCACTAGGTGGGTTGAAAATTGGCTCACAGATAGAACCCACAGTGTGAAAGTAGCGGACTCCAAGTCAGACTGCCAATCAGTCACGAGTGGAGTCCCACATGGATCGGTCCTGGGTCCTCTCCTGTTTGGCATCTACTTCTCAGAAGTCCAGGCCAACAAAGAGGAGACTCTGGCTGACCAAGTTCACAGACGACTGTACGCTAAGAGCCATTATTAACTCCCCAAGTGATGTAAACATCCTACAGAAAGGCCTCACTGAGACCAATGACTGGTGTCAAAACCATGGCCTTAAGCTTAATGCCAAAAAATGCATAGTCATCCCCTTTGGGAAAACTCAGTTCCCACTAATTACCACATCGATGGGAGCCCACTGAAGGTGTTATGAGAGATCTGGGGACACAGGTTGACAGCAACCTCTCTTTCGACCACCCCATTGCCACTGTGGTCAGAAAGTCCTATGTGGCACATCTCATTACCAAGGGTTTTGCATCCAGGAAGAAAGAGGTAATCATCTCTCTCTTCTCTTCCCTCATTAGGCCAGTCAACGAGTATGTACCTTACTAGACACATGCAACAGCTGGAAAGGCCACAAAAGTACCACACAAAGAGGATCCTAGGCCTTAAACACGTCATACATGGGCAGACTCAAAAAAAAAAAAACCTCCAGCTATTCTTTGTCTCATATCATCTACTTAGAGGCGTTCACTGCTTGACTTACAAAGCCATGTCTGACCCAACTCTGTTAGAAATGCTACATCTAAAGAAATCCCAATCCCTCTGTACCACACACTTCAGAGACCTCAACCTCATTACCATAATCAACGGAACATGCTGGTGGGACAGGTTCATAACCCAGAGACTGCCCGTGCTCTGGAATAGACTTCCCATACATGTCAAGCAGAGCACCTCACTTGGCCCTCTTCAAGAGTAATCTTGAGTGGATGGAAAATAGAAAGTTCACCCTGGGGATCACTCCAGTGGCTCTACTGGATAGAGGCACTGGGAACTAACTTCGGGTGGCACAATGCCAGGGCACTTCTATGGGCTAGGCTTGTAATGGCTATAGGGCCATTAGCCTCGTACACACCTATGAACCTGTTTATTATATTTCTGAATTATCTGACATGAATTGCAAAGTACAGGGAAGGAATCTGCTAGTCATCAAACTGTGAGAACATGTTGCTTTCATTGAAAAGCTAGAAGCTCAGCATAAGTATTTGGTCATAAAGATAGATGATCCCTCCTCAGCTCTATGCTCATGGCCTACAGATGCAGTGAAGTAAACAGTACTCTTCACTCAATACTGCTTGTTGAGGAATGTGAAAACTTCTAAAATACCATATAAGAGGAAGGTATGCTAATTCTCATTTTTAACTGGTAGTGCTCCTGATCCCATCAAGGTTCAAATAAGTATTTGGAAGAGCATTCACTCAGTATGATCTGAATTGTAACAGTCTTGTTTCCACAGAAATGCACCCAAATGAGACTGAAACTACTGCACTTTCTATGATAGAAGAAGAGTAGGGTATGGGTGACATACAAGCATACTGCAGAATGGATTGAAAGAAAGGCTTATGAAAGGTTCTAAATTAACTACGTTAGAGACAGGATGAGAGAGAAATGTGGAAGTAAGCAAGCATTGGTGGTTTGCAAGGGGTGAATAAGGGCTGAAGGGCCAGTGTATCACCAAAACATGCAGTTAGTGCGCAGGGGGAATGTTACTTCAGTAAAGCATAAAAACAAACACAAGGAGAATGTGATGAGTGAGTGCTGAAAGTGCTGCGAGAAAGAGGCAGATTACTTCTGTGGGGTAGGTGGAGGGTACTGAGAGCACTGTGATGGACAAAAATAAGGAAGGATGGTTGAGGCAGGACTAATGGCTGTAGCTGGATGGGTTTTCTGTTATGAGATGTGTTGATTGTGTATTCTAGACATGGTGAATTCTATATGCAAACTGAATATCAACTTAAATAAAAAAAAAAACTTTCATTGCATAATCTGTTGTGAGAAGTACTTCTTATGAATGAAAAAAGTGAAAATCGAGTCTAGGTCCATCCACATTGGTGCTAAATTTCCTTTGTTTCCTTCTGCACACTTATTGCTTTAAGGGAGCCCTTTTCTTTGAATTTTACTTGAGTCTGAAGTAGTTTTATGCTTGATATAAAATAAGTTTGGTTGTATTTGCACAGTTAAGGCAAGACTACTTTATAAAAAGATTTCTCACTGATGTATACCTCAAGTGTTGTGCTTGACTAGTTAATGTGGCTCATTACATAAGGTTCACAAAACTGATTCTGACATTTGTGTTCTTCCTTGCTTATTGACTGTAAGGGAGTACAGTATTTTCATTTTGATGTAGGCTTATAATTTAGGTAATATTAATGCAGCCCATTTATGCTTGCTAACATTGTTCTGTGCTACAGTTTTCCATGGGGGGGCACCTTACCATGTAATAACTGTAATTTTTGTAAGTATGTGACAAGTGACACCCACTTTGTACACCCAGTTAAATCTGAATGTTTTAGGTTCAATGTAGAAGCCACTTGCCAAACTGAACATGTCTATTTAGCTAGATGTACAGCATGTACTGCGTTTTGTTGGCAAGACGGATAGGCTGTTATGAGAAAGGATTAGGGAACATCTTTATAGTATACAAATAAAATACACTAAACATTCCCTTTAAAAACACGTCCTAGACACCATGGATTAACATACTTCTAGGTTTCATGCGTTGCAAGTTAATACACCAAGTATCAGAGGTGGTGATGATAAGAATTACATTGAAAGAACTGAGTTTAAGTGGATTATTAGGTTAAGGGTGGACCGAAAACCTGGCTTAAATAACAAAATTCCTATTAAGCCAGTTTTAAAAAAATAAAAGGTTAAATGTTAGATGAATATTCATTTAGCACTCGCATATAGTTGTAACTAATGTGTTTTATAATTAATTATTTTTTAATCTGTATATGCTGATCATTATAGTAAAATCTTTATTAGAACTATATTCACGATGGTTCTGGTGATATAGTCTTGATATTTGTGTTTGGTTTAGAAGGCTTTATGACTTAAGGTCAACAAGTACTCAGGACTTGATTTTTGTGTTTTATCTCTTTGAATATTTTTAGATGAATGTTTAACTGTTTGATTGATATGCATTGTCTCTTATGAATGTGTGAATATATTTAATAGGAAATGATGTCATAAGTAATTAAGTGAGGGAGTATATGATGAATGCAATCTCACTATAAAGATGTTATGGTCTGAGGAAGCCCAATCGGGTGAAAGCGCTTACCTGTTTGTCCTACAAATAAACGTTTTGGATTTGACATACTACTTTTCTGGTCGTACATGGATTATTGAACTGTTATTAGTGACTTTTGCTTATGTGGATCTATTTGGTCAGCCTTGGTCTGCTCCTTGCTTTTGACATTATACGTTTACTTAAGTGTGAGGAGCGTTTGTTCCCTATATATATATATATATATATATATATATATATATATATATATATATACATACACACACACACACACACACACACACACACACACACACACA
The DNA here is from genome assembly GCF_019279795.1 of Protopterus annectens. Classification (NCBI taxonomy): domain Eukaryota; kingdom Metazoa; phylum Chordata; order Ceratodontiformes; family Protopteridae; genus Protopterus; species Protopterus annectens. The sequence goes on along the minus strand of NC_056727.1, from coordinate 678,020,742 downwards.
CACACACACACACACACACACATACACTGGAGAAGGTATCTCAGGCCCCCACATGTGGGAGCGTAAACTTTAGCTGCCGGAGGTGGAGATGGATCAAAAAGTAGGAAAATCTTCATCATGGCTTCTTGGATCAGAGCTATACCATGACAAACACTTGCCCTGAAAAAGGGCAAGAGCTGTTTCAGGTCAGCAGCAGAGGCTAGGGTGAAATATTATTACATAAGATATTCAGGCTCTGTGAAACGACTTGCTCTTTTATGGTTAAGAAGCTGTTTGGCTGTGCACTTTGCAGTTTTCATTTGCTTTTCTTACTCTGTCTGCAAAGTTTCCAGGTTTTGATTATGGCAGTTTCATGGCAGGACAGAGCACTGACTATGCCCCAGGTGACTGAGGACATGCTAGCATCCCAGGCACTGGAAGAACTGGACAAGATATGAGATGCTGAAGTTGCAGAGCCTGCTAGCTTCTGTCAGGGAGGAGTGTGATGGGAGTGTGTGCTTGTGTGTACACACTGGGGTTGAAGAGCTTGTGGGTGCCATGGTTTGAATTGAAGATGCAGCTTTCAAGGAGGGCTGAACTGTGATTATGTTGCATGTGGAGGTATGGATGGCAGTCAGAGCCGTTGCATGCCAACAGGTTGAGCATTTTTTGGGCGTGTCCATTTATGACAGGGCATCATAGAAAATCGTATCTATTACATATATGACAACCCCACTCCTGATATGCCCAGTTCTCACCCCTCAAGGAATAATTGAGCCATACGGGTGTCACCAAAGGGTAATAAACAGACTATAGGGTGGCCAGGAGTGACAGTTAAGGCCAAAAGGAAAAAGTTGTAGGCTTTGTCTTCAGCAAGCTGATCAACTTACTAAAAATGTTCAGGTGAAAATTTAGTAAAAATGCCATACTGCAGGTAGTGGCTGATATCCCAATACATTGAGGTTCATCAATCTGTAACAAGACTGATTTGTCATATCCTATTGTTAAAAGAACTGAAGTGGTATCTGAAATTGCAGTTGTCATGTTCTGTTGTGAAAACAGAATAATTTGGCTATTGTTATATTTTCTGTTAACTTATCGTGCTTTCTTGAACCATAGGTGAATACTGTTTACTTGCACATATTCTAATGATTTGTATAAAGGACAGATCCTTTCTTGAAAACTAGAGAATGTACACTGATTCAGACAGCACTTGTAAAGGTCTGCTTCTGTCACAAAGTTTGAAATATAGTGGAATATTGTAGTTCATTGGAGAGCCAAGATGCTTTTTTATAATTCATTCATCACATTTCCATGACTGAAAACGGAGCAAATGTAAATTATGTTGTTGCTGTTCTAGTACTTCAGGGTTAAGTAAATTAAATGTATTTCTCATGGCTAGGTAATTGTACCTTAGGGAAATGCTGCCATCTGTAGGAATGAGATGGTTTTAAGAACTTGGAACAGATTATTTTTCCAGCTTTTTTAGCATCTTAAATAAGATTATTTAGCTTTAAAGTAAGATGAGGGAATAGGATGACAGAATGCCACATTTAACAAATTAAGTATATCCAAATGCCTACGCACTGTAGAGCAACAAGGGAAAAGTGTACGTATGGTTTACAACTGCACTGTAAGAAACAACTATCCTAAATTATGACTTGTAGTTAAGACTATGACTTCTTAAAAGCTAAAATTTTAAATGAAAGTCCAAGCTTTCCAAGAAAAAGCACTAAAGCATCAGAATGATATAAAATTCATTAAGCGTGATTAAGAAAGAAAATGTTAAATAAGAAAGTTAAAGTATAAATCTAAAATATAAAGAGATGCAGCCAACACTGCTGCATTGAAGAGACCAGTGACATATCCGCTGTGCAAACTGTATGAATTCCTTCTATAGAGGCATCCCTATTTTAGCAAGCCCTGTCACAGTAGATTATTTGACTCCACAGTATCCACGTTAGTGTATGAATGAACCCTTCGAATGACCGTCATTAAACTGTAAATCATCAGAAGAGACAGTGTGGTTAATATCCAGTGAGATGCTGAAACCATATCCAAAGTCCTATAAGGTCAAAGATGCAGAAAGCAGACAAGTTCAAAGGAAGCAACATCTGTTTTTGCACATAGCTACACCCTTGCATGTGCTTGTGTGTATGTTTGTGTCTTAGACAGAAACAATGAATGAAGGAGGCAATTTGTATGGTTTACAAAAATACTCGAGATGATTTTTCTTGGGGCCTAAGACTTCATATAAGTTACACTGCATAGAAATGTGAAGTTGGTGTGCACTTCAAAAGTAAGATGTGGTTTAGCTTTCCAATTCCCAGATCCCCTTGCAGCAGTACTTGGATTGTTCCTGCACTCCATCACCCAACACAGTGGGAAACAGCAGTACCCTGTCACAGTACTGCTCATTGGAAAATACATTTTTTTGTGTTGGGTATGAGGTATGCAGGGTGTAGCAACAGTGATGATGTGATTCAAGGTGAAGAAGCAATTTTAATACAGAGGATTGTGAGCAAGTCGCCAATCATAACCTGCTTATGTGTTTGAGACATGGATGCCAAGAAATTGCTGTTGAGGTAAATCTTGACATCCATGTTGAGAACACATGATGAGCAGGTTATGACCGCAAATCCAATTGTAATTCTTTGTGGTGCATGGAGCTTTATCTGCTACATGTACCAGTTGTTACAGAAAAAGGTTCCATGCTGCTCTGTACTGGCAGATTTAACTTCCTAGTGTGATAATGATTTTAACAACCAAGTAAGGCTTGTTGGCAATTAAGATTAAGTCTCTAGCTACGGAATCAGTTAACTGATTTGTAGTGCATTGAGTGCAGTGATTACGCTCCAGTGTTCAGAAAAAGACAAACCAGTTAAGTGCCAGAGAGGCGTGCGACCCGACCTTAACAAATGTTAGGCTCCCCCTGTGAAAGTTGTTAAGGTCAGGTCCCACACTAGGCAGTCAAGTCTACCTGTATGGACTGGCAAATGACAGTGACAAAACAAAACCTGTTTCTGCCTGCTGTCCATACCCTTAGCATGTCCCTAACTTCTTGCAAAAGAAAAAAAATGAGAGACTCACTAGAATGACAGGATGTTTATTCATCTGCATAACTGGAAGTATGTGAACACTGAAACTCAAATGTATGCCATTATTTAGCGACTTCAAGCTTCAGTGGTTTGTCTGAAAACCACTTATTTTATAAGGAACATACCAAGAAATGAAGCAATAATTTGGATGTCCTGCAAAAATCTAGAGCCTTGAAGAGGTATGGAGTTAAATGTAAATGTGTAACGGCTTTGAAATCCAGGAAAGTGATTGTGAGTGGCTAAAGCTCCATGCACTACAAAGAATTATGAGCATCTGACTGATCATAACCCCTTCACTCTTGAGGTGAATTTCTTGGCATCCATGTCTCGAACTCAGTAAGTGGTTTATGATCAGTGACCCGATCATAATCCCCTGTATCTTTTTCCTGATACGAGTATAATCACAATCCTGCATGCATTAGAAGGATATTATGCAAGGAGCACATTATTGTTTTCTTATTTTAGCTAGACGTTGGCGCCTTAATGACCAATTTCCATTTTTAACAACTTTTTTATGGAATGACGGAGCTCAGGTTTGTGTTTTGTAACTTTGTTTTGCAGATTGAGCAGATGGGTGATGTACAGCCGAACTGAACCATAACACCTTGACTGCTTATTTATTAATAGTGAAAAAATTAAAGTAGTGAAACAAATCAAAGCTGTAGGAATGCTTTTGAGACTGGAATGTGTATGCCCAGCACCCACTTAGGTTGTGTGGTAATACTTAGCTTGGGAGATATTTCATACAGGAGGTTGTATCACTGTATCCAGAATATGTGAAAAGGGTACAGTGGTGCAGCATTTAATGTTGTCTTATTGTGTTTTGTTCTTGGTTTCTTTCTGCTGTGAGAGTTTTTGCTGGTGCCTCTGGTTTATACCTATGTTCAACAGAGTTGCACATAGGTGAACTGGCGTGCCTCTAAATTATCTGTAGAAGTGGGTGTATCCTGCAGTGAGATGGAATTCCATCCAGGTTTGGTGTCTGTCTTGCAAGTGTTGAGGACCAAAATAAGCCCTATTTCCTCTCTACCCAAAATGCAACAAACACAGGTAGCAGAAAATGAGTGAATGATGCATGAAGAGTGTTCTGCAGAAGGTGAGATTTCCATCTCACATTATTAAAAGAAATGTACTCGGTCTCTTGTATAATAGAGTAAAAAATCTGATGGATTGGCAATGCCTAGAGAGACTTTATTTGTGGTGTGCAGGGAACATTTTTTTCAAACAAGCTGAGTGTTCCAATATATTTTACAGAAGTGCAACATTATACTGAACTGAAGTGCTAAAGTGTTGTATTTTACCATCCCCTGCAAGTAACAGACCTTTGCAGTTTCCAGCAGGTGTATGAATAATACTGTGAACATGGTCTGTAAAAGTAAATACTTTGGATATTTACAATATTAGAAAGCATGTTTAAGAAGAAAAGTGAATATTGCAGCAGCACTACTGTAGAGCAGTCTGCAAAGTACATTACTGTGGAAGGAATTTTGAAACAAAAAAGATATCCACAGTAGATGCAGGATGTGTTATAATAAAACTTTATTGGAGGTAGACTTAACTTTTAAAAGTGTTTGATTACATGAGACATAGGGCATTTCCAGAACTGTCTCTTTTATAGTTTTCAGTTTTCTGAAATTGAAAAAAGAATGCATCCTTCTGTTTGTTAGGGCAGATAAGCTGGGTCGTCATAAGTTAAGAGTGGTTGCTCAGTTTTTCTAAGTTCCCCTTTTAAAGGTGCAAACATTTTGTATGTTTGGCAAGTTCTTGCATTTTTTGTGCTTGAGGATGAATGTTATGGTGCAGTGATCACTCAAGGAAGGTGATAGGACGTTGTACTACATGTTATTAGCAGGATAAATGGAAGCACTTTCCTGTTTTAAAGCTGGGTCAGGTAGGGTCTTTTAAGTTAGATTTAAGTCCGTTAGGAGATGTATTGTGTCCATTTTGGAAGGTGTGAGAAAAGTCCAGGTTAAGGCCTTGGAGAATTATGGTATTAGTAAGAGGACTTCATTAAGTAATATTTTTTCATGTGAGGCTTGCAGTAGGGGGAGTTAGGTAGCTTAACAATAGTTCATTGTGAACAGTGTACTGTTTCAGGATGTTTGGAAAGGAGTTGTCCCCTTCCATGTAATCAGAGGAGGAAGATAATATCGACATAACACTGATAGAGACTTCTACAGTTTGACTGTGATCCTGACGGCACATCCTCTTAGTTTTCATCACCACCACCACCACTCAAAGGCACTTTTGGTTAAAGTGTTTACTGAAACTTTCAGAAACAAGTGGGTGATTGGGGTATTTTGGAATAAGGGCAATACAAGATGTACTGTGATGTCATTTTTCACTCACTTTACTAGTTCTTTAGGAACTTTCCAACAAACAGGAGGCCCTTTTATCACAGTCTCCAGCACAAAAACAGTATAGGCGTGGTCATCCTCTCCCTGTACTGTGTAAGGTAAAGGTAGATACCAGTGAGCACTACCTTGCTCTGCCCTAGACTTCTTTCTCCATAGGTAGGAGGGAGCTTAAAGCATTATGCAGCAATTTGAGTCCTTTACAACATACAGATAGATACTGAATGGTTTTAATCGTATTTTATTAATTGGGTGTATGTTGCTTTATTGAAAATGCAACATATCGAACTGCAACTCCTTGGGCACAAATGCCCGAAGGGCAACCTTATCAAAAAATAAATAAATAAATAAATAAAAACCTCTTCTTTTTGCTGGTGTGCAAAGGCCCTTACACCAATTGAGGGCAATCGCAACGGCAGTAATATCCTTCACAGAAATGAACTTTGGCAACTCTTGGATACAGGAGATGTGTGGCTGTAATCCTGTAAGGGTTGCCCACAGGAAATGTTTGTGGTTCCAAATTTGTCACTGTCTTATTTGGTCTGTATATTTCTGAGAGTAAATACCAGATGTTTAGCTCTGGTGTTTGCTCATTATCTTCCACACCAAATTACCTTCTCCTCTGTCTCGATAACTAATAATGGAGCAAATTCAGCAAATCTACATCAACATCTACAGGTCATCATATTCTTTCCAGTCTTTTGGACATTTTACTATACTAAGTAAAGTTTTTACTTCGGCCTTTCCATACAGTCATTCTGAGAAGTAGTCATATAATCTACCAAGCATATTTAGACAAAAAAAGGTAACCAACTATAAGGAACATGCCTTCTTTACATCAGCACACAGTCACAGTGAAATTGTACCACAGCATATTAAAATGAGTCACTTGCATTTTTATGGTTGCCCGTAGAAAGCTTCACTTGATGAAACCAGAGTAGATATTTGAGAAATTTATGGAACTGGCCACTAGACTCTCTTGAAATAATGATTCATCTACTGAATTCTGTAACAAATAAGTTTATATGATAGCAGGATTCCCTCAGCATAAAAGCACTTCACTTCTTTGTTGTCCTACCAGAATCATTTGATAAGACTCTTCAGACAATACTGATGTTTGGGGGAGTGCACTTCAGGAGTCTTTTAGTGAAGTGTTGTTGATGGAATCCACAGGAACTTTTAGCATGGTATATTTGAGGAGTAGTGGTGCTCATAAAACCTGACAACTCGAGAACTATATTAGAAAGCATTATGTAGACACTTTAAAGGCATTGTGTGTCAGATGAGAACATCAGTTGCAGAGTCCTCACCATATTTTGCAAGTGCATTCTTTGACCGCAGCTTGCTTCTGAGAGAAATCAGTTCATTTTATTTTGTAGCTGCTTGAGACCCTGACGGTCATCTGCTGAGAAAGTTAATAAATCACATGGTAGGTTATCGAAAGATAACTTGTACAATATTGTGAGTATTGTAAGTAGCACCAGATGTGATTTGATAACAGAAAAAATATATAATCAACCCCTCGTCCTCTGGTGACTGTCCGTAGCAGGAGAAAAAACCTTCTGTGTTTGGGGGCAGGTCATTGAAGTTTGTTCCAATTACATGATGCACAGTTCAGTCTTTTTTTTTGGGGGGCTGGTAGAATAAAAATTTGTTTACATTTGCAGTCATTTGACGATAAACCACTACCAGTGTGGATTATGCCATGGTCCTCCGGAAATAAAAGTGGCTCAGTAAATATTCATGATATGGCTTTCAGGACTTTTAAAAATAGAAACCTGTATGATAGATACTTACATGTTTTAGTTACCTTTGAAAGAAAAGTATTGTTTTTCAAGAAATTACAATGGTTCCTTTTTAATTAAGGTTTTTATAGTATCTTATGTTGTTAGAAAATGTTTTACCCTAGCAGAGTACATCACTCAATTTCTGTAAGAATAACTCTATCTTCTTTGTCTTTTGGCTTTTCCCAGTTAGGGTCGCCACAGCGGAACTCCGGTCCGCTAATGACTGGCTGTGGATTTTTACAGTGCCGAGTTGCCAGCCCGACTCCCACCTTCAAGGAAGGCACACCCATTCAGGCACGCACCTACCTGCATGTCTTTTACGTCACTCGACCATGGGGCGGACAAGATATTCAATAATAATTTTGAACATTTTTCTCATTGATATAATGTAGCATTGAACTTTGTACTACTAGCACTAAGATAATTTATTAAATTATTAAGTCACGTTAACAGAAATAGCTTGAAAAATGAATTCCTCATTGTCTCCCTTATCCCCTGTCACCAATTGTGCTGGTATATTCTCACCTCAAATCCTCTACAGCTAAGTATTTGTGTAATTTTACCACACCCCTCTCCTTAAATTTTTTGCTTTCTGCCAGTCTGTGCCACCGATGATCTTCAACATGTGCTTAAGTTATTACCCTTTCCATCCTTTCACAATAATAATGCTTACCTTTTCTCCCATTTGTAGTAACTGTTTTTCTTCCACTCCTGTTTTTAACCTCTTTCTCCAAGAAGGATATTTCCAATCTTTTTTGCCTCCAAAATATTTTTTCCCATTTGAAATGCATTTATCCCATATGATCCTCACTAACAAGTTATATCAGAATTTATGTACATACCTTGCTTCTCATTCCCCGCACCTTGAGCACCATCTCCTTTACTGGTTTACTAGTACTTGCTTAATTATTGCAAAGTTCTTTATCATTCACATGTCTAGCACATGTACTGTTCTCAGGTTACTGGCAGTGCTTTCAACTTTTGTCTATCCTTTGAAGCATTGTCTTCCATTCCTCTATCCCACATTAATTTACGCTGTTCTATATGGTAATATGATATAAGTTTGCGCTCCTCCTTCATGATTAATGTTGGACCTTGTGTCTCCAGGAAACTGCATTTTTCTGTATCAGTCAGTACTGCCAATTCAGACTTAACATGCCATACAAAATGTAATATAACTTTTTAAAATTCTTCGACATTGAAACAACAGTCTGACATAATTGTGTTTATCTAACTGTAAATGTGTTGTGTGCAAGACATGTAATTACATTTTTCCAGTGACGTCGATAAAATACTGAGCTTCCGTCTGGCTGTGATATGGACTGCACTGTACTGGTTTTGAGGCTTGCTGGTGTGACAAGATAATTTACTAAAGATTAGGAAAAAAAACTAATCTAACCATCCTTTTGAAGAAGAACACGTCTGATTACTTTTGCTACTACTACTAATATGTTTGTAGTCTTCACTGTGTAAACACCATCTTCACTAATGTGCTCTAAACTGTGAAACTTGAGACACGTACCACAATAGTGCTGTGTGTGTGTGTGTGTGTGTGTGTGTGTGCAGTTATTACTGTACTTGCAAAGTGGAATTTAGACGTTGCCCAGTTTTCTTTAACTTTTTAGTCAGCACAGCAAAATTCCATTTAATTGATTTATCTTTGTAAAACATGCAGAATAATTGTTTGACCTGTGTAATAAAGATTATGTACTCTTCTAAAGGGAAAGCACACTGTGTAAAATCCACTGGTAAAATTTATAGAATTTTTATGTGTATATTAGCGCATTAACTTGTTTTAGGGTTAACCTTGAACAGCAATTGAGATCTTAGATTTACATTCTACCCCATACAGTTTGCAGTACAACTTGCCGAAATTCACTCTGTTCTCCTACAATTTGTATGAATGTAGAGTATATAATTTACTGATCACAGTTTCTAACCCTTAAGATATACTTTGCTGAAATGGTTGATTGCAACCCTGCATGATTTTAGTAAACTGCTGCCACTAAGCGAACACAAATGAAGATTCTGGTGTTCTAGACTTCACCTGCAAAAGAGTTGGATTTCATATGTGGGTGAAGGATGATATGACATGCTGATGTTATTCTCATCAGATGTTAGTCTTTATAACTTAAATTTAGCAGTAAGTTACTTTTGCACGTTCTTTTATTCTGCCAGGTGAACATTTTGCGTTTTTATTTGGCATGGGAGATAACCCACTAGATAAACATTTTTTGCCCTTATACTAAAAAAACAGATGCTGGTATTTGTTTCCTTTACTACCAAAATCAGAGGTCACACTTTGGAGATGTTGCTTGTGTATGTGTGTAATGCTGTATTAAAAAAAGGTCATCATTTGTGACTGTCATTAGTGGGTTAAATCAAGTCTGATTCTGTTCTGCTATTCTGAACAGTCTATCAATTTACTCTTACACGAGTGTACTTTAAAGGATAATGCACAAATGCTTGTGTTCCTTTGGATTCACCTTCCTGACTTAAGACTATTAGAACTGGTGTCATTATACTCCACCAATGTCCATACCCATCTGTTACAATCATTTGTATGCATACATCACAAATATCCAATTGTAATGAAAAAGGCCAACATAAAGTATTCCAACTTGCTTTACACAAATGTAAGGCCAGACTAATGACTGTTTAACCTAATCATGACAGCCAGAGTCAGACATTTTCATCCAAAGAAGCCCTACCCAATTCTAAAACCATTGCTGACATTGTACTACACCTTAGCTGTCTGAAACTGGTAAAAATAAAGCTAATTTCACACAAATGCACACTACCCATGCAAGGACAGACTTTAAACTGAGTAAACAATTCCCTGGCTATTTCTTCTCACAGTATTTACTTCCATGGACTCCTGTCTAGCAGGGCGACTGAAGTGATCCCCGGGGTGAATTTCCGATCTCCCATCTAATTATCAAGGTTCCCTTTACATTAATCTTTTCAGATGCTGATAAATATTTATACATTTGATAACTGAATGTCAGTTACAGGAAGATTAAGTTGCTTGTTAAAAGATTTAAAGCATATGGAGAATGACCAGGAAGCATTCAATTGAAATGGGTCAGAAGAATGAAATTTAGGGACAAGTCATGTAAAAGGAAGTAACCTTCCATTTTTGGAGACTTCTCCTCCTCTTCCCCCAGCAGTGTTTGGAAGGGAGGAGAGAGAATCTTTCCTCAAGATAGTGGACTCCAATCATTCCATGCAGATGATAGAAGATATTGCTCAAAGATTTCATTCAGTTTGGTGGGATAGCATTTCCTTTCTCTCTGTGGTGGACCCTCTTAAGCAGTCTTTGTAAAGCCCTTCACCTTCTGCCAGGACTTTAATATAGAGTTTCCTCCCACAGATCTATTTTAATGGACATAGATTATATGAAACTCTCAAAGGCCATATTGCATTCCTCAGATGGATGTGGGTCTCATTCCATCTCCCTTCATTCTGGAATAGACTGGGATGGTGTCACCCACCTGTCTTGTCTCCCAGCTTTTCTTCTTCAGACCTAGTTCCAATTCCATTTATACCGAGGTTGCTTAGTTCTGTGCAAGCCCTGACACTTACAAGATAAGGAACTGTTGGATTCTATATTCGTGCCTTTGGCATTTACAGCATCACTGGGCCACCAGACCAGTTGGAGAGTCAACACTGGGACAGGCAGCAGTACAGTTTGCGTCAGTTTAAAGGTTGCAGTTATCAGCCTTTAATCCCTAGAGTGTCAGCATTGATATTCATGCTAGAGCGTTCAGTGCCAGAGACCAGTGCTGACATTGCATCAGTACTGTTTATTTGGATTGATGCCATGATCTTGGTGTTGGGGCCTCTGTCTTGATACAAGCATTGGAGCAGTTATTGTTTCTGGCATAGCAATTTGCATTGCATAGGAATCCCTTAGAGGCAGCTTCCGTACCAGCCAAACTCAGATCCTTTCTGTCCTTTGAGTACGTGAGAAGTTTTCCTCACAAGAACAGATGATGTGAAGGCCTCTAGAAGAAAATAATCAGATCAGGGAGTACAGGATTGACTATGCTTCTGAGTCATCTTGTCTGGATCTCATTCCCAGTCAAGGAGGTATACTAACAGGCAACATAAGAGGAAATGCCTCAGCTGTCCTTTGGGGTCTGTTGAACAAAGCATGAACACCATTTGTAAGACCAGTTCTCCTGTCTCCTCCAGTGACCCAAGTTTGGAGAGATTTTACAGCTAATGTCTGAGAGATGGTGGTGAAAATCTACCTCATCGGCTTTGACAAAGGATCTGCAGGAGGCTTTGAGATCTTTTTCTTGCCCCCCCCCCACCTCTGTCTTTCAGATTTATTTTGCCAAGTTTTTTTGAATTTCTAATACCGTGATAGGCATAGACTCCATTTTTAAGTCAAGGTACAGTTAGAGTTCATGAAATTAACACCAAAGACTGAAAAAATACTAGCCAAGAGTACTCTTAACACCCACAATATGCCCAGAATTGATGACTCTTGTAATTCATATGGGGTTGCATGTACTGGTAGAATATGCAAAAATGACTTTAAGTTCTTTTGTAATAGACCCATTGCTCCAACTACTATTATTGGGACTATGAGTATCTTTCTTCCACATTGCTCTCATTTTTCCCTCAAATCCTAATATTTTATGACTTTGTGTCTTTATGTACGTGAGATAGTGTAATCAGTGGGTGTCGCAATTTCAATGAACAATGCTACAGCTGCTTTTTTATTCATGGACTAATGTATCTGTTTTTCTTGCATCTATTTTTGAACTGTTGGAGATGGGTGTCCCATGTGATATACACTTTATTCTGTATAATGCTTTGTGGTTCATGTTTCCAGTGCTTCTTGGC